>NW_012152729.1:5312711-5506805 GCF_000956105.1 Propithecus coquereli | reverse complement strand
ATTGGAAAAAGTGGAAAGCCCATCACAAAAGAAGATGAGTTAGTATTTGAAAACAAATTTATGAAAAGTCCCTACAATTTTGAAGAAGTATAAATAATTTGGGGGATGTCTAGAATGCTGGGTGTATGGGAGAAGATGGGACAGAAAATCAGAGAATCATATAGCTCAGTGATCTTTCCCCCCCGCTGCCTGGAACCCCTGGATTCCAGCACAGATATTTCCGGGTCCCCCTCATGTGCGGTGAGATCCAGTGTCAGGAAAAAGGGGCATCAGACAGGGCTCTGGCTCCCCAGCCAGCCTTCATCCCACACACATCTGAGCTCAGGTAAGAGTTCATCTGAATAAGAATCAACTGCTGAAATTTTGGTGACCAAAGATTCTAGTTTAATACCTGACAGACCTAAACCAGAGGATGAATGGACTTGCCAAGGTCAAGCACAGAAGTAGTAATACAACCAAAATAGCAATCAGATCCCTGGCGCAGGTCCAGTATTTTTTCCATTATACAGCTTGACGTGAGGATCTTCCCAGAATCAAATGAGAAAGTGAAACAGGCCAAAATATAGAACCTCAGCTTTTCCCATTCTTGGCCCAGAGAACTTGGGTCCCAAACATCATATATGCACAGATACACACACACACATACACACACACACACACACCCCTCACCTGGGAAGACCTGTCACACCAATCTCCAGGGCTCAGTCGTACCTGACACATGTGTCTTATAGGCAGTGTGGGCAAAGAATTGTTCTGACCTTTTTAGTCAACATGAGATGGAAAAAAATATTAACGATTATTTACAACACCCCACTTATCTTCCTGTGCCTCCGAAGATAGGTATGTCCATAACAGAATCTTCAGTTTTGCTGAATAGGGTGATAGAAAGAAATATATACTGGTGAAGATAAAAGATGCCTAAATTGCTTAGAATCAGAAGTCAGCAAATTATAACCCATAGGACAAACCCTATTTACTTCCTGCTTCTATAAATAAAGTTTTATTGGAATACAGCTACACCCATTCATCTACTTATTGTCTATGGCCGCTTTCTTGTTATAAGGGTAGAGTTGAATAGTTGTAACAGAGAACATGGAGCCCACGAAGCTTAAAATATTTCCTCTCTGGCCCTTTACAGAAAAAGTTTGATAATCCCTTTCCTAAATAAAGGTCTACAGAAAACAGAAGAGCCCAGGAGAGAGAAGGAAGCTGGAGGGAAAATAGCCCGGGAGGGAAAGAAGAAGAAAAGTGTTTGATGGAGAGAGAGAGAAAGAGAGGTAGGGTGATTTGACAGTGGCATGAAGAGAAACTTTGGAAAATGGGGTGTTTAGGATGAAGAGTTTTGCTCTGTAATGTGCAATACAACGTATTCCTACAGTCACCCTGAGAAGAAGGCTTCAGTTAAAAAAAACTTGCATAATTTATCGAAACGTTGGGAATTATATTTGTGATTTTTACTGAAGCCAAGTTCTGTGGGATTTGCCTACAGACGGGAGGTACTGGGCAAATACAGAGACCAGCAAAGGAGGGCCAGTTATGTTTGGGTTCAAAGAAAGTATAAAACTTTCAAGAAAGGCCTGATGGTAGATGAGGGAAAGTTGAGACTTTCCTCTTTCTCCCTTTCCCGTGTTGCTCCAACCTAGCAGCCACTGTGACTCTGGAGAACCTTAGTAAGAGGCCTTGTTATTGTTCCCATTTTACAGATAAGGAAACTGAGGCTCAGAGAAAGCAAACAGCAGTTCATAGTGCCAAAGTGGAGATGTCAAGCTGGCTCCAGAGGACAGTTTTGTCTCCTTCTCCATCTTCAGAGAGTTCTAGGCCACAAACTGACCCAGGGGTGCCAGCCAGATGCCACCTCATTGTCAAAGCCTAACAGGACCCATAGACCTGAGATGTCCCGAAAGCCCCGAGGGGACCCCAGCCTTGTGTTTTGCCATCTAAACCTCACATGCCTCCTCCCCTCTTGTCTCCTCCTTCTCGGAGGAATCCCTTTGTTTCCTTCACCCCACCCTTGTTCTCTTCCCACCCTCTTCTTGAATTCCCGTTCCCTTTCTGCGGCATTATTTTCATTTATTCATTTCCTGGAACTTAAGACCACTTCCAAAGACGCCTACAACATACCACAATCACAAAGCATTAGGAGTCGAGGAGAAAAGTATGCATCAAAGGTAATGCAGGTCGGGTGCTAATTAACACAAAGCATCCCATCAAGTCTCAGGCAGTCGCAAGAGGCCGATCAAACACACATTTTGAGTTTCCTGGCAGCCAGCCTGAAGAGGAAATACGTGCACACAATTGAGGCAAAGTATTTTTTTTTTCAGGAGAGGTACAATTATTCTTCATTCTAAAACAAGAAAGTCCATTCTCCTAAAAGTTCTTAAGAGAATACCATGATATGCAATGAACATGGTGATCAGCAACATTTTAGAGTGAATTCTCTGAAAATTCTCACAGGGCCCTTCCTTATTTATTCGACATGTTCGGCAGTCTATTGAGGGCCTCTGTGAGCAGGGCACTGTTCTGGGCATGAGGGACGCGCTGATGACCAAGGCAGCACTGACTCTGCTCCCACGAGGTGGGCGGTGGTACCTACAGTCAGATGGCACCAAACCAAAGAGTGAATAAAAGTATTCAAATTGGGGTGGGAGTGGGGGGGTATGTCGCTCCCCAGATGTGCAGCCTTCAGATCTAGTGACATGGGGTGTGTGATGCTAGAGAGAAGTCCCTGGGCTTGTAGGTTCAGTTTTTAAGTGCCTAGTGTATACAAACATGTGTCTGGTTATATAGCCTATAATATGCACAATGCCTATGCACACTGTATGTATATATTAAAAACCTGCCCCCTCCCTGTTGCCTTTCACCGAGCTTCACACATCTGTAAACCCGCCAGCCTCTGCAGGTTTCTGCATGCTGACTCGAGGAACGAATGAATGGATGGACCATATCTTTCAAGCAATTTCCTTCCAGAACATAGTATATTCTTGAACCTTGATCTTCTTATAGAAAGAACATTTTTTTAAAGAGTAAAGTTGCTCCTCACCTCCTCTGGAACAGATGCCTGGGGCTGGCAAACACCTATTAGAGATTTTCCCCCCCAACTTGAGATTCCACAAGAAACCAAAAAAGGCAGGGTGGGGGGCCTTTTCTAGAATTTCAAAGTTTAAAAACAAAGTAACGGACAAGTCCTCAGTAATCTCTCTTTAGATCTAAGACTTTGACTTTCTTCCATTCTCAGGGAGATCAAATGAAATTCATTCCAGCAGGCGGACCCCAGAAATTCCACAAGCATCTGCATCGCCAAGGGATGGACGTTTTATCAAATGAACAATACCCTGAAGACTTCAGCTTCTCAGTTTGTGAGCTGTTGATTCATGACTTGGAACAAGGGAAGAGGGAACTGAAAGCTGAGAACCTATAGAAGAGATAAAAGTTCAAAGCGATCCCATGGGAAGAGACTTAACTTTACAGTCAGCCAGAGAACGTAAGAAAGAAGCAAAAGAAAGGAGAAAAAAAAACCCTCGCAAAGAACACACATGCCTTATACGCTCGCACAGGAGATGATGTAGGATCACCTCCATGTGGTGGAGCCACGTTGTGTCTGTTTTAAATCTATAGTTCATCCAGAGCTTTTATAAAAGGTATCCCATGACATGAACTTTCATTTCCGTAACTCCACCTGCTTGTAGCCTCTCACTCTGTGCATTAGAAATCTTGGCTCTGATAGCACTTAGGATGGAACTTTTCCTTCTCACCAACCCAAATGAAATATTTATCAAGAAGGAAAGGAGAACTTGGAGCACTCACAGTGGAGAATTCTGCTTCTGTTAGGTCAGAGTCCAGCGTGAGTCAGGCTTCTGCAAATGTCCCCATTCCCTGGGGATGGAAAAGAAGGAAAGGGAGAGGGAAAGGAAACTATCATTAATAGAGCATCAGCTTTGTGCCACGCACTGTTTGTATGCGTTATCTACTGCTAAGGACAAATTCTCCCAAAATTTTGCAGATTGAGAACATTTATTTTCCATTTCTCAGGGTCAGGAAAGCAAGCGTGGTGTAGCTGAGGGTCTCGCACAGGCTGCAATCGAGGTATTGGCAGGGGCTGCAGCCAGTGCAAGGCCCGACTGGGGGAAGATGTGCTTCCAAGTTCAGAGCATGTCGCTGGGTGTCGGTGAGAGCTGTCCTTCTCTTGCCACGTGAGCGTCTTCACAGGACAGCCCACGACATGGCAGCTGGCTTCCCTCTCAGTAAGTGAGAGAGCAAGAGAGGGCACCCAAGGTAGGAGCCACAGTGTTTTTGTAGCCTGATCTTGGAAGTGACACCCATCACCATCACTGTATTCTATTCATTGGAAGCACGTCTGTAGGTCCAGCCCACACTGAAGAAGAGGGGCCGTCCCAGGGCACCAACACTGGAAGGCAGGGGTCACTGAGGGCCATCACCTTAGAGGCCCGGCTTCTTACATGTATATTGGAAACAAACAAAATGTTATAGAGACTATATTTTTTCTAATTGTGCAGCTTTGTAGCTGAGGCCATGGAATTGTAAATACACGAAGGACAACCTTATAGCTTTGTTGTAAAGCCAGGGTTCTAACTGAAGAACCCAGGAACTTTCTGCAACACCATACAACAAGGAGCAGGAAACCATGGAGATTTTCTTTTTTCTCTCTTCCTTAGCAATTTCTTGCTCGTCTTGGAGGAAAGCGATACTTTAAAAGGGCAAATTAATGCCTCGTGTGGCACAATTGTTTCCCACAGATTTACCATAGAAACTCTTTTAAGATATTTTGCATGGAACTCTAATAATTTAAACATGTGAAAGCTTATCTGCTCTAGTTCAAACAGCGGGTCGGTGGGGTGGGATGGGGTGGTTCTCTCTCACTCTTTGAGCCCTGAGGCTCTCAGAAGTTGGTTTGAAAATGTATAAGTACAGTAGAAACTGGAGTAAAATCTACAAGTACAGAGCTTTAGAATGAGAAAATCAGCACCTGCCAACTCAGAGGGGAGTTAGAAAAATTGCTTCTCCAATCTGAGCCCTCCTTTCCTCATCTGGAATAGTGGGACAATGGTCATTTCTACTCCATGGGGATAAAAATTCCAGAGAGTGTCTTGGGTATGTGCTAGTTAATGCTAATTAACAAATGCTAGTTAATATTTTTAGACTGAAGCATTATTAAATACCAAGATATTATCAGATCTGTCTTCTAGAAAGGGGTGGGGGGAAAGAGCGAGCCTCGGATACCAAATAAGATGGATGCTTTGAAACACAACATTCATGAAAAGAATGTTGAATTCGACATGTGAAGAATGAGGGGGATGTTTGCTTGCTGGCCAGGAAGAGATGACAGATATCAGAATTTTCTTCCTGTAGTAGATAACTGTAACACTGGACAAAATACACAAAATAACTGACTTCAGATGCAGGCAACAGGCAGCACACACGGGTCTGCTATGAGATGAGGCCCGTGGTGGTCCTGACTTTCTGCCTGGATAATGCATTACGGCCTGACACCTCATTGGGATGAGGGGACAAAAACTGGAGGTGAAGGTGATTAGGTGGCTGGAATTTGCAGGGCATGGAACTGGGAAGAAGGTACCTAGGGAGAGAAACTCCCAAAATTTGCACAGGAGTTATCTTGGGTCTTTTGGCTGAATACCAAGCTCTGAATGCACAAAGCACGGCTGCAGGAGGCCAGGCAAAGAACAAGTAGTGGGAGAAATAAAGAACTGAGCAACCGGGAGCTAAACTGCCCATGCTCACATGGAGCTGAGAGGCTGAGCTCCAACCACCGAGTACAGAAAGATTGTTCAATGTCCCAGGCATTCGGCAGAGAGAGTAAAAGGGCCACGCTTTTGAAATAGGACTAACCTAGCCCTAGACCCACACAAACAAAGCTTTTTAAAAATCCTTGAAGGAATTAAGAGATTCAAAAGTAAATTAACTTTTTGCTGAAACAAAACAGAACACTGTGGAATGAGGAGGCATCAAAATCGTAGCCATCCAAAGACTTAGCATCCAAAAAATTCAACATATAATTTAGAAAAAAAAAAAAACTTTACTAGACATATGAAGGAGTAGAAAACGAGCTGCACACCAGGATAAAAATCAGTCAGTAGATACGACTCAGAAAAGTCAAGAGAGGATAGATTTAGGAGACAAGGAACTTCAAACAGCTCTTCATATAAAGACTTAAAGAAACAAAAATATAAAGAGGGAACAAATAGAAAATTTCAGTTGAGAAACGAAAGATATAAAAAAAGAACTACAGTTATTAGAATGGCCAAAATCCAAAACTCTGACAAGACCCAGTGCTGGAGAGGATGCAGCAGGAACTTCCGTTCGTTGCTGGTGGGGATGCCAAATGGTGCAGTCACTTTGGAAGCCAGTTGATAGATTCTTGCAAAGCTAAACATAAGCTTAGCATATGATCCAGCAATCATACTCTTAGGTATTTCCCCAAATGAGTTGAAAACTTATGTCCATACAAAAACCCGCACTTGGATGTTTACAGACGTTTTATTCATAATTGCCAAAAATTGGAAGTAACCAAGATATCCTTCAATAAAACCATGGCACATCCGTACAATGGAATATCAGTCAGCAAGGAGAAGAAACCAGCTATCAAAAGACACAGAGGTGGCTTCAATGCATACTGCTACGTGAGAAGAAGCCAGTCTGAACAGGCTAAATACTGTCTGATTTCAACTGCACGACTTTCTGGAAAAGACAAGACAATAGAGAGAGTAAAAATATCAGTGGTCTCCAGGAGTTTGGGGGAAGGGAGGACAAAAGGGATGAATATGACGGGGCCAGGGGAGGATAGCGCGGTGAGACTATTCTTTAAGACACTATAATGATAAATACATGACGTTACACATGTGTCAAAATTCATAGAACAGTAGAACAACGGGGAAAACTGGGGGGGAGGAGGAAGGAGATGGGGTTTAGGGGAACTCTCTGTACTTTCTGTGCAATTTCTCTGTTAATTTTAAAAAGCTTTAAAAATAAATCTATTAATTTAAAAAGAGCCAAGTGGAAATTCTAAAACTAAAAAATAGAATATCTGACATTTAGAAAAACACTGAATTGGCTCAGTAGCAGATTAGACCCTACAGAAGAAATCAGTAAATTTGTAGAAAAAGCAATTAAAAAGTCTCTGAACTGAAGCACAGAGACTTGAACAGGGAGTTCACAAAAAAAGATACATGAATGGCCAATAAGCACATGGAATGGGGGCTCAATAGCATTAGTGGTCAGGGAAATGCAAATTAGAACAAAAACGAGATACAATCCTAGACACGCCACAATGGCTGACATTTAAAAGACTGACTACACCAAATGTTGGTGAGGATGTGGAGCAATGCAAACTCTCAGGCGTTAATGTCAGGAGTGCGAAATGCTGTAGCCACTTTGGAAATCCGTCTGGCAGTTTCCCATAAAATTAAACATCCACCTACCCTATGACCCAGCAATTCCACTGCTATGTGTGTCCCCAAGAGAAATGAAAACACATGTGCACAGTAAGACTTGTACAAGAATATTCATAGCAGCAGCATCAATAATAGCCCAAAACTGGAAATAACACAAATGTCCTTCAACAAGTGTACAGATGAACAATTGAGTTATAATCGTACAACAGAATTCACTCATCAATAAAGAGGAATGAATTACTGATACATGTAACAACAGGAATGAGCCTTAAAGACATTGTGTTGAAAAAAGCCAGATACAAAAGAATACATCCTGTATAATTCAATTTGTATGGAGTCCTAGGACAGGCAAAATTAATTTCTGTTGAAAGAAATTAGAGCAGTGTTGTCCTGAGATCCAGGGAGGACTGGGGGTGGGAGGGGAGGCAGAATGGACCAGAAAGAGCAGGAGGAATGTTTTGGGGGTGGTGGAAATGTTTTGTGTCTTGGCAGGAATGTAGGTGACGTGGCCATATGCATTTGTGAAAACTCATTAAACTGGACTCTTAAGGTCTGTGCATTTCACTAAATATTAATTATATGTCAATCAAAAAAACAAAGATCCAACATTTTTAAAAAGCAGAAATGGGGAAACTAAAACATGTGCAAGAGCCTGAGAAAAGATCGGGATGCAGTTAAGCAGTGATTATTGATAGGCAGGCATCAGTGAAGGGCACCAAATCATGCTGAAATATTTGTTTTCACTAAAAATTTGTTTTTTGAAAATGATTTATTTGTCAATGTTACCTATGATTGCTCCTCCCTGCTCCCCTTTTGAAGCATGCTTACTTGGAAAAAATATGCTAATTTTCTAGGAGTTTACAATACTGCCCTTAAGTATATACAATTGGTTGGTCAAACCATAAGTATAACATAGTCTGGTCTTTACCACTTATCAAATGGCACCATCCCCTACCTGAGACCCAGGCAGCCAAGAATAAATAAGCATCCGAATGCTAAGCTAACAGATAGAATAGGAAACAATGAATATAATCACAGCATAGAACATTCTCGATTCACCCTTATCCCTTCTGATGTTTATCTCAACAAGTGGCCTTTTATATGTTTTAGGCTCTAATTTTCCTAAAAATATTTTCAGATGCTTTACACACATACGCTGTAACCAGGAGACAATTAAGAAGCTTTCATCAACTTACTTGGTGGACAGCAAATTTAATCTAATTGTAGATCACACATTCAAAAACTAAATAAGCAGAATGTTAAATCATTTGAATGTAGGGGACACCATTTTTATTGGTGTTAAGAGGGGTGGTCTCGTCTTTCTCTCAGTCCCCTTCCTTGGGTCTGGAAATTACCAAAGCAGGATAACAAAGACAGCATTTGCACAGGGGACCCCAAACTAGAGATGAGACAAACCATTTTTGCACACTACTCACTCCCCAGACCCTTAACACGGGGAGGCCCATATTGGCAGGCTGACATGCTGACTGGTCTCTAAGATGTTCCATTAGTGGGGTCCAAAGCCCTAATTCTCTCTTTTATTCAAAGTGAAGCCAATGGATTACATACCACAGTTGATTAGAAGTTGTTGCGTCCAGGAGTAACAAGCGCAAGAGTTAAGGAAAGAATACAGTTAGCGTTCAAGCCCAGATTTTCTCTTATAAGAGGTTGGTCCCAAGAGTTCACCATTAAACGCCCACACCTGTTGGAGAACCAAGGCGCATTAAATAGAGCAGATGAATCACACCTGACTCCTTCTCACCTGACTCCTCCTCTCATCCTGCTGAAGGACATGGACCCCTCACCACCCAAAGCGTGGCCATGAGTCAGCAGCAGCATCACCTGTGAGCTTGTTAGCAATGCAGAATCTCAGGCCCAGACCTCCTGGAACAGAGCCTACATTTCTACAAGATCTCTGTGTGACGCAGATGCTCACTGAAGTTGCAGAAATACTAGGGGGAGTTCATTTGCTTTAATTGAAGAAACACACATACAGCATTTATTGTGTGCCAGGCACTGTTCCACGTATTTTATAAATATTAACTGATTTAATCCTCATAGAAATCTTCTGATGTAGGTATTGTTGTCATCTTCATTTCAATGAAGAGAGCTTTGGGGCCCAGAGAGTTAAATGACTTACCCAAGGTCACACAAATGCTAAGTGGCAGAGCTATACCCTTGAAGACTAGCTCTATTGTTCATGCTCTTAACCACTCCATAACATTGTTGAACAATAGTTTGCTGTTGAAATGACTCCAGGGAGAAGTAAAGGGTGTTTTGTACATTTTTCTGGGATCCATTTGTATGTCTGGCCACTTAATTCTACTTTGACTTAATAACAAATTTCACACATTGATTTTTTTAATCCTAGAGGGTGTAAGATTGAGGTTACACTTATTTTAAATACTTTCCCCAAAAGAACCCAAAGATGTTCCTTCTGTGTTCTGTAAAATGGCATGCTTGCCTTGTTTTCCCGTGGAGGGTTAGAGAACTTGGACACATCTTCAGCGAGGCTTACTATTATTAAATATCCATCTTCATAAATCTGAAAGGATTCCTTGAACTAATAACATAGTGATAGGAAATGACTGACTCCACAATATGGAAAGTATTAAAACAGTTTAGTATATGATTTACATAAACAAATATGCATCAAACTACAAATAATAACTAGCATTGCCATTGTACATTTCTGCTATTAATTTCAATCTCTCCCTGCCAAAAATTTAGTGGAACCCTCAGGCACATGGAGCTTAGGGAAATGATTCTGAAACAATATCAAGACACCCACACCTTTGACTATTCCATGTCTCATAGGAGTGCATAGTAGACCAGTTACTTCTTGTTAGAAGCTCTTTCTATTAACCTCAATAAATGAATGTGCTAAATGTTTTGGTGTGGCATTTACAAAATGCACACAATATCTTTCTGGATTGAATTCTCTGTCTGTGATCCTCTGCAGTGGTGGAGTCTAAGATCTCAAGAGGCCATGCTGACTTCTGGCACCATTGAACACAACTCTAAGGATGTGTGCTACATGAAAAAATTGTCCCTTGTTATGTAGGAAAGCTATTCATACTAGACTTCCTTCCTGTGTTACTTTATCAAATGTCCCCTGGGTACTGCAGCTGTTAGCACTTCATGTTCCCTTATGTTTGGGCAAAAGGCTTAAATAGTATTTTTAGTATTCCCTTGAGAACCTATTTGTTCTTGCCTACGAACAAAGTTATGACCATAACCAATGGCCCCACTCCATGTACCTTTTCATCCTCAAACTGGTATTTGCATTGATGGCGCCTAAAATTCTCTGAAATATGCTTTATGAGAGGCAGCCTGGCGTAAGGCGGTGATTTAAAAGTTTGCCTGCATGTGAGAATGGCCTGGAGCGCTTTTCTAAAATACCAATGTCCAGACTCCACCCCTGAGATTCTGATTTAATTGGCCTGGGGTGAAGCATGAACTCCAGATTTCTAAAACAACTGCAGCCACTGTAAGGATTAAATGCGACGCTAAATGTGAGGCACCAAACACAGTGACTGGCACAGTTATTTACTTGACAGATGCCAATTGTCCTCTGTCACTCATGCCCTAACAGTTTCTGCTGAGGCAAAAGGAGTGCCTAAAATACAATTCTATCTCAGTGGCAGCAAGGTCAGCAAAGCTCATTGGAGTAACTCATTAGAGGAGAAAATGATAGCAGAGGGAGCGGTGGGCAGCCACTGACAGGGGACGGTGACACAGAAAGATTTCATTTTAATGCAGGGCAAGAGGTCAGGAGAATGAAGGAAGAAAAAGTCAGATTTAGTAAAATATGATCACCTGGCAACTTGAAAAGGGATCGTTGCCAACATTTCTGCTGCTGCATGGGCATTTTGTTCAGAAAAATTGGGGGGTAGAGGAAGTAGAGGAGGTGAAAAATGGGTTCCATTTAGCTTATTAGTTGTATTTAAATAGAAAGGTCAAGTCTGAAGTTCAAGGTTAAGAAAGAGGAGCTAATGAAAGTTAGGGAATCTTCTTGGGAGGGAAGATATGAACTATAGTTCCTCTGAAGTCTTGGCCAACACCCTGTCCTCTCTGTACATCTCATAGGGAAATAAATAAAGGAACTAACACAGGACAAGTAACTTCATCACTTTATATAATTTCTACAATAAACACTGTTAGGTAGATATTCATTCATTTCTTCAACATATATTTATTGAGCACCTACTATGTGTGAAGCTCTGTGCTAGGAATATTCTTATTTCATAAGTGATGCATTGAAGCTAAGTAACTTGTCAAAGGAGATCAAATTACAGAGCTGGGACTTCATCCAAGGTCTGACTCCAAATAACATTTAGACATGAGAAGGTTCCCAATAGCTGGGGAATTGAGAAGATGTGCTATCCCTGGTTTGAAGCTCTTAATTATGTCTGACACCCACTTCCTCCCCACCAACCCCAGTAAGCTTTCTCCTGTCTTACTTCATATTGGACTTCACGTGCCAGCTTGTATGTCCCCTGCTTCTAGAGGCCTTCCTGACCCCCACATGAGCTGGGTCTCCAGTTGTAGATCTCTGGCAGCTTGTGGACACATCTGTTGTGGCAAAATTGCACTGCATTACAACTATTTACTTGTCTGTCTTCCTCACTGGACCAGGAGATCCCCGAAGACAGAGGTTACTCATGATTCATATTTGTAGCTACAGGACTTGACATAATACCTCACGAAGACTCAGGATGGAAGGAAGGGAGAGAAAGAGAGAGGGAGGGAGGAAGGAACAAACAAACGAAGGAAGGAAGGAAAGGGTGGAGGAAAGAAAGTAGGGAGAGAGGAAGGATTTCAGTAAAGTTTCCCAAAAGAGATGAGAAATTGAACTTGATATGAGATCTGAATCAACAGGGGAGGAATTCAGTGCTCACTTTTCCTTGCTCGGAAATCAGTTCAAGGAAAAGGGTGTGGGGTTGTAGAGAGAGCCCATCAGGGCTACTGTCTGGCTTGGAGGGAAGTTTTCAGTCTGAGCTGAGAAGGAGTTAAGAGTTTAAGGTCTGAGGATGCCTGGCAGGATTGACAAGCATTCAGCCACAGGACGGGTATCCATGAAGTGCCCACTAGGAGCAAAATGTCCCACTCAGCAGAGCACACGAGACCAGCACCAGCCCCGCTGTCACGGAGCTCCCAGTCCCACAGACTAAACCTGTTCTGAGAAACAAAACGAAATCAATTAAGGTCCTCACCCAGGGTAGTGATGCAATTTAAGTGGAGTTTGAGGGCCATTTATCTTGTTCAGAGTGAAGGATGATCTGGAATGAGGGAGAAAAGAAGGAAAGAAGGGAGGGGGAAAGAGAAAAGGGAGAGAAAAAGGGTAGGAAATGATGAGAAGCATAAACTGGACTCTTTTTTTTTAATTTTTATTTCAGGATATTATGAGGGTACAAACATTTTGGTTACATTTTATGTCTTTGCCTCACCCAAGCGAGGATTAGAGGCATGCGAGGCATGCCTTTCCTCTCTACAATGCTCACTGTGTCCATTAGTTGTGAGTTTAACCGCCCCCAACCCCCTAATCCCTGGAGAATATTACTACCGTGTTAGCACCATAGTGTAGATCAGTCAGTGCTAATTTGATGGCAAGTACACATGGAGCCCATTCTTCAGTTCTTGTGACACCTCACTTCGGAGGATGGGCTGAAGCTCTATCCAGGAAAATATAAGAGGTGCTAGATCACTGTCGTTTCTTATAATTGAGTAATATTCCATTGTATACATATTCCAAATTTTAATAATCCACTCATGAATAGATGGGCACTTGGGTTGTTTCCACATCCTTGCAATAGTGAATTGTGCTGCCATAAACATTCGGGTGCAGATGTCTTTATTATAGAATGTCTTCTGCTCTTTTGGGTAGATGCCTCATAGTGCTATTGCTGGATCAAATGGTATTTCTATTTTTAGCTCTTTGAGGTCTCTCCAAATTCTTTTCCACAGAGGCTGCACTAATCTGCAGTCGCACCAGCAGTGTAAGAGTGTTCCTATCTCTCCACATCCTCGCCAGCATTTGTTGTTTTGGGATTTTTTGATAGAGGCCAATCTCACTGGGATTAGGTGATATCTCATTGTGGTTTTGATTTGCATTTCTCTAACGATTAGAGATGGTGGGCATTTTTTTATATGTTTTCTGGCCATTATTCTGTCTTCTTTTGAAAAGTTTCTGTTCATTTCCTTTGCCCATTTATTGATGGGGTTGTTTGATTTTTTTCTTGTTGATTTTCATAAATCCTAGATAGGTTCTTGTAATCAGCCCTTTGTCGGATGTGTAGAGAGCAAACATTTTCTCCCCATTCTGTAGGCTGCCTATTCGCTCTAATGATAGTTTCCTTGGCCGTGCAACTTTGTAAGGGCAAAGCCCTATTCTGTATTGCTCAGTCTCATGTCAGTCTGTTCACCAGTGTGTCCCCAGCACCCAGAATAGCACCTGACCATGACAGCAGCTCGAGAAATATTTATGGGATGGGATGGAATGGGGTGGGGTGGAGTGAAATTGAAGTGAACTGAGGGAGGGCAGTAGAGGAGCCCTGGGGTGGGTGTCATGGTCTCTGGTGTCCAGTTCTTCTCGATTCTGTGTCGACCAACCAAGGGATCAAGCACTTTGAGTAGCTTCCTTGTTTTTCATTTCCCCATCTGTTGAAATGGTGAAATTCCAACTTGTACACTAGTTTTCCATAGAATGTTAGGAGTCTATATGGTTAAATTAAAGGCTGCATGGTCAGCTAATGTTGGACAACACAAGGTTGAATAAATCTAAACAGGTCTCTTGACCACGGGATGCCTCAGATCCTTGAACATACCTGCGTGAATCAAGAAGCTGCAAGGGACAGGTAATGTATGCTGTGGTTCTCAAACTCATTTAACTACAGAACCCCAACCCTCATTTTACTTATTTATTTATTTTCATTTTTCAATCTTACAGACCTAATTCAGTAAACACTATGCTAAATGATCTCCAGGGCCTCTCCAGCTCAAATGATCTGTGACTTCACCCAAGTTGACCAAGACAAGGATGACCATGGAAACTCAGGATTAGCAAATAGCCTGTTTTAGCTGGTATGGAGAGAAGAGGAGGCTCTTATCTGCGAGATGGAACAAAGTGTAGTGGCAAGGAGACTTGAAGGTCCACTGAAGAAGTCTGCGATTGCTATGCGAGATGAGACCTGGAATTTCACTCAAGAAATGCGAGCCCTCCGCTGTGCGAGGCATTGATATTCTGGCATGGTTTTTAATTTCCCGTCCCTGGGATTAGGTATGTCAGACAGGAATCCTTCGGCCGCCTTCTCTCAATACATCCCAGAGCTTTTATTTGGTTACCAATTTCCCTACATTGTGTGCTTTCTTTGAGAATCATAACCGTGTGAATATTTGACAATTGAACGGTACAAACATCTTGAAACATACAGTTTTCTCCAGAGCTGCATTTCATACTATAATCCGAGGTGATCTCAGTTGCCAGAAATGCTCATGCCGTTAATGGATTTGGGGGAAAGACGCCGGTAATGAGATTTTTCAAATGCGAATTGTTTCGCTTTCAAATGCAGGGTGAAATCCAACGAAATATTACCTTAGACACGCTGGTGTAGTAAGTCCAGCTGATCAAATGAATGCTTGATGTGTGTTTTTTGTAGGCCTTTTCTGTTTCAAACAAAAGCTAGAAAAGGTTCCATCTTATTATTTCAGATGGGATGAGTCTTGAGCCCTGGAGTGGAGCAATTCTTCCGTATCCTAGAGTACACGCTGGGCTTCATCGCTTCCACAATCTTGAGACGTTGATTTATTGCATTCATTCATTCATTCAACAAATATTTATTGAGAGCCTACCACGTGCCGAGAGCTGCTTTGTTCACTGAGTGGTATAGCAAACCAACAAAATAACAAGGTCTCTGCTGCCATAGGGCTCACTACCTGGCAGGACATATGTACACAGTAAAGAAAAAAACACAAGCATTTAAATGTCAGAAGGTCATAACAGCCTTGGAGAAAAATAAAGCAAGATAAGGGTTACAGAGAGATGGGGTGGGTCCTATTTTAGTTACTGTGTCAGAAAAAGCCTCTCTGTGAAGTTGAGCACAGACCTCAAAGAAGAAGAAATCAGAGGCCAGTGACTGCTTTGGGCCCCAAAAGTGCTCTTGAGTGACAGAGCTGAGCGTCATCCGACTATAGGCCAAATGCCCCTTCCACAGCATCACCGGTCCTCACTGGGAGCTAGAGAGAATGATGAGGGCAAGGCAGGAAGTTGGAGATGCCAGATCTGATGCTGGATCCAGAGGAGAGAGCTTCCGGGATCTAGAAGGGGTGATGCCAAGATATAAAGAAAGAAAACTCAGGCAAGGCCTAGGCAGACAGAGCACAAGGAAGATGGGCAGTTGTCCCTGGACCCATCAGTCTGGCCTCCCTCGCCTCACGTTCAGCAGGCCACAGCTGAGCTCCTCCTCCTGTCCTCAGAGCCAGCCTCTCTGCCTGGCTTTCCCAGCTCCATAGACAGCAAACAATGCCTCTCCACTCACCCAAGTGAGGCTCACCACGTCGGCTTTGGTTCCCTCCGATCTGCACTTGGCTCACCCTCGGGACCTCCTTGGAAGCATGTGTGAGTACGAACACCCTGACCTGCGAGGAAGTCCTCCTTCACTGCCAACTCTCTTCCTTGATCGTCAGGAAGTCCATTCTCTGTTTGGGAGCTAGAGTGGAGGAACTGCTTGCCATTGAGCAAATAATCTCATGAGAGTGGAAAGACCAGCCTCTTCTCCTCTCATCCGTACATGCGCCATTCTTCCCACACCAAGATGGGACGGCAGAGCCCCTTCCAGAAGGACTACCTCTAGATTTATTTTCCAAGTGTGTATGGAGATAGCAAAGGGCCCTGTGGTCTGATCTCAGCTGGCTTGTGGTTCTGAGTACTTAGTAATTATATAAGTCTCTCTGCCTTCCCCTCTAACTGCAGGCTTCCAGAGAGATGGGAGTAGGAAAGTTCACCACTCCACATCCAACTCTTGCACAGTCCTGGAACATAATGTAACAGGTGCTCAGATGTGAATCAACTAGATGGGAGAGATGAATGAAGCTTAATTCTTCAAACCAAAGGTCTACAGCAGAGGCCTGTGATGCACTGCACCCCATCCTCTTGGCCCCCCTGATTTCAGCACAGCTGTGGTGGACAGTTTCCTGGAGGGCACCAGTGTCTTCCTTCGAGGGGACCCCATAGAAGGCCACTCGGCTGACTTATAAGCGAGAGGAAACACAGGGGGGTCAATATGCCCAAGGACACATCTCAACCGCTGGGGGACATGGGTGAATAGACAATTTCTCAGCCTCCCCATCTTATGTGGGACAATTCTGCAGTGTGTTCTCCACTGTTTTTTATAGGCTCACAAGTAGGACTGAGACCCAGCACCCTCATTGATAACCAGCTTAGTCACACGCCTTTTT
Organism: Propithecus coquereli; assembly: GCF_000956105.1. NCBI lineage: Eukaryota > Metazoa > Chordata > Mammalia > Primates > Indriidae > Propithecus > Propithecus coquereli. Next base: position 5,489,922 of record NW_012152729.1, on the reverse strand, counting down.
TTGGCTTTCCTCCCTTCCCTGTCTTGCCTTCTCTCCTCCATCATTGCACATCCTTGGGTCACCTTCCAAATAAACCACCTGCACCCAGATCCTTGTCTCCAACTCTGGTTTGGGGAAAACCCAAATGAACGGTCTAATAGGGACTCCATTTGTTGAGCCTGTTCAACCCTCTTGTGGTCAGAGTTTGTTATATTTGTTTTTTCTGGTGTTTTATCCAACCTCTGAAAACTCCTAACCACAACCGTCTCTTCCTCACCCTCCTGTGGTCACCAAACAGTGTCTCTGGTGGCTTGTCCTCGACATCAGAAGTTTAGCCATCATTTCTGACATGTTTTCTTCTCAGACAGGAAAATTGAATGAACTTAGTACTTGACACAAATGGCATCTGGGATACTTCCCCCAGCCCCCAAATCTGGACATTCGGGAGCCATAATGAAACACTTACGGAACTCTTCAGAGAACACAATCTTCTCGAAATTATATTACAATCCCTTTCAAAGAGGCCAGCAGAATAGAACCCGGAAGGGCACCACTTTCAAATATGGCTATTTAAGAAATGATAGCTATTGCTCCAGAAATACTTCTCCACCCTGCTGCTGCGCTGCCTGGATAACCCAGGATTCTCTGAAGCAACAGGATGCAGAGATCTGACAACAGAAAAGAGACCTGGCCGAGGAATCCTTTCATTCTGGTTTCTGCGAGACTCCATCTTTCATCTAGGTGAGTGGTGAGTCCAGAGGAGCGGAAGTAGCTCTATTGAAGTGCCGCATCAGAACCAGATGCTGGGCCTTAACAGAGCAAATGCTTCTTAGAGAGGAGTTGAAAACTCAGCCGGAGAGAAAGAGAGAGAGGAAAAGTGCTTTGCATTTGGGTGGGCTCAGTGTAGAACATACTGGAGCCCAAGGAAGGGGGATTCTGGGGAGAAAGGGGCTTTGTGTAGCGCACACTATCTATCGGTGCCATCCCAGAGTCCCTCAGAGCACTCTGGGGTCATGTGCCAACATTCCCATGCGTTCCAGTGTCTTTCTCCATCTCTCTGTCGGAGGGCTCTTGCTGGCTGCTGGAGCATTCTTGACCCACATAGAAGATAAGCCGGAGTGTAGAAGAGTTAATGCTTCAAATGAAACCCTCAACCGATGATGGAAGTTTATGAATAAATGCCCCAGTTTCCTTGGCCCTCAGTAGGGTAATCCCAGGTATATCCCACATACTTTTCTCAGGGATCCCAGTGAGCATGAGCCCAGTTGCTCATAGCAGAAAGTCAATCATTAACACCCTGTTTATTAGCTTTGCTCTCTTCCATGTCTCACCACTTTCTTATAATATTTCTTATAAACCCTGTGTACCCAGTATCTGTCTTAGTATCTGCTTTTAGGTAGAACCAAAGACATTGGAGAAACTAGTCCATTAGTGAGGAGGCCCCCAGTAGCCTGAGGTGTTCAAATGGGCTTGTTTCTCACAAGGGTAAGGATCAAAGAATACTTCCAGAAACATGAAGGAGGAGGTGTTAAGCCTCTAAGAGAAAGAACTAACTGGCCTCCATAGAGGGCACCTTGCCAATACAACCTTGTCAATAAAGTTTGGATGCACAAATGCTTCCCTAGAAAAATATGCATTCGAGGCCCCTGTGTTAGTCTTCTTGGGCTACCATAACAACGTATCATAGACTGAGTGGCTTAAACAATAGAAATTTATTCTCTCACAGTCCTGGAGGCTAGATGTCCGAGATCAAGATGTTGACAGGACTGGTTTCTTCTAAGACCTCTCTCCTTAGCTTGTAGGTGGCCGTGTTCTCTGTTTCTTCACGTGGTCTTCCATCTGTACATGTCTGTGTCCACATTTCTTCTTATAAGAACACCAGGCGTATTGGATTAAGTCCCACCCATCTGACTTCATTTTACTTTAGTTACCTCCTTTTTGGATCCTATCTCTATATAGAGTCATATTCTGAGCTACTAAAGGTTAGAGCTTCAACATGTAAATCTGGTGGAGACATAGTTCAGCTTACAGCTGATCTCAAGAGATGCCCACCTCCAAGCTGACCAAAGAAAGATTCTTATTTCACCATTTTCTGGAGTTCTGGATGCAGCAGCTCTTAGTTAGGGAGCAAAGCGATGATGAGGCCAAGAAGATGAAGCATAATGAGCCCTAAAATGAGTCCATCAGATATGAGGAGGTGGCGGGAGGGGTGGGTGTGAAGTCTAAGCCACTGCAACTATTCGACCCACCAGTGGGTCAGGCCTTATTTCTATGGAAATGAGCTCATTATGGCTAAATCTTTTTTCCAGCTCCTGGTTGATTCATGAAGTGGTTTCAAATGTTGATAATCACTTCATGAATCACTGACAAGCACAAGAGCCAAATATCTGGCACTTGAGATTGCCGCGTCTCCTGATGAGTATCCCCGTCATGATGCGGGGTGTCCTTCTCCCAGCAGCCAGGTGTGCAGACTAGAAAAGCCCTCATTTATATGCCAACGTCTCCTGCTCCAGTAATTCCACACTGGCCATTTTGTCAGGCGTTGAATCTCCCTCGAACGTTTAATGAACATTAATGAGTGAATTATCCTGAAAGATCATTTTGAAACACTCACAACATTGGGCATGAAGTGATCAGCCGTCAAGTTCTGCGATACTGTTTCCAGGGGAAGTGAAGTGGTGTTGCGCAGAGGACATCAGGGCGGCCATATTTCTGCCCAAAGGGGAATCTGCTTCAGCACAGACTGTACACAAGATGTGATCATTCCTTCGAGGCAAGGAGAGCATCACTATCTCTCAGACAGACTAGTCCTCAAAGAAAACAGAAACTAGAGCATCACATTGGAGAGATACAGAAAGCTGTCACCTTGCATTTGGATATTAGAGAGACACAAAAGATAGGCTTCCCGAATCCTTGAGATGCAGAGGACCCTTAAAACCCAAGGCAGGAAAGTGTTCTTGCCAGATCCCTGCTGGGCTCACTCCTTCCTTTCGTTTACCTCACCTCACCTGCCCAGCCACCCCACAGAAGAGCACCTGCCAGCATCTCTGCTTTCCTTCTCTGCTATATGGTCTTCCCGGCACTTACCACCACCTACTGTGTTCTAGATCCACCTATTGGCATATTCTCTGTCTCCTCCCATGAGCAGGTAAGCTCCACAAGGCAAGGGATCTCTGTCTGTCATCTTCTCTGCTACGGCCTCATTCTAAAACAGCCCTTGGCACACAGAGTAAGTGCTTCATCAATATTAGCAGAATGAGTGAGTGGTTTGAGTATGACAAAAACTATATTGAACAGAAAGAAGAAAATCCATGGAGCTCGAAGGAAGAAGAATGCCGTCTAGGTGATCGCTTCTCTCTCTACCCCAGGCACATATTTGTGGGTCTCTTGAATCCTTGGTGAGGAGGAGTGAGGGTCCCAAATCGGTGTCAGCTGGGTTCTTTGCACACAAGTTCACATCTAGTTCTCATGCCGGTGTAGACTGGGGCACCCTTAACATATCGTTGCCAAAGCCTTCACTAAGTCTAAGGACTTAGACTCCCTCTAGATGCTGTAATAGAACCAAGCCATGTCCGGGTAGATCCCAAATGACTCCTGGAGTCCAGACCCAGGTGCCCAGAGTGGGGCACCACCAGGTAAGGGGCTCCTTTCTCACAAGGCAGCCTTAACAAAGCTTATTAGCTTGGTTGTGTGGTAGAATTTCCATATGCCATTTAAAGTCAAATAATGGTTTAGCTGAAAGGGCCCTTCTGGATTATCTACTTGCTCTTTATTGGAAATGTAACTTCTAAGGCTCAGAGAGGGAAAGTACTTAACCCGAGGTCACACAGTAGATTGCAGTAGAGTCAAGACAGAAACCTAAGCCTTCTAATTGCCCCTGGAGTGTGTATATTTCCATACTAAGCTATCCACCTATATTTTAAATTTGAAGAATCTTAGTTGGAGAAAGGAAATAACTGATCATCCCGCTTGTTTTTATGCAGACCAGAAAAAACTAGGTGTGTTAGATCAGGACTTCTGGGGCCTCTGGTTTGCCTTGAAGCCTGATATATTTGATAGAGAAGGTGTCTTGGAGTTTGTCTCTCACTGAAGTGCCCCATTTTAAGATGTGCAAACTGGAGTTCAGAATGGGCAAGTAACTTGCCCGAAATCATACAGGGAATGAGTTAAAAGAGTTCAAAGTAGACCTCCAGCTCCGTCCCTCAGTTGAGGCCATTTTTTAAACCCCATCCTGCTGCCCTGATCAACTACAGTTCCAGGGAGGAATCTTGAGGATCGTTTTGTCCAAATGCCCATTTTCCAGATGAGAAGACTGAGCTGGGACTAGAACCTAGGCCTTGATTTCTTTCCCCCACGGCCCCTTTTCTGCATCCCTATGCCTTCTTTGCTTGTTCGCTTTTTTCGCAAGACCTCCCCAAGAGGAAAACACCCCTCCTTGACCGCAGCATCCTGGGCATGGGTTTTTCACACGCGTCTCCCGACTCTGCCCCCTAGTGGCAGAGATGCAGCAGAGCCGCCCACGCGCCATTCTTTTCTCCATCAAGAGGGTGTTGAGCATTTGCCACATGCCGGTCACTGAGTCCTAAAAGATTTGTTGACTGCAACGTGCCAGGCACGGAGAAGGGGCTGGGCCAAAGAACAAGGACAACAATAACACGGTTCCTTCCTCGTGGCCCGCATAGTGCAGCCAGGGATGTGGCAATTAAACAAAGCCTTCTCGTTTGCTTTCCAATGTAGCTGCAGTGGAGACAGGTGCCATGGAGGAGACAGAGAGCACGAGGGTGTTTAAATTCAGGAAAGTCCTCCCCAAGGGCGTGATGTCCAAGCTGGTGCCTAAACAAGAGTAAGAGCCATCCAGGCCAAAAGGGGAGAAGGGGTAGGCATGAAGGTCTCCAAGCGGGGGCGGGGGCAGGCATCTCACTCCGGGCTGCAGGTGCACTAGCCCACCTTTACCCACAATGCTCAGCAACCAGGAGGTGCAGGTGTCAGAAGTTTCTGGCTCCCTGAGATTTGACCAAGAAACATATCATCTTCCAACCCTGGAGGTTGAAAACTTTTGTTAAAATATCTCTGTCCCATAACTGCACTAACAACTTCCTGCAGCACTGAAGGGTGACTCGGGACATTTTAGGGCCGCAGACTCCTCATTCCCAACCTGTAGACAAATAGGACCGTCGCCACTGGAGGAGTGAGCACTGTCTCCACGCCAGCATTTCAGGGCCGCTAAGGACACTGCCTGACACCCGTGAGCCTTGAAGTTCGGAAGACACAGGTTCGAGTCCCAGCTCTGCCCCACGCTGGCTGAGAAACCTCAGGCAAGTCATCGTACCGCCCCAGGCCACAGTCTCCTCTACTTCCTAGAATCCTTGAACTGTCAAAAGATGATCAGGTCTGTGATTCCATAGCGCGTCATAGATAAACTGTGTCAGTTTTCCTTCTTTCCTACACCTTCCACGAAGTTCTCTCCACATTGTGCCCCAGGGTGTGGTTAAGTCTTTATTCCTTTAATGCAGCCATGTCTGCTCTTGTTAAAATGGAAACAAGGAAGTGTCCCTAAAGTACGGGGCCTTTGAGCTGAGCCTTGAAGGATGATCCACTTAAGAGATTTTTGCAAAAGCCCAGCTGGGTACACAGAGTCTAGGGCTTTGCGCTGCACAGGTGAGGGTCAGGAGGGCTGGTTTGGCCAGGGCCGGGGGGAGTGGGTGGGGAGTAGGTGCAGAGGGGGGCAGCTGGCACAAGGAGGCACTGCCCTGGCCCCTCCTCCAGGTTTCCGCTCCCCACTGCACCCCTTCGGTGTGACCTCAGAGGTGATGTACCCCACTCCCCACCCAACAGGGGATGCTCCACAAGCACCTTCCTTCCTACCCCCTCTCTCCTCCCACTTCCTTGCTGGTAACCGGCAGCCAGTCCCCCCAGCTGTGTTTTTTTCCTTCCCTGTAACATACAAAGCATCTCTTCTTTGCGATTTCCAAGTATCCTCCAACTGAGCCCCAGCTGACACCGCTCGTCCTCCCACCAGCCTCTGCCTTCCTGCCAGCCTGCGCCGCGTCTCCACGGCCCCTCCCGAAACCACAGCAGATGCATTCTTCAGACGCGCAGCCTCCTCACCAACCCAGCCCTCATCTCAGTCTGGTTTTCAGCCCAAAATAAGTTTCTAAAAACCCTCTTTTGAAAACGGCCTCCCTCACTGCAGTAATATCCAGGTTGGGTTTTCAACTATGGTCTCATCAAACCAGGGACTGCATTTGACTAAATCACCTCCCAGCCTGCGTCAGCGTGCCTTTGATGGCAAATATCTTATCTATGATCAGTTTACTGGGTTAGGGACCCAAATTTCCTCTGCAAAACATCAGACTGAGAGAGGCTTCGCTGGCACCGATTCAGAGCAATGCTGCGGTGCTTTAATAAACCTCAGAGACCATTTCCTAGAACTCTTCAGAGTCTGACAGAGCCTGGGTTCTAATCCACCATCTCAGGGCAAAACTAAATTTAAGTTTTATTTCAAAACACTGTAAGGTGACTATTAGTGTTAAGCAAGCTAATAGAGATAATTTCAACAAACAATCGTTGTGATCCTACTATGTTCCAGCTGTGTGCAGTGGACAGAGACTCTGTCTTTACGTGTCTCACACATGGTGGGAGTACTAGGAGAAAAAAATTAAAAATAAATTATTTACCATTTGATGTGATAAGTGCAATATACCATGAGTACGGGAAGGGGACTCAGCTGACTGGGTGATGCCTGAACTGTGTTTTTTTTTTTAAACACGAGAGTAGGGTTTTTTCCTAATTAAAAATTCTGTTCCGCCGGGCGCGGCGGCTCACGCCTGTAATCCTAGCACTCTGGGAGGCTGAGGCGGGCGGATTGTTTGAGCTCAGGAGTTTGAGACCAGCCTGAGCAAGAGCGAGACCCCATCTCTACTAAAAATAGAAAGAAATTAATTGGACAACTAAAAATATATAGAAAAATTAGCCGGGCATGGTGGCGCATGCCTGTAGTCCTAGCTACTCGGGAGGCTGAGGCAGTAGGATCGCTTGAGCCCAGGAGTGTGAGGTTGCTGTGAGCTAGGCTGACACCACAGCACTCACTCTAGCCCGGGCAACAGAGTGAGACTCTGTCTCAAAAAAAAAAAAAAAAACCCCAATGCCAGGTCTCTGTCTCCTCATCTGTGAAAGAAGGAGGCTGATGGTACTTGTCTCAGCATTATCATGAAGTTTAATGTGTTTCCCAGTATTAATAAGCATAGAACAGTGCCTGGAACATACTAAGCAGACACCACCCTAAGTGCTGTACATACACTCGTGATTTTTACCCTCCAGACAGCCTCATGAAGAAGGAACTATTATCTTCATTTTACAAGGGAGGAAATCGAGGCTTCAGGCGTGGAAGGTTGTTCACAGCACAAATGCATAAGGGATCAGTGAATGGCACAAACAGGCCTCTGAAATGAGGTGAAGAAAGAGAGTCTAGTGGCTGGCATATCCCTGGAAGGCTTCCTGCAAGAGGTGGCATGGCATCTGGGCTTTAAAGAACAAGGAAAGAGTGGAACAGCCTTTTCAGAATACTTACAATGGGGGTGAAGGCAGAGAGTTGAGAAGATGGATGAATGCTTGAATGCTCCGGAATGAAAAGACCAGTGTCGCAGGGGCCTAATCTGTCCTGGGCCTCGAATGCCCGGCCGAGGTGTCTGAAGACGCTTCCTTGGCAGTGGTGTGTCCATCAAGGCTGCTGGCAGGAGCAGAAGCAGTGTGTGCAGACAGTCACCCATTCACCTGGTCGACAAAGGTACATCAGGAACCCACTTCAAGTGCCAATTTACACCTTGGACATTTCCACCGTCCCCTCCTGGACAGGTCCCGAGTGAGGTGAGGAAACAGAAACAGATGAGAAACGCCCAGGGGTCAAAGATGCCCCACTCCAGCCCAGCGCTTCTCAGACTCCACTGTGCATTCCAATCCGCTGGGAAGCAAGTGTATTGCAGACAGCTCTGATTCAGCAAGTCTGTAGTGTGGCCTGAGAACCTGCATTTCGAGCACATTCCCAGGTGATGCCGCTGCTGCCCGGCCATAAGCCACACTCGGAGGAGCGAGAGTCTAAAATGTTTGTTTTTTTCTAGTCTCATGATAGCGATCCCAGCAAGCAGCATAATGCCTGGCCCAGAGTGAGTGCTTGAACATTTATGGAATCAAAAAGGTTTAATCACTCTCACTCTTGTTATCATTGAGTTTGATTAAGCAGGTCCCCTCCCCACCACATGGCAAGAGCCATTTGTTCTTCCTTGCTACATCTTCCCACAATCCAATTAATAGAATCCAGCCTCTCTCACGCGGTCTTTATCGACGGCTTTAAACAACCAGATCCTTTTCTTTTAATTACACAAATGATACATATTTTTTGAAAAAAAAAAGAGGGAGGCAAGGTCCATACTGAAGAAATTATGGATACAATTTTATAATGCCTGTGATTTGCTTTAAAATGATGCAGTGAATGGGGAAGTCTGAGAGCAGAGATATAACATAACCAGCCATATGCTGGTAATTGTCGAACTATATGATGGTTCTATGTGGGGTATATTTTATGATTCTCTTGCCCGTTCACATGTTGGTAAATTTCCAGAATAAAAGTTAAAAAAATAAAAGCAATGTCCGAATGCGATCGAAGAGGAGGATTCTGAGACAGAGATGGAGATGGAGGGTGTTTAAAGTTAGTTTTTTGCACCCAAAGAAAGAACAATGTTTCATTTAGGACTATTCAGCCTGTCACTTCAACAAAATCAAGTTCCTTGAGCTCCTAAATTGAAATGGAGTCATCTGCCTTTATTACTTCCTGTCCTGTCAGAATGGATTTGCATTTTAAGTGCATGCTCAACGTCACGTCTAAATTGGAACTAATTGAGACATTCGGGAACGTGGAGGCACACCCTGGCCTCACTGGGGACAACGTGGGGTTTGCCCATTTGGAGCCCTGTATGCAGATTGAGGGGCTGCGGACCAGGGGGCACAGAGCTGCCCTGTCTGTACCCTGTATAAACTTTGGGCAGGTCTTTTCCTTCCTCTGAGCCTCAGCCTCCTAACCTGTCAGAAAAAAAGGATTTGAACCAAATGAACTTTCCAACTTCTCTCTGCTCGAAAATAACTAGGTTCTACTCTGGGAACAATTTTCACCACTCCGCTTTGCAATATGCAAATCAGCCGAATTTGGTAATTGGACAGAGCTGATGGGAACAATTTAATAAACTTTGATAACATTGCACAAAGTAATTGTTCAATTATTTCAAACGGTTCAGGAAGTGCAACGGGGTGGGGGGTCCACAGAAATTACCTTCACATATTAATCATCCCGTCCACTAGAAGCCAAATGAGAGTGAAGTCTGTGTAGGGGGTGTTTTTGTTTTAATTCTGATTAACTGTGCTTTCATCTGAACATTTTTAAGCTGTGCTTTGGTCTTCCTCCTATGGATGTTGACTGAGTTCTGATATCAGGATTTTAATTAACACCAGGTAGAGAAGGGGAAGCCGGGATGACATGCTATTACTTCTGTTTGATTTAAAGTCAACGCCGGGGACTCTTCTCCGATGAGCTGTTGAAATTGTCTTATCTCGTGCATTCCAAGGATGGCTGTTTCATGTAAATGTCATTTCTGCTGTCCAAAATGTTACAACACACGCCAGCACAATAGAACTACTGTCTTGTTCTAAGAGACACGAGGGACCCAGCAAGCTTTTGATCAAAGGCACGATTCAAACATCAAAGTAATACCTCTTCGGTTAAATTCAGGAATCAAGAGTAAAGGAATGGACACTGTGGCTTTAGCAACAGCCTAGCCTTCTATCCTGAGAAGTGCCTGAATTTTCAAGGCTTAATCCATCTGCAAAAACTAGCTGGGAATCTTCCCTATCATAAAAAAAAAAAAAAAAAAAAACTAGCTGGGAAGAGGCAGCATAATGACTAGTGGTATAGGTACAGTTGTTGCGTTGTGTGGTCAACATGCTTGTATTCAGTCCCCATACGTTCATCCGCCCTGTGCAGCTTTCTCTTCTAGGACTAGAAAGCTGGAGCTACCGTGACCCCCACACAGAGGCAGTGGCTGAGAGCCTTTGGAGTATGACGGACCTGGGTTCAAATCCATGCTGTACCACTGGCCAGCTATGTGACATTACATAACTTACCTTGACCCATTTTTTCATCTATAAAATTGAAAAAATAATAGTTGATACACACATTATATATGTACTGTGGTATGTTCATACAAGGGACTATTTTACAGGAATAAAAAAGTGAACTATTGATAAACACAACAAAAACATTGTATTGGGGGAAAGAAACCAGACACTAAAAAATGTCTATTGTATTATTCCATTTATATGAAGTTCTAGAACATAAGACTATAAGTTATGGTCGTATAAGTCAGAATAATGTCTACCTGTGCTGGGGACAGCATTGACTAGGAAGGGGCATGGGAGAACTTTCTGAAGGGACAGAATGTTCTGTATCTCATTCAGGGTGGTGGTCACACAAGTGTGCACATGTGAAAAGAGTCACTAGGGTATGTTCTATGAAACGTCCACCTTAATTAAAAAGATTGCATCAAAAACATCCTAATATCTCATATGGAGAATTGTCATGAAGATGACATGAAGATAGTTGATGGAACGCATCTGTCATGCTGGCTGGGCTGAGCAGACAAACAGTGCATGATGACTAACATTATCATTTATGTCATTCTCATCATCAGTGCTAGCATTTTAGTGAAGTTACAACTGATCCCAAGATCGGGGTCTGAAGTTCAAAACATAAGGCAAAAAAAAAAAAAAAACCTGTTAAAATTTCCCCCCAAGCATCCCTTAAACTGTCATAAACCACAGTTTGCCTTATTTGGTACATATAACCCTGCTCAGGAAAAGATGTTACTATGCATAACAGATTCCGTCATGGGCCAGATGTGATAAAGACAGCTGTATGTAAGAATCACACCTCTGTAGACACCAGGATCACAACCAGGGAGTCCACAGGTAAGAGATTCACAGGTACTATGACCAAGAACAGCATCGTCGCTATCTCTCATGCATGCCTGGAAATGTGCTCACTGAGAATGGCAGGCACGATCACCAACCCACGCAAGTTGCTCTCTCTCCTTTCTTGCCATCTTCATCTCTCTCTCCCCCATTGAATCTGCATCGGTTAACTGAGAGTAAGATGTAACTTCACTGCCCAGTGTTTCTAGGCCTCCATCCCCTCTACTGAAATACTGATAAGCCCTGTCTGGTCTGGCTCAAGGGGTTTCCCAGTACCCAAAAGAGAAGAGATGGGAAGTTGACATCATAGCCAGGCTGTACAGTATTTTACTTGAAAGGACAGTAATCATTAAACTCAATGGATTCGGTAAATCCAATGTATTTCATTTCGTATTTCGGGTTGTCTTTCATGTTCATGTCATGTTGTGCATGCTTTACAGATTCTTGGGTACTGTTGGATAATAGATACCTAGATCTGGGAGACCACAGTGACAAGTGCATCTTGGCTTCTAGTGCTCACAGTGGACAGATCCAATAAACAGCTGCCCATCACCAAGCCCTGGAGCACTCCCCTTCGTAATGGAGCCCAGAGAGGATCGTAGAGAAGGTGTGTTATCACCAGGGAAGCCTGGCTTTGGAAGGCAAACCAGCAGCAGCTGCCCCTGTGAATAGGAACCAAGTAGCAAGCAGAGCATGTTGCCCAGGGCGCTCATTCTCTGTAACACCAGTGGGCTCCAACTCTTCTCTTAACACTGTACCCGATGTCCCATTAACCCACTTGCAGAGCCACAGGGGAGGCCTGGACAGGTGTTAAATTATCTTTTGTCACCCCACAGGTGCGCAAGATGGGCTGAAAAGCACATGCCACGTCTCCCGAAGCAGGAGGCTCTGCCAGGGATTTTCTCTGAGCACAGGGATCTGGAGACTGTATCACTTTTGACTTAGAAATGACCTGGATCGAGGACCTGGCTTTCTAAGCATGCTAGGATGATAAAAATATCCTCTGACAGCGTGTCCGTGTGAGATAGACGACACCAAGATGAGCTCTGGAGCTAGAAGAATGAATGTCACCCATTCTCTCATCCGAAAGCTGCTTATCACACACAATAACATGCCCAGGCTGGCACGAGGGACAGCGGCGGAGTCAGAAAGCAATAATGATTATAAAAAGAATCTGAAATCAATCACACCTACTCTCTAGGTGTTTAAGGCCTGGGTGAAAAGAAGGAACGTGCACACAAGCAAGTAAAAGTTCAAGGCCGTTCAATTACTTCCCACAAACCTACACTAGGTGTCCGTCATGGACCAGGGACTGCGCTCCCCCTGGAGAATCAGAATGAGTCTGACATGGTCACTGCCTGCAGGGAGCCACACGCTGGCCGAGGAGCTGGACAATTAAACAAAATCGCAATGCAGGGTGATGAGGGGAGGGTAATAAAGGTGTATCGAGAGCCTGCAGAAGCTCGGAGACCTGAGCTATGATTTACACCCAGATGTGCCCAGGGAACATTCGTGTTCTGCCTTGTTGATTAAGTGGGACTCGGCCAGGGAAGCTAAATGGGGAAAGACATTCTAGGCACAGGGAATGGCTTGAGCAGTGGTTGGACAGCTGGACAGCTCAAAAAGTGCCATGTGGAAAAGTCCGGAATGGGAGGCTACCATGGGTCGTGAAGGGTCTCAGGCCAGGCTTAGAGCCTGAACTTTGCCCAGTGGGTAAGGAGGAAAGGGGAGGTGAGAGGTCAGCTGGCATCAGCGTGAGGTGTGGGCTGGGAGGCGAGTGGCAGGAGGTGGAATCGTAGGGTGAAGGCAGAGCAGTGGGAGAGGAAGGGACAGAGCTCGCAGGCAGCTTCCTGCAGCATCTGGAGTGGAAGATGTCTCCAGCCTATTCCCTCACGGGATGCTGACTCCCTAAAGATCTATCAGCACCCGCTTCCCAGGCACCTCAAGAAGTGATAAATTTCTTCCCTGTGTCTTAGTCCACTTGGGCTGCTGTAACAAAATATCCTAGACTGAGTGGCTTATAAACCACAGAAATGCATCTCTCACAGTTCTGGAGGCTGGGAAGTCCATTGCCCCAGCAGATACACTGCCTGGTGACGGCCATGTCCTATAGCCTCCCGTGCCAGAAAAAGGACAATCCTCCTGGCTCAGCCTCCTGGGTAGCTAGGACTACAGGCACATACCATCATGCCTGGCTAATTTTTCTTAATTTTTTTGGTAGAAATGGGATCTCACTATGTTGCCCAGGCTGGTCTTGAACTCCTGGGCTCAAGCAATCCTCCTGCCTCAACCTCTCAAAGTGCTGGGATTACAGAAGTGAGCCACTATGCCTGGACTTACTACTGTATTTTGGAAGCCCATAACTTGTTAGACTTCAAAGACTCACAGCTGCGGAAAAAAAAAATTGCCACAGAATGAATTACACCTTGAGTTTAACCCATATTTATTTAGATGGTATTTACATGAGACTTTAGATAGTAGATTTGTTTAGTTGATGCTGGAACAAGCTAAGACTTTTGGGGCCATTGGGATGAAATGAATATATTTTTTTGTGAGAAGGACATGAATTTGAGGGGCCAGGGGGAGAATGCTATGGTTGGAATGTCTGTGTCCACCCAAAATTCACATTAAAATCTAATCCCCAAAACAACAGTATTAAGAGGTGGGGCCTTTAGGAGCTGATTAGGCATAAGGCCTCTGCCCTTGTGAATGGATTCGTGCCTTAGAAAAGGGTTTGAGGGGGCGAGTTCATCCCTTCTACCAGGTGAGGACACAGCACGCATCCCCTCTGGAGGACGCAGCAAGAAGGTACAATCCTGGAAGCAGAGAGCTGCCCTCACCAGACACTAAATCTACCAGCACCTTGATCTTGAACCTCCCAGCCCCCAGAACTGGGAGAAATAAATTTCTGTTCTTTATCATTGACCCAGTCTCAGGTATTTTGTTAGAGCAGCACAGACTCCGCCATGGCGGTACTGGAAGATGAGTTGTACGCGTGGGAGGTGAGAGGCTGGATACAGCAGCGGGGATTCCCATTACTGTCTGTTAACTGAACGTTGTCTTCCAGGGGGAAGCAAAGGACCAGGACACACTTAAGGACAATGGAAACACCCCTACTGCCTAGCAGAGGAGACAGCCATGCAAACACGCACAGCAGAACCTAACAGGGCTATTAGCAAGGGTTCAGACAAAACCCCGGGTGTGTGGCAGGGGAGGAGAGCTCTTGAGGGGAGGGGGGACCAGCCAGCGAGAGACGGTGGCAGGGTTCTGTCAGCCAGGAGAAGGAACTTGAATTTCACCCTGTAAGTGAAGCGGGCAGACCACTGGCGGTTTAACCAAGGGAACGGCACGAGCAAGTGTGTTTGGGAAAGGCTGCAGTGTGCCTAGTGGCTCGGGAGTCGGACCCAGCATGTGTTGCGACTCTTAGCTCTTCCTCTTACCAGGGATGTGACTCTGGGCAAGTTATTTAACCTCTTGTTTGCCATAAGCAAAATGAGGATATCAATACTGCACCTACCTATATTCGTGGCTTCCAACTAGTGGGACAAGCTATTTGAAGGCCTGTCACATATACAAATCTTTAATAAATGATCCCTATAGTCTTCCGTATTTTCTTCTAAGAAGTAAATGCACAGACACAAACTGGACTGGCTGCCTCTCCATGACTGCCCCCAGGACCACGCCTGTGCCCGTAATTCTCTAAGCAGCCACGCCTCTCCCTGCAGCTGCGCCCTGTATTCGCTCTGCCTCCCTAGCCACTGTGATTGGTCCAGGGCTTGGACACATGACCTGAGTCCAACCAATCAGAGCTCCCTTCCCCAGAGACATTTAACTGATGCTGGAAAGCAGATCCTTTTTCTCTCACTGGCGAAGCTTTGGAAATGTGAAGCTTGAAGCTGCAGGTGACCTTGTGGATACAGAGGGACTTCACAAGGAGAGAATGAGGCTACAGACAGAGATGACAAGTGAAGGGACAGTCCTTGGGGTGTCTGAGGACCTAATTCCCGTTCCCGGGCTCCATGGATTTGCCCTGGTTCCTGGCTTTTTGTGGCCTGATTTCTCATCTTGTCCTTTAATTCTACAAGCCGTCCTAATGGCCTTCCAATAAATCCTATTTTGGGCTTAAACCAGGTCAAGTGTGGTGTCCGTGATTTGTTAGCCCCCATTAGAGCTCTGCAACGACCCATATTTCCCCAACACACATCTAACAAAGACTTTGTTTCTTTTTGATTTGGGGAACATTAATCTCTAAAGACTAAAACAGATATAAAGAGGAAATCAAGGTTCATTGTACACTTAATGAACCACCTTTATTAAAAAGACTAAAATGACATAAAATTAACTCTGTCCCAGGAAATCCAAGATATGTGGTCAGAACCTCCATCCTCCCTGTTTGATCGGCCCACATGGGTGCAGTAAATCCGCAAAGGTTGATAAACATTGAATATTCTTCATTTATATTTATTGTCCATTCTAAAATTGATGTTTCCCATTGGACATTTAATCACAGATTGCTTTGTTTAGCATTTTCCCCGTTCAGAGGAGCACATCAGAAATTGATTCCCCGATAGAATGAGGTAGAAGATGAAACTTAAATTCAACTACATGTATTTGGACTTCTCCCCCCACCACCCCTAGTCCCCCCCTTCCCCAGACACCTTTTTGCCTTTGTGGTCTGGACACTTCATTCCCTAAAGTGAAAGGTAAGGGTTTTAAGACAGAAAACCAATTGCATTGCTGGAATCCAATCAACGACCATGTCCCAGGGCAAAGGGCCAGTCCAAAGTGGCTCAACATCCATCTCTCTGCACCTCCCAAGCACTACAGCCCACCCAGGTCAGACTGAAGGAGCCTGGTTCTTTGTTCCCACCGAGTGTGAGGCTGACAGGTTAAAAAAAAAAGTTTCACCGGGGCAGAGGAAATGAAATTGAATTCAAGTTGGAGGTTGTTTGTCTTCCCTGTGACCTGCAGTGGTCTCAAGTGACAGCACCACAAGTAGCCAGGCTCAAACTCACATCCGTGAGTCAATTACTGCCTTTAGATACAGTTCTGATGTGTAAGGTTTAAAACGGTTCAAACGTATTGAACAGAAAGGAAAAAGAAGAGGGAACCAAGCCCCTTAGGGACTTTGTTTGAATCTATAGAAAGGCTGGATTGAAACCTGCGGAGTATTTATAAAGAAGCTGCAAAATCTTTTATTCATCTGAAAGGAGTTGGAAGAGAGACACAGGAAACGAGGCAGGGGAGACCGAGCTGCCACATGGAGGGCGCTGAGACAGCTTTGTAATGTCGGCAAAAAGGAGCTTTTTCTAAAATCGGGAGGAAGTTAACCATTGCCACCACTGGCGTCATGGGCAGAAGATCTGGGTAAGAGTCCCACCTCCGCCACTCATTAGTTCTAGAAAACCTCACTTCCACCCTACGAACCTCAGTTTCCTTACCTATAAAATGGGACTAAACTCCACACACAGGGTTTTGAGAGGATCCAAATAGATCCAATAGGTGTGAAGTTCTTTATAAGCTGCTGAGAGTCGTGGCTTGCATTAGCTGGTCACCTATAAGAGATTTCTTCATCTTAATGGAAGTTTTAATTATGCTAGGAGATCTTGGTGGCTACAGTAGGTTTGAGTTACCCAGATATCCACACCTAAGGAGTGTTCTGCCATTTGTGTGCATCCTAACTAGTGCCACTGCCTCCTCGTGACATGTGACTGAATTGCAGGCATAATATGAATCAGAACTGTGGCAGCCTGTACAACAGAGCAATGTTGGCCGTGTATTAGAATCACCAGGGGATCTTACAGAGTACTGATGTCTGGGGCCCACCTCCAAAGATGATTATTTAATTACTCTGAGTGCATTCTGGGCACTGGGATTTTTACAAGTTTCCCCAGTGATTCTAACATACAGCCAAGTTCAAGAATCATTACTCTAGAGCAACGGTCAGCAAACTTTTTCTGTAAAGGGCCAGATAGTAAGTAAATATTTTGGACTTTATGGGCCATATGGTATCTGTCACCAGTACTCAACTCTGCTGCTGTAGTGTGAAACCACCCATGCATAATATATAAACAAATGAGCTGTGTCTCAATAAAACTTTATTTACAAAAACAAGTGGCATTGTCAGGGGCCATAGTTTGCCAACAAGTGAAGGGACAGTCCTTGGGGTGTCTGAGGACCTAATTCCCGTTCCCAGGCTCCCTGAACTTGCCCTGGTTCCTGGCTTTTTGTGGCCTGATTTCTCATCTTGTCCTTTAATTCCACAAGCCATCCTAATGGCCTTCCAATAAATCCTATTTTGGGCTTAAACCAGGTCAAGTGTGGTGTAGAGCTTAGGTGGTCTAGAGCTTAGGTACTTGCCGTGTAGTCCGAGGTCCAGCAGTATCAGCAGCACCTGGGAGCTTGTTAGAAGCTTGCAGACCCTCAGGCTTCAATAAGCTGCGCAGGTGACGGGCACACACGTGCAAGTTTGTGAAGCACTGCTCCAGAGGTCACGCCTTGGGGGTCAGCCAGCACTGCAGCACCAAGTAGAAGGTTCACGACACTGTCATCGTCTCCTCTGCCTGTCACCGTTATCGGCCTGGCTGTCTCCTGGCTGCCACATTTCTGTAGCATCTCCTCCTTGATGACTCAGACAATCTGAGCAGCTGTCTACATCTGATTACAGTGTTTCCAAGGGGTCAGCAGAGCCACACACTCCAGTCTCTACTTTTCGCCATCATATATAGGGAGGACTTGGCTATGGAGCTGTGTCATTTGATACACCCCTAGTCTCAGGAACTATGCATTTAAACTTGTCAAATGTCATGTAGTTCCCCAGACACCCCATGCTGCTTCAAGCTTTTGTGCTTTACACATAGTATTGTGCTTGAAATACTCACAAGGAGGGTCTTGTGCGTCATCTTGCCACCGGGGAAATGTATCCAACCTTGAAAAAACTGACATCCATGAGACCTTTTGCCCCTACCCAGAGTTACTCCCTGCTTCCTCCACGCTAGCGCCATACCCTGTGTGTGCCCTTGCCCTTGCCCTTAGCACATCCATGGCAATAACAGGCTTTCCAGTCCCGTCTGCCCAACTGGATGCTAATCCCCTTCGTGCAAGGGCTCATCAATCACTCCTTTCTGCAGACACATGCCTAGCGCAGGGCTAAATACAATAAATATTTAGTAAGCTGACATTGTTTTTAATTTAATTGACCTAAAAGTGAGTTAACATTTCTTTTGTAACTAGCATGCTAACCTAATCACCACAGAATCCTTTTAATAATGAATACCTAATAACAGCTCACAAAAATGTTGTTTTCTAGAACAAATGGGAAATGTTGCCTGTTAGACAATGGCGCTGGCCCAGACCAGAACCAGGCTTGTAACACCCCCTAGAATTTGGATTCTGGCTCTGAAGGAGCCAGGAGAGGAGGAGGAGGCAGGAGAGGGGCTAACAGGATGAATTTGGTTCCTATCAGCCTGAGCTGTCTTTCCTGAAAGATGGCTGCAGTGTGGTCTCAGGGACATGTTAGCATTTCCACTCGAAGGGGAAGAAACTGGCTTTAGGTGCCCATACTAAGTTCTGCACCAAGTTTGTGACACAGCCACGGCCAGAATCACCCAGGCTTTGCCCAGGATGCTGTCAAATAGAGCAAGGCAGATTCCTCTCAAAGGAGCTTCACAGGAGGTCACCCTCTGTCACGACGTCCCCTTTCCCACCTGCCCACCTACACCAGACTTGGGTGGGAGAGCAGAGAGAGAATGTATCCTCAAAGCAGTTAACAAGAAAATGCTTTTCCATTGCAACTTGAGTCCAACTTTCTGCTAGATCAGAGGTTGGTCCAAAATGCTCATCTGTCTCATCCCTCTGCCTGTTTTGAGCTGACATTTGACAAAGCTTCCACCCAAGAATCCTGCCATTTGGAGGACAATGGCCCAGCCTGGGTAGAGCCCTGGCAGCAAATATGGCACCAGGGCCCTCACAGCCGACTCCCTGCCCAGTGCTCTCTCTGGCCATTGCTCGGGGAAGAGCCACCTTCCCATGTCCCAATGCCACTGCTGCTGTACAGTCAATATTTGTGCACAAGCACGTGTGAACACTTGGGTGCATTGCTGCAAGTGTGTGCGAGGGGAGTCACAGCCAGTTACCCTGTCACTCCTAACACACCACTGCTCGAGAAGAGTGAGGAACCAGCGCTCTGCCTGCCTTTGGCACCACCTCCCCTGTGCTTGGCCAGAAATGAGAAGCCCATGCTAACCCACAAAGTGGCACTGAGGAGGTCCCCTTCCTCTCTCTGGGCTTCAGTTACCGCGTCACTAGAAGGAGCATGTCGTGCTGGTCACAGTCACAGGTCACAGCTGATGCCAGTTCGCGAGCTGCATGCCCCGTGCTTTACATGCATTTCCCAGTTTGCCCTTGACAAGGAGGCCAGCCTGCAAATGGGAAACTCTGGGTGGTTCAGCTTGGGATTCCCCCAGAAGTAGATTCTGAAACAGAAATTCATGTGCACACGGTTGATTTAGAAGGTGAGCCTGGGAGATATCAGCAGGGAAATGGAGAAGGGCCTCCAGGTGGCTGGTAAGCCAGCTACATGCTGGTGAGCCCATCCGACGGGGAGACCCTGAGAAGTGGGCAGACCCCTCCTCATCAAATAAGCCCACCTTCAGGACAAGGGAGCTGCGGGATTTACATTAGATTGAACCATGTGAAATTGCCACTCGTTTCTCAGCTGTAGAAGTGGGAATTCCATGACAGTGTTAATTCCGGGGCCCTCCCGTCCCACCTGACACAGCAGAGTGGCTTTGCACAGTTCTGGAGGTGAGTCCCTTGGGCATAGAGACACAGGTCCTGGGGGTGGGGAGGGCACCCCCCGAATGGTCACAGGGTCGTGAGCAGGGCCCTGATAGCATCTGCTGCACGACCAGGAGAACCGAGACTCAAATGGGATTCAAACCCAGGGACTCTGTCTCTATAGCTCATAGGTTTAACCCACACATAGCCTCCACCTGATTTCTAAGACTTTACCATTTTCCTTAATTGTATCGTCCTTTGCTTCTAAGATTCTAGAAGTCTTCAATTCCAAAATCCAGGACTCAAAGATGCTAAGTCTTAAACATCGGGGCAAGCCAAGCCACTTAGCCAAGGCAGGCTACTCATTTATCTGTTTCACAGACATTGTCCAGCAGACACGATGTTCTAGACTCTGCACTGGGCTCAGAGGATCCCCCATGAGCAACACTACCCTGACAAGATAGATTAGTAGCAACATATATTCAGTTGACCCTTGAACAACACAGGTTTGAACTGTGGGTCTACAGTGTATAACACACATAATGTACAAAATATGTGTTAATCAACTGTTTATGTTATCAGTAAGGCTTCTGGTCAATGGTAAGCTATTAGCAGTTAAGTTTGGGAAGAGTCAAAATTTATACACAGATTTACTTTCAACTGTGCAGGGGTCCAGCAACCTTAATCCCCGTGTTGTTCAAGGGTCAACTGTATAGTGAAATGGGGTAAGAGCATTGCCAGGGCTGGTTTGGGGGACCAGAGTAGGGCTGTATGCTCCTTGGAGAGGGGGAAGCAAGAGTCCTCCTGCAGGAGCATGTGCAGCCCAAGCTGGAAACAGATCACAGAAGGACTAATGCCCACGCATCTTCCCTGAACAGTCATTTCAAGGGTACGACTAATGTGCTTTGCAGAACAGGTGATTTACAGAGTTGCTCAAGACCCCAATTCTTTAGATGTTGTCCGTGAACTTCTGTTTCAAACTTTTAGGGATGAGTTATGACACACCACCCTGAAAATTCAATTACCTCAGCAAGACATTCAGCATAAATCAAAGATATTTAGAGGTGGAAGAGGCATGAGAAATCATCCACAGAGTGGAAGCGACTTGCCCAAGGTCACACCGGAGACGATCGGGTGGGCTGAGATAGATGAGCAACCACAACTTTTGCCTCTCTGGGCACGTGCTGGGGAAGAGGATCGTTGCCTTCACGGCTGAGGCCCTTCGTCTCTGGCATCAGAGTAGAGAAAAGGCCCCGGAAGAGAATCAGAGAAGCCGACGTAGACTCTGAGCTCTCCCTGCATGGTTCCCGATGTCTGATCAATAACACAGGGACAATCGCGACTGCCCCGCTGAGAATTAAATGAGGTAATGTCTGAAGACGTTAGGTTAGTAAATGCTACATAGTCCTGCAAATGCAAGGGGTTATTAATAATCTTCATTATTCATTATTAGGAGCTATTATTATTCATGGTGCTTGGAATAATGATGATTCGCTTGTTTCCCATTTTAACACATTTTGTTGGCTTAATAAAGTATATTTAAAAAAATGCAAACACCACGAAGGGTATAAAATGAAAAGTGAAAGTCTTCTTCCTAGCCTCCCAAACCCCCAACTCTTTTCCCCAAAGGGAACTTCTGTTAATACAACAGTTTCTTATAGACCCTTCCAGAAAATACTTTCTGCATAAAAGTGTGTGTGCATGTGTGTGTGTGTGTGTGTGTGTGTGTTCCATTGTTCTGAATCTTGCTTTTTCTTTTTTTTTTTTTCATGTAACACTATACTTTGGACAGGGTTACACAGCAGTAAATATAGATTCACCTCATTCTTCTGTAATGAGGAAAGAGTGTTCCATTAATGGATAAACCAGAAATTTTTTAAACAGACTCCTGTTGATGGTCATTTGTGGTCTTACAGGGATTTTTGTCCTATTCCAACAGAGCTGCCATGAGCCCCTCGTACATGCATTTAAGAGCGTGGAGAATGGCCATAGCATATGTTCTTAGACCTGAAATTGACAGATCAGACACCCCATGCATTCGAGGTCTTGAAACATGAGGTTCAACAGCCGTCTAGAGAAAGATTACGCTAACCACCCCTCCACACACACACCCTTCTCCCTTTCAGTGTGAATGGGAGCCTCTTTTGCCCAAGTTCTCATCAACCCTGGAATATAGAAAATTTTTTAATATTAGCCAACCTGAGAAGTGAAAATCAGAATCTTATTAGTATTTTGATTTGTATCTCTTTTATTATGACTACCGGTGATCTTCTTTTCATATGTTGATTGGCAATTTACTGTGCAGTGTTGTTTTGTTCTGTTTAGAGGAAGGTGTGTCTGTGCGTCTGTGTGTGTGAGAGAGAGAGAAAGAGAGAGAGAGGGAAAAGGAGAGAGAGACAAGGTAGAACTTCCCTTATAAACTGCTAGTTTATAGCCTTTGCCCATTTTTCCTACTTTTCCTCCCATGTCACTTTATATAACCTTCTATAAATTCAAGAACGCAGTCTTTGATTAAATAGCACAAACTTATTTTTCCTGGTTTATTGTTAATGTACTTCTTTATCATTTTATTGTGCCGTGGACTGTTTTAAATGTATAAAATAACCTTCTAACAGAACCTTCCCTTCCCACTCTTACCACAACTGTCATCTTTTAAAAACTGAAGCCAGACCATGCTGCTCCCTTGCATAAAACCCTCCCGATGTTTTCCATCATCCTTAGAATAAATTCCACGACCTTACCATGACCTTGAAGGCCCTTCCTGGTCTAGAAGCTGCCTGTCTCTCCAGCTTCATACCAGCCCCTCCCCCTCACTCACCGTCTGCCAGGCCTGCCTGAGCTGTTTCTCACACCAGCTCTTTGCACCTTGCTTAACCTCCCCTCCATCTGGAAGGTTCTTTCCTCCTGTCTGCAGATAGCCAACAGAGGACAGCGCTCCCATTCTCCAGGTCACAATGTAAATGTCACCTCCTCAGAGAGGCTTCTGTGATTCCCCATCTAACGGAGGCTTGCCTCATTTGTCTTCTGTCTGAGTTCCTCCTGCATCTGTCCCGTTGGTCACACCTGTCACAATGCACAAGTACTTACCTGCTTGCTTCCCTCTGCTATTCTCCCCATCCAGAATATCAGCTCCCTGAGGGTAGCACCTCGCCTGTCTACACCGCCGCACCCCCAGCACCTGGATCCGTACCTGAGACACTGCGGGCCCTCCCCGGTTATTTATTTAATGCATGAATTAATGTCTAGTCAGAAGGCTCATTCCCTTCCTTTACAGCTTTGCACTTCTCTGGGCAGCTTGGAAAGGTACTTACCTCTCGTTTCATTTGCAGGTTTAAAGTTCTTCGTGGAGACTCGCATTTATTGATCGCTTTCTCGGCTCTGGGTGCTGTTTGTAGGCACAGGAGCTACTGGGGTGAACAGGACAGTGGCCCTCCAAGAACTCCAATCCCAGTAGGGGATGACAGGCCCATCACAAAAGGTAGACGGAGGAATAAATGATTTTCGAGGATGATAAGAGCTATGGAAAAAATAAAGCAGGATAATGTGAAAGAGAATAGGGGTGGCCAGGGGGTCTCTTCAGAGGGGACACATGGGCAAGGAGGCAGCCACAGGACGAGTGGGGGCCAGGGGGACAGCAGGTGCTGAGTTACTGAGCAGGAAGGAGCCTGGTAGGTCCTGGGCACAGAGAGACCAGGGCAGCCTCAGAGGGGCACGCAGGTCCTGGGAGGCAGGTAGGGTGGGGATCACGCCACACAGGTGGACAGGGGCTCCGTACTACACGAGACAAGTGAGGGTGCCACTCGAACTGCAAGAAGCAGCCACTGTGGGGCTCTGAACCAGGGAGTGGATCACCCTTCGATGCATCTGCAAGTTATTTTAGTGAGAGAAAGAAATAGAAATCTAGCCTTACGATTTGTTTTTTCACAAAATAGCTGGTCAGTTGTCCCATTTATTAAGTAATCCATCCTTCCCTCCCCAAGATTTGATTTGAAGTGCTTGTTTTAACATGTACAGTTGACTCTTGAACAACTTGGGGTTAGGAGTACCGGCCACCACCGCCCCCTCGCATGCCCCCCCGCACGGTGTAGTCAAAAATCTACATAGAACTTTTGATTCCCTAAAATCTCGACTACTAATAGCCCACTATTGACTGGAAGGCTTTACTGATAACATAAACAGTCAACTAACACACATTTTTTATAATACATTATATGTATTATATACTGTATTCTTACAAAAAAAGAAGCTGGAGAAAAGAAAATGTTATTAAGAAAACCACAAAGGAAGGGAAAATATATTTACTGTTCGTTAGTGGAATCGGATGATTATAAAGGTCTTCATCTTCATCGTCTTCACGTTGAATAGGCGGAGGAAGAGGAGGGGGTGGTCTTGCTTTTTCGGGGGTGGCAGAAGTGCAAGAAAATCCGTGTATAAGTGGACCCTCGCAGTTCAAACCCATGTTGTTCAAGGGTCAACTGTACTAAAATTCCCTTGTGTGTTTAGTATATTTGGGGGCTCCACCCTGTTCATTTGTTTCCTGAAACCAAACGTTTTGATTCTTGTATCTTCATGATACATTTTAACATCTGCTAGTACCACTCTCCCTTCATTATTATTTTTGATAGAATTGTGCTATTTTTTGCACATTTATTTTTCCCCAGATGATTTTCAAATCCTTTTGTCAAATTTTAAAAGTGAAATCCTTTTAGCATCTTAACTGGAATTCATCGGAATTCAACTAAATAGTCAACTAACTAATTTATTAATAAATAAATTAAGGAGAAATTACATCTTTACAATATTATGAGTTCTACTAATAAACACCACTTACAATTACCTGTTCCCATTGTGGTTTTCTGCTTTTTATATACCAATTTAACAGCTATTGCTTTATTAAAATAACTTACATAACTTGCTTATAAAAAGCTTATTGTGGGAATTTGGAAAACAGAAACATAAAATAAAAAAGAAAATGCAGAAGCAACTAAAAATCCCATATAACTGCATCACAAAGAGAGACCCAATTTTAACAGTTTCGGGGTAGCCTGTTTTATTACTGTGTATGCAGGGCACACATAGTCACTGGTGTGCATCATTATCATAGAGCGTATTTAGTTTTATGTTGTTTAAGAATGAAACTTCATATGTGATCTCAGGATGGTAGCTATTCTCCAAAGCACAGAAATAATGGCTACTTGACATTACATCACATAAGTATAATTTATTCAACCACTCTTCAATTGTTAAACATTTCAGGGGGTTTGGGTAATGTTTTGTTCTTATAAGTAGTATTGCAGTGAACACCTTTGTAAATGGATATTTTTCTCTAATTATTTTGTACAGATAGTGCCTTTGACTTGACCTGTAAGTGAATAGCCTTTGCTAGTCTTTTCCCCTGGTGTACAAGACCTCTTTACATAGTAACAGTCTTAACCCTACGTCTGCCAAATGCGTGGTGAAGTTTACCTAGTGTGTTGTTTGCCTTTTAATTGTATAGAGTATATTGAATGGAGGATGGTTGAATTTTTTAATATTTGGAAGATTTGGCAAAAGGTAACCATCTTAGATTGATTTTCCTTCCAGATAGCCAATGTTCACAATATAATTTGTTGAACAATATTCCCTTGTTGTTTTCATTCTGAAGCCTTTTTAATCTAGACCAAGTTCTAGTTTGCATAGTCCAATGGACTATTCTAGTCCATTGATCTGTCATTTGAGTCTCACACCAGTGACAATCTATTTAAATGACTAGTGTCATATCTCACTTCAATATCCCGAAGGTAAGGATTCCCCCGTCATTTTTCCTTTTTCATAATGTTCTAATTCTGAATCCAGAATAGAAAGCAGCCACAATGAACATCAAGAAGCCCAATCATGTTGGCTGGTGTGTTTGTATAAGGATGAATTTCGTGCTATGTGCACTACCTATGCTGAAATGGAAGAACTGGGAGGGAGATCTCATACCCCAACCGCTTCCTTGAAACAAAGGAGCTCACTGAAAACTACAACTCCCAGAAGGCACTGCTCCAGGGCTCTGTCTGCCTCCTCTGCTGTCCAGCACTGCACTCAGGGATCTCCCTTGCCAGGACAGCAAGTCACTCCATCAGACCCTGGACAGCACCCAGGGGATGTCCTGGGATGGTGGCTGGGAGAGGGACAATGTGCTCTCAGGGCCTCAGAGGCAGAGCCACTGTTTATTGGGATGGATGTCAGTTCTCAGGTTAGACAGAACACTGGCCTTCTGGCCCAAGAAGCTTGGAGAGAGGGAGAGCCCCCAAGCCTGTCTTCCTCCCTTTCGGCTGATACAATCGTGTAGATTGGAGTGGCAGAACACACTTTGGCCTCCAACGGCAGTGTCCCTTCTGCCTCTCGTAGAAACTGCCCCTAGATTCCTGGGATCATGGGCTGCCAATCTTGATTTTGGTGGCCATGTGCTGTTTGCTCCTTTCTGTTACTTCAAAAGTATATCTGCAGGGCTTTGGAAGATACGAGTGAAAATTGCTTTCCGATGCCACCTGGAATTAGAAGTTGCCAATTACTTGCTTTAATAAACAAATATAGTAAATATGAAATGCTAATGTCTTTCAATATTAGGTTTTATAAGAAGCGGCCACAATTTTCTCTGTGGGTGCTGTTGATAGCTTCTGCTTGGTGTTGGGAAGCCAGGGAGGACAGAAAGCAGCAATGATGCGTAGCAAGGAGTTTCCTTAGCCCGTGGGCCCAAACCTCACCACCTCGCCACCTCGCCAGGTTCCCAGAGGCCTTTCCTGGGCTACCACAGAGGCCCTGCTGAGAATAAGAAGCTGGTAGCTTTGTTCCCATTTTCCACAGTTCCCTGCCTGCCCTCCTCCCTCGCTCAGGGACCTCACAGGTGGGGGAGGCCAGTCAAGGCTATATTGGGTCCTCTGGCCATAGTGACATCACAGTTTTAGGCCGCCTGTGACCATTTTTGGCAGAATCTCCCCCCACCCCCAACATCCTCGTCCCCTAGTTATTCAATCACATGTTAATCTGAATACTGCAGTGAAGGGATTTTGCAGATGTAATTAAAGTCCTGAGTCAACTGACCTTAAAAAGCAGAGATTATCTAGGTGGGCCTGACCCAATCAGGTGAGCCATTGGAAAGTAGAGAGTTTTCTCCAGCTGGTGACAGAAGAATCAGAGAGACATTGCTGGTTGCAAGATCAGAGGCAACATAAGAAGGGATGCAAGTGACCACAGGTTGTTCGTAGAGGCCCCCGATTGACATTCAGCAAGGAAATAGACTTCAGCCCTTCGCCTATAAGGAACCAAATTCCACCAATACCCTGAATAAGCTTGGAAACAGATTTCTCCCCAGAGCTCCCAGAAGAGCACTCAACCCAGCCAGTACCGTGATATCAGTACCTCGTGATGCCCTGAGCAGAGAATTTGGCCACACTGTGCCGGACTTCTGACCTACAGAACCGTGAGCTAATAAATGGGTGTTGCTTTAAGCCGCTAAATTTGTGGTAATTTGTTAATGCTGCAATAGAAAATGAATACACCATCCAAAGGCAACCAAATATGCCTCCCCGACCAGATTGCTCCCAGTGCTAAGCAGGGCAGCCTGGATTGGAGCCCATTCCGGCTGCAGCTTTGCAGGAAATTCCCTGTCAAAGATCAAAAGTTAGCCCAGCCTGGTTCATGACATGAAAACCAATTGCTCCCCGCCTGGCTCCGTGCCACCTGAGCTGTTGGGAAAGAGGGAGATCTGCCCGTATCTCAGTGTCCCTGGCGGCGGGGACGGCAGTGCATGGCCAGCATGACCCATTAACACATCAAGAGGATGCCACGGGACATCACTAAACCCCCGTTTTGATTTTTCCAGGCATCTGGGGGAGGAAGAAGGCAACAGAGGCTGTGTCCTGAATCCAAAGCCGTCTATTTCCATGCCTTCCAAAGGCAAAATCGTCTAAGCGCTCACAGGCTGGAAGACAAGACAAGATGGGAGGGAACGTGAGGCAGTTGCAGCGAGGAAGGGTGGGGACCAGGGCGCTGGGGCAGGCGGCACCGCGGATCCGCCACCAGAATGTTGAAACGTTCTCCCCACAGGCCCAACAATCCCCAGCGCTCCGCACCCGACAATTTGAGATTTAGACATATTCAAGTTTTCTAAGCCTCAAATTAGCCCTTGTAAGAGCTTATCTTCTTTCCCCCCAATTGACTTTAATCAAGTGCCTCAGAAGCTGGGAAATATTTTAAGTTAATCAGGCCCTTAATGCAGGCGCCTGGGGAACACCGCAGCCGAGCCTCCTGCTTCCCCTGCTTGGTACACTCTCCCTGTCTCTCCCCCTCTTCCGTCCCCCCACGGCGTTTGTGAAATGCTGGGCAAACTTGTCTCCCTGGAAAGGGAGACTGAAGGAGAGAATGGAGCAGCGAACATGACACATTGCAGCAAAATCACAAACTGGTTTTCCCGACGGTGGCAGACAAAAATGCTCCATCCAGCAGCGAGCAGCCTTGGTCACAACGTCCTACCAAAAAGTTTTGAGTAAGTGCTTCGAGTGTACAGAACACTTGGCTCTCAGCTCCTGCCCGATGGGGACTCACAGCACAGTGACCTCATTTCTGAATCCCAGCTAGAAGCCAAGGTGTGACAAGCGGGCAAATGCTTGAATACAAATAATCATAAGAAGGAAGATTTATTGAGCACTTACTATGTGCACACTGCTAGGTTTTAGATGTGCAAACTCATTGACTTCTCACAACAGTCTTTGAATGTCAATACAATTATGATTCCCATCGTATAGAGGATGAAACTACAGCTTCGAGAGGCTAAGTCATTCACTCCCATGGGATCTTTCTGACTCATGTTCTTCTACTGTGCATTTGTGACCATCCAGAAATTCCAAGCTGGGTGCGTTCCAAACTCCCAGTCTTGTTAGGGAGACATGATAATCCCATGACACCAGGGACAAAGCCACCAGGCTCCAGAAGGGACAGGCTAAGGCCAAACACACATCTGCATCTTAGGTTGCCCAGAGCAGATCTTGAGATGAGAATTTGTGCACGAAGAGATTCATTAAGGAAGGAGGAAAAGACACGGCGGAGTGAGAGGAAGAAGAAAAACAGAGAAAGGGGAGAAGTCAAGCGAGGGTGTGATTTTAGGCAAGGTCCCAGCCTCAGCCTGGTCCCGTGGGGGACATTGGAGCATAAATTACATCTCAGGGTTTGTCCTGCCTCCAGGAAGACAGCTGACCTTTCGTACTCCAGCACTAGTTACTCATCAGCCACAGGCTGCCCGGGAGGCAGCGGGACTTCCAGGCCCTTCCAGCTGTCTGTGCTCTTAGGTGAAGTGGCCCCACAGGCTCAAGCAGTCAGAGGTGAAGCAGATGTTGCGGGGTGCACAGAGTCGGTAAGAGGGATCTGAGGGGGTCTAAGCCGAGCCCTGACAGCATCCACTATAATCTATTTGAATTCTGAGGTGTCTATCTAGCTGTGTGGCCTCGAGAAAGTTGCTTAACCTCTCTGAGTCTCAGGATCTGCCCCTGTGAAATAGAAATAAAGATTCCTATTCCTCCCTGGCAGAGTTATTATGAAGAGTCAATTAAATAAAACGAGGATATATGGCTTAAAATTGGTTTCGGTAGCCCAAGCTGCATCATCACCCAAATGGTCATAAAATTCCTCACGAAGACACAGGAAAAGACAAAAAACAGTAAGCTGTCACGAGTAACTCTCAAAGACTTGCAAACGCTCTCCTCAGGACTCAGCCCCCCCGCCCCTCCATCCATGAGGAGGTTCTTTGGATCACACAAGCAGAATTATGCCTTCGCCTTAAAACCCATCCATTTGGGCCTGGAAAAAAAGTTCATCTGTAGCAGTTTAGAGCTGTCCCAAGCAAAGTCCTCTCCCCACGCTGCACATCAAGTGTCTGGACCTGCATGTTTATTTTCTCAGTACCCAGAGGGTGGAACTTGTAAAGTTTGCAAGAAAGGCCCCATCCGAAGGGGGAAGGGCAGAGAAATCCATCCAGGGTTGGTGTCTGCTGGAGTTCTCTAATCTAGCGCCATTGTTTTAGTTCTTTAATTAAGTGTCTCCGCTCACATTCCCAGCTCACCTTCCCGAGAAACCCGGCTATATTGAGCAGATACGTAAAAGCCCGACAATTAAATTGTCTTATCAAATTTTCGCAGCTTATTAAGTTGTTCAATTGCATTGGAAATGATTAGTGTCTGTAAATAGAGGAAGAGAGCGTAGGCCCAGGAGGCTGCAGACGGGGGCCGGGGGAGGCAAAGGCAGTCCCCCCAGAAGGCGCGGGGTTACGGGCAGGCCTCGCTGAACCCTCAGCGGTGCCCCTTCTAGGCCTCTGAGAGCCCCGCCAGGCCTCAGTCTCGAGCAACAAGGCAGGAAGGAGCAGCAGAGATTAATGGACTTCTCTGAAGTCCAGGAGAGCCCTGGGCCTAGAGGAGGCCGAGTGTCCGAGTCCAAAACTCCACCATTCACCAACTGGGGGAGCCACTTAACTCCCTGAGCCTCGGTCTGCTTCTTCCACTTGGCCAGGACCAGGGCAGAGACCTGACTCCTGGTCACACCTGGCACTTGCCCGGTGCCTTGCTGAGCGTGGCTCGTACCCAGGAGGAGCCCTCTGCCTCAGACAGCAAGCCGTCTGCTTTACAGATCAGACCCCAGACACCCTCCTTCCTTCCTGCCCGGGAGGGCCTATAATTGACAAATTCTAGATTCTAAGCCTCAGAGTCGGCGCCTGACCTTCCGAGGCCGTGGCCCTGCCGCACCAGAGGCATTCCTGTGGTTACGGGTGGAATTGTTTTTTCCATTTCAGATATGAAAGGAGAAAGCTCAATGTGTCTCGTTTTCCTGGAATGTCTCATTTAGATTAGTTATTTGTATGTTGTTGGTCCAGCCTCTCCCACTCACTCCATCGCACTCTCCTAGAAAACTACAAATTACACATTTATGTGGCTAAAACACTCAGCCACATTTTGACCCTTGGCTTGGGTTTTGACTACCATCACGCCCTTTGCTTAAGGATTAGATTTCTTCCCTCTAGTTATTTTTTTTTTAAATCCATTATTGGCTTCAATTTAGTTCCCTAAAAATATGGAGGAGTTACAGAACCCCCTGAAGGGCTCTAGGAGTGAGATCGAGCATAGGAAAGTGGGGGAAAGGCCTTTGAAATGATCTCTTCTCTCTCTCAGATCGAGACATCCATGTTGGACAAAACTGGAGGAAGTGGAGTTTAGAAGTAGCCTTGCCCTGGCGCCACCAGACAAAAAGGGGCAGTGGCCAGGCCTGGCTACTGGACACACGATCTGATGGCCAAAGGCGGGAGCAAAGCAGAAACTCCCAGAACAGACTTGCCCTGGATGGTGTGACTGGGTGGAGAGTGGGGTCAGCCTCTGTCCAGCCTGCGTCCACGTCCCTCGAAGCAGCACCTGTCCCATCAATCATCAGCCGTCGGAGGGATCACAGTGCATCAGCCCCAGGAAGAAATATAACAACATACAGTTTTGCATGGGTTTCTTCATGACTTTAGGACACTGTCACATTCACCAGACCTGGTGGCCCTCTTAATGCCCCTGGGAGGTGGGCAGAGCAGCTCTAGCCACCCCCATGTGGTCTCATGGGAAACTTCCAAGCTCAGGAATTCTATCATTGTGCAATCCATTCTTCAAATATAGAATCCAAGTCGGGCTTAATTGACTTGTTCAAGGTTACAAACAACCTCTATATAGTCCCGAAGTATTAATAGAATTCAAGGTTTCTAACTGTGAATACATGATTTTGTACCATTTCAAAACACTTTGGGGAAAGACTCACAGGCCACAGAAAATCCATTACGCCCCAGCTGGAGACGCAGGAACACCCCTGGGCACGTGGATCCCAGACAAGAGTGAAGAGGGGGCGTTCCCCTTTCTTCTCGTGGTCATTTACCAAGTTCCTCCCATATGTGAAGACTTTTAATAAAGAGAGACGTTTTTGCTTATATTCTGGCAAAGCTCTACTGCTTTCTCAAACACCCTCCCTCCTTCTCATTTCCCTTTTACAAACATGTCACCCTCACCCAGAATGACAGGCACCACAGGGAGAGAAAGACAAGAAAATCTAACTTTCTTCTAAATATACCAAAATGTGCAATGTGAGAACTTTCTACTTTTTTCGATGGATGGATTAGTCCTGTGTATTCTACAAAATGAGTCAGCTAAATTGGAAACGTTAATGGATTTGATGGAGCACGGGACATCTTTGATTACTGATGCCAGGACCCCACGTTGGTGTGGATTGGTCACCGGTGGCGTCGTCTTATTCACCGAGTGGGCCACAGAGACTAACAGTGGACACGAGGAGGTTTGCTGAGCCGTGGAACAGCCAGGCAGGGCGAGGAGAGAACCTATCAGCCAGGATGCGGCGTCAAGGGCAGAGCTAGCAGGAGCCTGGCGTGTTGGCAAGCAGACGTCTTCCTCCTCCTTCCCAAGATAATGAGCCAGGAGTCTCCAGGAGGTCCTGGGTGAAGCAGAAAGAAAACTGAGCAGAGAGAAGACGGAAGCGTGAGATGAAGCAGAAGAAGAGAACTGGAATCGGGGGGAAGAATGGGGAAGGACCAGAGCAGGGAGAAGCCCTTCCCCAAATCAACGTAGTCAGTGCTTCTTTGTCAACTAAAGAAAAAGCCACCCAAGGCATTAGGTCAGGTTTAAGGCTGCTCGGGGACCTGTGGCCCAGGGACTGGCGATTTCCCAGACTGGAAGCCCAGGTCCCCACGTGCACTGTCTGTGGGACTCTGAGCAAGTTACCTGCCCCGGCTGAGCTCCAGCTGCCTCCCCCAGACAGTGGGAGGTGCCCGCCCCCCTGCTAGGTTTCTGTGGACAGTGGTCAGCTCACGGGGAGAGCACCCATCTCAGGTCCTGGGACATAGGAGGCATCCTCGATCCTCCCCCAACCCTACATGGTGGAGTCGCTGGGGAAGGACCTGACCGGGCCAATGTTCCTTCCATTTTGCTGTCATTTGTTGACAGGTTTTGGAACAGCAAGCCCTTTTGCCATGTTAAACCTGATACGGAACCTAAACACAGAAAACCCACGAGTGGCACTTGCTTACCTGGTGGAAACCGTTAGACAGAGCTCAGTCTCTGGCACCCTTCCCACCTCACACCCCCAGCCTGGCCTTGGCAGCCACTCCAAGAGTCCAAAGCACCACACATTCAGTTTAGAAAGCGTGAATTGAGGATATAACTTTTCACAAAGCAATGGCCAAATCAAAAATGACAAAATGACTTAAACACAACGTGTGCAGTTGCTATTCTGACACACCCTCGTCAGATAGGTTGTACTATCAGCCCATCTTACAGATGGTGAAACGGAGGCTCACCTGGTCCAAGGACACACATATGATGGGGGACAGACCTGGGATTCAACCTCAGGTGCCCACGCTGTGAGTCCACTGCAGGGAGCCTCGTTGTTTTCGCTGATGGAAAAATTCCTTATGAGCCTTCTCAGCCTCCTGAAGAGAAATTGGAGCTGAGATGACAGAGGCTTGTCCTCCGAGCTCCCCTGACCCCTCACCTCCAACTGACACTGCCGTCTGGCTTCCTTCAGCATCAGAGACTGGAGCCCACAGCCTGGCACACTGCTCACACGGAACGTCCCTGTGGGCCCCCAGCCTCGACCCAGGCAGGAGGACACAGGCTGGGGCCGTGTGTCTCTCCTCCGCCCTCACCCCAGCTCTCTGGGCGCCTGCCCCTCCACGCTCCCTAGCAGGCAGAGCCAAGATGGACGAGAATGCTCTCCCCAGGCCATCCAACAGACCAGCTGTTCCCAAGCTGTCTGCATCAAAAACATCTCTCCCAATCCAGGGTTTGGTCCGGAACTCCAGGATCCTGAGAAATAGCACAGAATTCAGTCCTTGGAGGGTCCCAGCAATCGTGGACATCAGGGAAGAGGTGGACGCACTCAGCACAAGGTTAAGGCATCCACCGTGTGCCGTGCGTGCCCTGTGCTAGGTTCTGGGGGTACAGAAATGATGAGACACGTCTCCCTGAGAACAATGGGACCGGGCGGATCTGTAGAGATCTCAGTTCCGCCTGCCCACTTTAGTACAAGGAGGACCAGGAGGCAAGTTGTTCGTGTGACTCAAGCCAGCAGGGTCCTTCCCTGAGACCTTTCCAGCTGGAGCTGGGGGACAGGGATGTGTGGATGGGGTTTCGGCCAGGGCTGGGACTGGATGAAGCAGGTGAGACATCAAGAGCATGACATACACGGGGAGTCCCTCGCAGGGCCGTTGTGGACACAGGTTTCTGGGGGATGAGAGAAGGGGGCCCAGGAGTGCTGAGGGACATGCGGAGAATGACCCTTTCCCCAAATCTATGGCTATCCCCAGTGCTTTCCAACAAAACAATTTCCCTCTGTCCCCTCCACCAGAGGGACTCGGGTTTCTGTCACTTGCCACCAGAGAGCAAAAGTGAGACTAAAGTGAGACTTTGCTGCGCACATCCCCTGACAGCTGCTTCTGCTTGGGGCTCAACTCAGCCACGCTGTCCCTCACCACTGGCCACTGGCGCTAGGCTCTCTCCCACAATATGAGGCTATCGTCCCCCCTCAAGTCCCCGACTCTACCAGGGTCTCCAGAGCGGTGGGGTGTGGCTCCCAAAAGCTTGGGACCCAGCCTCTGCCATTAAGGGGCCTGAGGGCTCATGTGAGTTGGGCTGGAAAAGGGGAGTTTACAGGAAATATGGTCACGTCTCGACTAACGAGACGGGGTACACTGTGCCGGATGGTGGAATGAGCCACACGTTGTCGAAGCAGAGGGAGAGGACAATTCATTGTGAGCGGGCAAGGAAAGGGTGAGGAGGTCAAAGGCACTGAGACCCGGGAGACCGGATCCTGGGCCCATTCTGTCGTGACTAGTAAGACGAAGTGCTGGGTGGGGACCTCTGCCTGCTCCCCACCGCCCACATTCTAGAAATTCACAGTCTCTTCTGCCTGCCCAGGTCCACAGGGCTGCCTGGTCCTCCTTTGTGTCACCTCTCTGCCTGAGTGAGAACAATGCTGCCAGGACACCATCAGCCCCCAACTTCTTCTGCGGACCTGGCCGCGATACAGAGCCCAGTGTGTCACCCACGTCTGCCCCTAAGCCGGGACTCAGGGCCAGCCCTGCCCTGCCTTGTCCGTGTTGGGATCGGAGGTATGGGAAGGGGTGTGGGAGCAGGTCTCCAGCTGTCGGAGCCTCCCCTCTTCCCCTCTTCCATCTGACCAGACTATGATTACGTGGAGACGGGAGCCTGCGACGGCAGCCTTGGGGTGCAGTGGAGGGAAGCAGCCTTGGCGAACAAACCGATTACACTGGAGGCAGCAGGCCTTGGGCAAACTGCATGCCAGCGTGGCTTCCCTCTCAGGCTGATGTTGGCAGAAGCCTGGAGCCTGGGCCTGCAGAAGCTGGGGAGGGACATCTGCCAGCTGGGTTCTCCTTGAAAGGAGAGCCCCTCCTCCAATGGGCACGCGGGACCCATCCACGAGGGCAGAGAATGATCTAGCAGCTCCCAGAGGCAGGACACAGCTCCGAGCCCAAGAGGAACTTGGAGTTTCAAACCACACATCACAAATCATTTTCTCTGCATATTCCTCGGAAGCTCTGGCGCATCAACTCTCCGCCTTATCTTTCCTACAGTGGAGGCCAGGAGCTGGCCCCGGTGGTATTTCCATTTCAGCAAGGGCGAGAGAGGGTGTCAGCATTTCCTGGGGCTCCTAGCAAGAGGAAGAAATGGATCAGCTGTCTCCAGGCAAGAGAGGGGGAGAGGAGGGAAGAACAGGGGTGGAATGAACCGCGAGGGAAGTTTTATGTTTTAACCCATTTTATGGGTTAAAACATTTGGAGATACATTTAGAAGGCCCAGCCTTCTGCATCTTCCTATTTTTAGTGTAACTGCATTTCACAGAAGTTCCTGGTACAGTGATAACCACATTCAAGTTGGATCCAGCACTTGCTCTGTGACATAAACACCTGCTCGTGCCATCTTATCTAGTGTCCATGGCGGTCCTAGGAAGTAGGGACTATTTCCACAGTCATTTTACTGATAAGCAATTCAAGTTCAGAGAGGTTGAGTGACTCTCACGTGGCCACATAGTAAGTTAAGAGCACCCTTGGGCTCTGTACCCTGGCGATGAACTGTAG
This sequence comes from Propithecus coquereli, assembly GCF_000956105.1. NCBI lineage: Eukaryota > Metazoa > Chordata > Mammalia > Primates > Indriidae > Propithecus > Propithecus coquereli. The sequence continues at coordinate 5,454,002 of NW_012152729.1, read as the reverse complement.
AGCCCCACTCTTAGGCAACATGCCCTGGAGCTCTGCAAACCCTAACTCGACGCAACAATGGTGGATCCCGTTACCCCTCTCTGCTTCCTTCCCTCGCGGTTCATGACAAATTAGCCAAGCTAATTTGTCGTGCTCTCGACAGATAGGTTTGAATAGGTGTGCCTACCTGAGTCTCATGTGACCACTCTCCGTTGACCTACCAAGAGATCAATCAAGGCAGAAAAGTACAGCCTCAACATCTCACCTGCCACCGTGAAAGTAATAAATTATCAGAATGTTACTTAAAGATATGCAAATACCTAGGTCAGCTAACCTTGAACTGCTGGAAACCCCTGTTCAGTCTGTCCCGGCTTTTCCACAGGCTCAAACGCTCTGTTAACAGGGTCTGTGTCTGCGTAACAGATCATTCAAAATTAAGGCTCTGCTGCTTTACAAAAAAGAAACACAAAAACTTGCAAACCACCGTCCTGGACACTAGCACCTGTAGGTACAGGTTTGTGCCTTCGGGATCCACTGAAGTCACATCTCTCCAGCGGGCAAGCTGCCTCTCTGAGGGCGCTGAGCTTCCAGCAGGTTGAGATGGAACCTGGGGGCTCATGGCTAAAGATATGTGAGTCCCACATTTGACACGTGTTGTAGTAATCACTGAATACATGATGTGATTATTTTGTTTCAAGAGACATTTCTTCGCCATGGAGGAGCTCTTGCTTTCAATTTTACAAAGCCAAAATTGAGATCCCAGAGACCTGGGCCATCCATTTTATGGGTTAAAACATTTGGAGATACATTTCAAAGGAAGAGAGGAAGGGTTTTAGGTGTGAATAGCCAGGGATTGACCCAGCAGTAAGAAACTTGACCTTGTGGTGGGGGGAGGGCGGGGGGGGGCGTGTTGCCAGGTGACCAAGCCCGCGCAGGTCAGCAGTTGTCTCTCTCTCCCAGGCCAGAAGGCAACAGTCACCCTCTGACCGTCGCCCTAGCGCTCCTGGGCCGTGAGGGGGGAGACGGCACCTGTAGGAGTAGGTAGCGAGCGCCCCAGGGTCTGGGAGCTGGGAGGGGAAAGGGACCCTCGTAAATAAGGAGAAAACTTCAGGAAGGAAATTAAAATGTCCACTTAGGGCTGATGTCTGCTCTCCAGCCCCAGGGCCTTGTCATAGAATCAGGAAGTATTGAAAAATATCACTTAAGAGCCTTTGATAAGAAAGGTAGAAAAATCCACTCCCACTTGGATGGCGGATGACTCATGAGGAAATTCCCGTTAATACCACTCTCTTGACATATGTTTTCCTCGAAAATATCGTTTATTTTCAGTAGGCATCGTGGGGAAGACAGCCCTTTTAATGACTTCATTTTTTGTTCAGTTAAAGAACTTTTCAAGACCTTGGAATTATTTTCCCTTAACACATTTATATACCAGGATTCTTTTTTTATCGAACAATGAAAACAAACACTGGCTAACTTTTTTTAAAGAGGAATTTTTTAGAAGAATCCAGGGTCGCTCACAGAATCAAAGGTGAAATCAACAATGTTTTACGCCTTGGGAAGGATGGGAACTCCTGAGAGTGTCAACGCATGGCTTATTTTTCTAGAATGTTGGGAGATCGATCAACGTGGCTTCACCTGCCTCCTCCCGCCTGGCAACTTTGGGCAGAATGATTGACAGGTCGTCTCAACCGCAACAAATGAAGAGGAGGGAATTCAATTCCCCCAAAGGGGAAAAATCACACTTATGTTTTGACAATTTATCATCCATGTGTCCTTTTCATGTAAGAAAAGTACTCAAACATTTCTCAAACCTATTAGTCAAATTCCCAAACTGCAGGGAAAAGTTGACATTCTATTGAAATAACAGCAGAAGGGGCTGGGGGAGGAGATTTTTGTGTTTTTTTTTTTTTAATCTCATTCCATCTTAACACAGCCTCTGGATTAGGTGCTGATTAATTTGGCACTAAAGGCTGCTGTTAATCCGTTACATGTCAACCATCATTTCTAGCGACATTTAAATCATAAAGCATGACGGGATTAACTGCACTTTTGCAAATTACCTCTTTTAAAAACTAAAGGTGAACCCAGCGCAACGTGCACTCGAGGGGTGTGGGCACCCCGTGTTTCGCTCACTGTGATTCTGGGGATTATGACAAGGCTGGGCTTGAGCTGATGAATTCAGGTGGGTTGCGTTTAACAAGGCATTTTGAGTCCAGAAGTCGTTCTCAGAGACTTGGGCTTTCCTGAGCCAGTTTCCGGAGTGGCAAGCAAGCACTGCCTTAGGTTCACACCTGGTGCGATCCTTGGGTCAACCTGGGGAAGGTGCTTGTCCTTCTGCCCCTAAAGGACAGGGATTAGGTGATCTGCACCCACAGCTGCCCCTTGGCCTCAGGACCCCCTACAGGGCAAGAGACCCTCTCTCAGAGCCGACTTCCCGTTGTCTAGAAAGTCCTCGGTTCGGTGGTTCAGTGGGAATAATGGGGTTGGAGGGGAGGAAAGAGGCAGAAAGCGAACTAACCATCACTGGGTTCCTGGGGTGTCCCAACAACTGCTTTTGGCTTTTCTGGGGCCTCCCGCCTGATTATAGAGACATTAAAAGAAAAAAAAAACCCTTGGGAAATATTCCTAAAAAATAAAATAGGGAACTGAAATTACCCACAACCCCACAACCCGGGAATAACCGCTAGCATTTGCAACTACTTGCTTCAGCCTTCCCTGGTGTGGGGCGTGTGTGCAGGTGTGTTCATCCATGTTGATTTCAATACTTTTTCAGTGACAAATAGGGAATAAATAACCAAATTTATGTGCATAATTAGGGTCATAATGTATGCATACTTTTGCATCCTGCATTTTCCACTTAACACAATATTGTGTTTCTCCATGTCATTCCAGTCTTCAAAAACATCATTTTAATAACTTGTACTTTGATTATCAAAGCGAAACAGGTCCCTGGTGAAAAACTTTGTAACATACAGAACAGTATTTTGCCCTCATTATCCCACAAAAACAGGCCATTATCACTGTTTACATTTGTTAGACTCTGCTACTTAACTGTTTCCTATTCACAGATTCAATTTATGTGTGTACATGTTTTCATGTGTTTTACATGTATGTATTTTTACATATATGTATTTCTACATATATGCATTTATACAACTTCGCATCTTCCTTTTTCACTTAAATTACATGATGGGTTTTCTGTTGTTTTTTAAGTAGACTTTATTTTCTAGAGCAGTTTTAGGTTCACAGTAAAATTGAGCAGAAGGTGCAAAGATCTTTCATATACCCTATGTGGCGAGTTTTTCTTGTGACTTAAATGTTATTTTAAAAACCTCATCTTAAGGATGAATTAATATTGCATTGCACAGCATACCGTATTTTGCCTCACCAATATTCAATTTGGGGACATTTGAGTTGTTGCTAACATTTAATATGATAAATAGTGCTAGCAAGAGCATCTTTTCAAATAAAACTTTCTGTCTATAATTTTTTTCTGGAATATTTGGGAAATTAATTAAAACTTTGGCTCAGTTTTATGTTAGGCTTAAAAGGCTGTCATTGCTCCTTGTCCCCAGTGCATTAGTGAGTACTAAAATTCTCATTAAATAAAGCAAGTGGTTTCTGCGTTGAGAGGATGCTTCCGGGGACGGAGTGCTCACTACCCGTTGAGTCAGGTCCTTCCACATTTGGACAGGAAGGTTCTTCCTTAGATCAAAAACAGAATTTGCTGCTATGCAAGAGCTGCAGACTGAGGACATGCAGAACTAGCTAATTCCTTTTCCACGGGTTGTTCGATGTCAGTCATTTCTCTACTCCCTCCTCTGGGCTAGTGAACATGAGTCATTCAAGTTTCCTTCCAAGGTCTGGATAATGGGGTCCTTTCCCACAGTGGATCCTTCCCTTTGGTACCCCGAGCTTCCTGCATCCCTCTTCGAGAGAGGCTCACCCTTCTCCAGCATCACAAGTATTTAGGAAAGTAACTCTGTGATTCCTCTAAAACTTCCATGGTATAGACATGGCACAGCCACACCCCGGGAATAGTAGTTGCACCAGGGTTAAGCTCACCCACCACTTCTGCAGCCAACTCCCCTGGTTCTTGACTTTAATCCGTCCCTCATTGGCTCTGTGACTTTGGGTACATGTCTGAACCTCTCTGGGCCACGAAGATTGTAGGAAGGATGAAGTGGGATGACAATGCACATGCAGAGTTCACATAAGGTCTGGGGCAGGCTTTGCACTCGATGCTGGGCAGTCTATCTTGTCTGGTAATGAATTCCCCACCTGGGCAAGTTCAGGGCAACACAGAGGAGACATGTCACTCAGTGACACCCTTGAGATCCCACAGGGGCAAACTCTCTGGTCCCAGGGAGTCTGTGAGGCCAGGGTTCTGGGTGAAGCACACTATGGTTTCCAATGTGCCAACAGTTTGCTGTACAGTGGAAGGGTGTGATGGAGAGATGACCAGACAGGACTGGGGCACTCAGATCTGCATATCTGCAGCATCCCTGATTGGAATATGGGCAGAAAATCAGAGCTGCCCAGTAAGTGGGCAGGCTTCAGGCATGGCTGGTTCCAGGTAACCCACTCAACTCCGCTACTGAAGAGTGGAGAAGTCTGTGCAGAGTCACCCACACACACCATTTTCAGAAGGGAGCTCCCAGGCCTGGGATCAGCTCTAGAAATGGAGCTCATGAAAGTTTAAAAACAGAGCAGAACAAAGAAAACAGGCTTCGGTTTAGCATTTCCGTAAATAAATGGCATTTCTGTATACTGCTACAATTTTGACAGAAATGAACACATTTGCAAAGTGTGCTTCACATGTAACGTGGGGAGAGGAATAAGAGGGTCATTGCAAGCGCTCTGGGGACTCTGACAGTGGGTCCTGCTGCCCCCGCCAGCTCCAACTCCAATCCAGTGTCAGATGGCAGCAGCCATAGAACAGGGCAGCTCCCCTGTTCCCTGGACAGTCGTCAGGACTACAGCTTAGGTGACATCAGGGACAAGCCACGTCAAGAGAGAGGACAGCTACTTAAACTTGATTAACTCGGAGCCTCCGGATGGAGCTCATGAGATATTACTCAACAAAGGTGTCGAAACGTCTTTCGAGCACCGTTTCAAGCATTGATTTTCATTTTCTCGCTCTGCTGTTTTGCGGTTGTTATTCCTTCTAAGATGCCTGTTTCGGTTCTGTCTGTGCTCCGCTGGGGTAACCAAAGTGCAAGAGATGATGTGTGTCACATGTCCCAGCACATCCTGCTGGGATAAACCCCTGTATGTCCATTGAGACCCATCGCAAAAGGGTCAAAACCCAGAAACCTGGGAGTCACCCATCCATGGTAGCACGGTCCCCAGGTCCCACTGCCTCTCCCTCTTTAATCCCTCCCCTCCCCCTCGGTGCCCGTGGTCCCTCTGATAGTCTAGCCTGCATCTCTCCCAAGATATGGTCACCCCCAGGTACCAAGTGCTGGCCTGAGGATGTCACAGCAAACCACCTTTCCTCCTGCCATCGGCCCTGCATTCCTCACTGAGAGATGGGTAGCCCGAGGCTGAGATGTGGGGTTCAGATCTACCACTAACTAGTTCCATGACGACCTTGGGCAGTTTTCTCCCCTCTGTGGGCCTCAGTTTCCCCGTGTATAATATGGGGAGCTTGGATTCAATCGTCTTTAAGATCCCGTGTTGGTCGAACACTTTATACCTTGCAGTTTCTTGCTTTAAAAAAATGCCACTAGTGGGATTGAGTTTTTAGTTCTGTCATTGGAACTAGGAAGGTTTTAAGAGGAATAGTGATCAAATGGACTACAGCATAAGACTGGGAAGGGCGCGGCAGGAGATGGTTGAAGGAAGAGGCGTTACCTGGCTGAGAGAGGAGAGAGCATGGGAGTGGGGGGGAAGGGCTGCTTCCCTCCGACAGGGCACCGTGTGAATGGGGCAGTGCACCTCTCTCTCCCTCCAGAACCACAATGTCAGCCACTCTCAGGAAGTTTCAAGAAGCAGCTGTCAACTAAATTTACAAAAGAACTCTCTAGGTCCGTACTCCTGAGGGATGAAAGGGCACAGACCGTAGGAATGAAAAGACCCAAGTTGAAAATGGTTCTGTGACCTACTAAGACCATCGGCTTGAATGTTCTAAGCTAAGCCTCATTTTTCTCATCTGTAAAATGGGGGTAAAATAAACCCACCTCAGAGGATTTTGGTGAGAGTTAAAATAAATAATATTTACAAAGTATTTAGCCCAGTGTGGCACTTATAACTAGTTGCAATTAATTATTATCATATTATTAAAGTTAGTGTTGTTACTTTTAGCAAAACAACAAGCGACCAGTTTTGGGGGGATTTGTTTGTTTGTTTGTTTTTTGGGTTTTTTATCGTCTTCATTGAAACATTGCCACGGAGGCAGGAATCCCTTTTTCACAGGGGAGGGTGGAGGTTGCTCCTTTCCAGGCAAACCTCTTTGGTAACATCAAACACAACCTCTGAACAGACCACAAATCCCTACCCGACAGCGTGGGCAGACCTGAAAGCCAAAATCCAGATCCACCCTGAGCCCCGATTCAAGTCATTCACCCGTGAAATTCACCTGTTTCTTGCAATTCACGACACGCCTAATCCTGGAGGCAGCCTCATGGCCTCCCCGCTCCAGGGAGCCAGCACGGAGACAGCACGACCCTCTCGGAAAAGCACAGGAAGGTCTATTCACACGGTGGCCAGAACAGGTCCTGAGCTCGTGGGGACAGAATCAGGAGAGTGGACCTGGGGGAGGAAGGGTGTCTACTGCATGGTGTGAGGTCCTACGGAGGGCTGGAGCGGGGACACATGGAGACAGAGTGTCCCTGATGAGCTCAGAAGAGCATTTGCCCCCAAAACACAGAAGAAAGCAGCCAGGTGAATGAATGTACCCACTACAGATCACCCTCCAGACTCATCTCCTTAATGCTGAAGTATTAAAAGTCAAATCTCCTTTTCCGGTTTGTCCAAGAGCCCTCAGACTGTGGCTCTTTTCTCGGAGGGGAGAAATGAAGATGAAATTGTATTTTGTTCTCCTCTCCTAAAGCCCACCCTTTCCACTGTTCAGCAACTCCACAGCTCATATTCTTTGAAACATCTTTAGAAAACAAAGTTTGTTGTATTGCCAGGTGATGACATGAGCTCGACAAGCGGGTAAGAGCTATTTTGGCCCTGGGCACTCCTATTAATGTACCGGGATATCTAAAGTCCTATAAAAGCATCTCTCCCTCTGCCTTTTTTTTTTTTTTTTTTTGGTTACCACCGGAGTAGCAGTATGATTCAAATTTTATTTTATTTGAAGCCACTTTGTTTAACGAATGAAGATCCAGGTTAGAGAATTCACGGACACCTTGAATGGAGAAGCGCTTGGATTTTTCATTCATATAGTCTTGGTTAAGATCATGAGCTTTGCACCCAGGCTGGTGGTTCTCAGTCCCAGTTGCATATAAGACTCACCCAGACAGCTTTTTTTAAAAAAAGTAGCAATACCACACTCCTAGCCCAGGCTATTAAATCGGAATCTCTGGGTACGCTACGCGGAGTAGATAAGTCAAGGAAACCCTAGCTTCCCAGGGACCAGCTATCTGATAGGAACAGGCACTTGTCTTCTCTGGGTATCACCTTCCCCATCCATGTAATGGGAGAGGCGGTATGCCATTCTCACAGGGCTGTTGCAACGATTAGCTCATGTGAGATGCTTTCTTAGCACATGCATGGCCCTTCCTAAGACAGCACGGGTGGCGAGTGCTGGCACCGGACGGTGGGAACCTCCCTGACATCCCTACACGGGTGGGAAGCTCTCTCCCCATGGGCAGCATGCAGCAGGGACCCATGCTCCCGGCTCCACTGTCCTCATCTGTTAAATGGGATACTAATAGTAGCTACCCCAGAAAGTCATTCTGAAGATTCAAATGCCGTGATAAGTTATGCAAACTTAGCACAATGCCTGATATATAGTGCACACACATTAGCTGTCATTATTGTAGAAAGTGATGGGGAACTTAGAGGCACTGTCCCGTAAAACAGGGGTTAGTGTCCCCATGACAGAGATGACAGGTTAAGTGATTTGCCAAAGGTCACCAGCCGGTAAGCAGAATGCCCAAGATTCGAACCTGGGATTGTTTTTCTCCAAAACCTGTATCTTTCCCTCTTTACCAACTGCCATTACGATAATAGTTTGGTTGCTTCCTCAGTGGGGGCTGAAGTTCTTAGCCTGGCATTGGAGGCCCTTAAAATTGAGCTCCAATCAGCTGTTTCCAACTTTATCTCCACCTGCAGCCACTGTTCCTCGAATGTGAGCTGTGCATTCTTACATTTGGGCCTCAAGTCACTCTCCTCCTTGAGCCCCAATCCCTCCCCTCCTCCAGGGCCTGGTCTGATGCCCACCGCACCCCTGCACCCACACCCCCTGATGCCACCTTCCTGGTTCGCACTGGTCCTGAAGCACTTCATCAGTGTCCTTGGTCCATCTGATGCGATTGCATCTTGCTTACAAGGCACATCTGTCCTGCCAGACTGCGGGCTCTCAGGAGCTAGAATTTGTCCTATTCGTCTCTGTCCTGGCCACTATCCTTAGTAACTCAATCTAATGCCTTTCATTCTCAAATGGGGTCAGGTGAGGAAGACAGGTTTGTCATAAATCAGCCCACTTGACTCATATGAGATGTCATCGAGACCCTTAACATTATTAATTGTCAACAAGATTTGGCTGTGAAGTGTTTGGCAAACTGTTCCTGATGAGTTTTTGACAGCCAGTGGGGTTGGAAATTCGGGGCGGCAGATGGGCGTGGTTCGCCGCAGATGGTTCCAAGTAGAGTTTCAGTGTTTATGTATCTTTTAAAACTATGACTTTATATTTACGCTTAAAGAAGGGAAATAATTCAAAATTAACTTCTGCTCTTTGGGGAGTCGTGCTAATGTTTGTCAATGAGAAGCACATTTAGGATTGTAGAGAGAGCCCTGGGGAGGGGAGCTGGAGGCTTAGGCATTAGTCCCACCTCTGTCACTACCTGGGGTGACTTCCAGCAAGTGAATTCCTCTCTTGGGGGCTCAGTTTTCTCAACTGCCAAATGAGGAAGTTGGGCTGGCAGGTATGCGGTGTCTGTTCTGGGTCCAACATTCCAGAATCACTGAATGCCAAGTCAGTGGCATTTGTAAACTCCAATATGTATCCTTCAGGACCGTGAGAGGGCGAGAAAGCTTTGAGTGTTCCTGCCCCTAGAGTGTCCTCTGGGGGCGGCCAGAGGCCTGGACCCGAAGGACTACATCCCTACATTGTCTGGAGTCATTTGACGATGCACAGATTCTAAGTTGTCCTCACAGTAGGGAAAACACTGTCCCCATAGGGTCTGGGTTTGGGGGAAATAGATCAGTGTCTACTTGCTTTGCAGAAACACATCCAAGACTTAACTATCCTTTTAATCCTCGGGATGATTCCTAAATCTTGGTTCTTGGAGATGGCTCCATCCAACTTATTTTATGGATGGGAAGAGTGAGGCCCAGAGAGGGGAAGCAACTTACCCAAGGCTGTAAAGAACAATGGGGTGGAGCGGAGGCCGGGGACCTGTCCTCCTGGTTCGGGGATCACCTTACCACACATGCTGTGCTGTGGAATTTCATGGAGGCAACTGAGGAAGCATGGCTGTGGCTGGGGAGAGATCCTGCCCCCCCCTGCACCGTCACAAATCCCCCATCCCTACTGAGGTTTGCAGTCAGAGCTGGAGGGACATTAGAGAATGTCTCATCCTGCATTCCCCATCCTGGGAGGAGTCCACGGTGGAGCCGGGGGTAGGAAAAGCTGCCCAGAACAAGGCACGTCTCTCTAAAGTCCAGTTGAACCCAGTGGAGGTACTTATACTGTACTTTTCTCTATTTAAACAAACATGTATCAGGGAGAATGGTGCAGAATCTGCTTGAACGATGAATGAAGTTGTCAACTGTCTGCTTCTCTGCGTGCTCTGAGAGCACAGGGCCACTCTCCTCTGCCCGGGGAGGACACCGATTGTTGTAGGCTGAATGTCCCCAAAATTCCTAAGTTGATATCCCAACCCCCAATGTGATAGTATATGGAGGTGGGGCCTTTGGGAGGTGATTAGGGTTAGATGAGGTCATAAGAGTGGGGCTCTCAAGATGGGATATAAAAAGAGGTGGAGACAGGGGATCTCGCTGCATGCTCTCTGCCACGTGAGGATACAAGGAGAAGGCAGCCATGTGCAAACTAGGAAGCCAGGAAGCAAACCCTTACCAGACACCAGATCTGCTGGCGCCTTGATCTTGGGCTTCCCAGCCTCCAGAACTGTGAGGACAAAAAAAATGTTTCTTGTTTAAGCCACCCAGTTTGGAATTTTTGTTACAGCAGCCCGAGCTGACTAAGACACTAATGTTTTTCATTCATTTTATAAAGGCATAGACTGAAACCCAAAGAGGGCAAGTGACTTTTTCAAACCAGACAAGACCTAGAACATTCTGCTGAATCACGCTTAGCGTCTTTGTTTTTCTGTCCCACACCTGTTCTAAAGGCGCCGGAAATTCTCCACCCCAATGGGTGCAGCTAGGAGGAGGCTGGAGCCACTCCACACATCTTGCAAGGCACTAGAAAGCTCCCAGTCAGGAGAACTTGAAAGATTTCCTGTTTTTAAAAAGCCAAAATCGAAAAGTGCTGTCATTTTCTTTAAATACATTCTTTTGAATAAAACATCTATTCTTGATGCCAGCAGCAAGCTTCGAAACATGTTCGAGATGACATGATTGATAACAAGAAGGCTTTTTCAAGATGTTTCTAATTTCATCTTCCTGGTTAAAGAATGCGAACTTTCTAACATGATGTATGGCCTAATAAGAAGGTGTGCTCGAACCGAAGTTATTTATTTATGCTTCCATTTTTGACAGATGAATATTAACTACTGAGAAAATTGCAAAGCCAATTAGTAAAAGCTGAATAATGTCCACATGAGATGTAAGCGGCACAAACACAACTTACTTCTCATCCAAACGACAGAGCAGTAGAGATGCCCCGCCTTCCTCTGGGAAGTCGTGGCCAGGCCAAGGGATGGTGGCTTCTCTGTCCCCCCAGTGCCCATGGGTCAGCCTTGGTGAAGTCTAATTCCAAAGAAGATTCTGAGATCCCCAAGGGAGAGCAGCACTTGCTGTTGAATTCCCTCCAGGGGAGACCTGCAGGAAAAGTGCGTTTCTGCCAAACATGTTGCCTTTCTCCAGCTCCCCAGCTGCTGTCCTCTAGCCCTGATGGCAGGTGACACAGAACCAGGAGAAGCAGACTAGCTCCAAAGATGGGCTCCGACTAGGCATAGTGGCTCACGTGGCTCACTCCTATAATCCTAGCACTCTGGGAGGCCAAGGCAGGAGGATCGCTGGAGGTCAGGAGTTTGAGACCAGCCTGAGCAAGAGCAAGACCCCCTCTCTACTAAAAACAGAAAAATTAGCCGGGCGTGGTGACATGTACCTATAGTCCCAGCTACTCAGGAGGCTGAGGCAGGAGGATGGCTTGAGCCCAGGAGTTTGAGGTTGCTGTGAGCTGTAATGACCACACAGCACTCTAGCCCAGGCAACAGAGAGACTCTGTCTCAAAAAAAAAAAAAAAAAAAGACGAGCTCTACTGTTCCTCTGCTCCCAGGATAGAGTCTGCTGCAGGGGAAATGGGGGTGACAAACCCCCAGCCCCCCACCCCTCATCTTCTCAGTCCCATTTGTTCTTCGTGCTAACATTGTTCCCAGTAGCTGCATGAAGCCACACACAAAAACCAATTTGGAAGCAACTCACACATTCAAAAATATTTATATATTGAGCACCTACTACATGCCAGGCACCAGAAATACAAAACAGACACAATCCCTGCTCTCCTGGGGCTTCAGGCTCAGAGGGCAGTGCTGCGGGGTGCCTCTGGGGACTCCCAAGAGAGCTCATCCCTGAAACGGTGGCAGACGCCCCCCTCCAGGAGTCAGCCTCATAGCTGAAGCTGAGAAAGGGAGGTGGAGGGGCTGACAGCAGCTTCCAAAATTAACAAGAGGTTAATTTACCCAACACATGCTGCAAATGTTGTGTTATGCTTCTAGAAAGAAAGAACAAACAACCTGAGATTTCACTCGGAGGCTGCAAATTATTCTTTCCACCAGCACCCTGGGCACCAATCTGTCACCTTGCATTTTTTAGGCCATCGTTAATTTTTAATAATTTCTTGACTGCTTGCTTCGTACTGCAATAATGCTACCACTGTGCAATTCAAGAAAGCCAAGAACAGCCATTAAGGTGTAGAAGGAAGTCCTCTCAACACCCTACTCTCCACTCCCACCAACCCTGCATATTTAGCCAATAATCAGATCTGCCTGAACACTGACCCTTAAGTTATTTTTTTTTCCATGACAAATAACATACCTTTAAAAGAAAAGGCCCCTTTCTAGCCAAAGCCACCAATTATAATTAAAAACCTCACAAGACTCTCATTTTCTTCTGTCCCCGACACCGCTTGCCTTGTCTGTAGGCCTCACTGAAGTGTGTATGAATGGGTTTTTCGCTAAGACCCCCCTGCTTACGTTATGAAGATTTCAAGAAGAAGCAGAGATCAGATCTAGGGTTGTAGAATCCTAGCATATCTGATCTGGGAACAACCCCAGGGATATTCACATTCTAACCCTTCATTTTCTCAGTTTTTCCGAGGAGGAAACTGCTTCAATCCACTCAGGAGGAATCTCAGGCCCGGGAAAGGAAGCCTGTTCTCTTGGCCACTAGATTGTTTGCAGCAAACCAATGCCTCCCCACATCTGAGTTAGCCCACTTCCTGGCCCCAATTATCATGGTGGCCTTTAATATTCTACTAATAAATGAACTATGCAGAATCTCTAGGAGCTGTTTTAGAACCCACTTGCACGTGTGCAATGAATAACCTCAGAAATCACAGAGAAGATGCCCACGTGTGTGATTGAGTATCGCCACTCTCAGCCCCTCTGGACTAAAATCTTTGACGTTGTTGATAATCTGTCCTTCCAGAAGAAAGTACACAGAATTTCAATTTCTCCCGCTGCACAAGTACAGAGTTTGCAAAGTTACAAACTGTTTTTCATGGCCAGACTGATTAGCTTCTACCTAACAAAATGCAAGAGGTCCGAGCGCTCGGAGGCAGCCCAAGGAATCTGTCACTAAGTTTAATGCAAACACTGTTCTTCATTCCTCAGTTGGATCGTCGGTGAGAGGGATTTCATTGTCATACGATTCAGAACGACCTGCAGAATCATATTAAAACCATAAACTATGCAGAAGCACACACGCTGGCAGGCACAAGAGATAAGTTGGGCACCCCGAAAAGTTATTGTCATGCCCCAAATTTGGCGTCGCAATGTCTAACCGCAACTCATAATGTTAACGACCAGACGGTTTAGGCATCTTTATTTCTTGTCAGGAAAATAAAATAGGCCCCTGTCATGTTAGACAGTCTGAGTATACATTTTATATCGAAGACAACAAAAATATGTAATTTTATATGTTCCCGTACCCATCATTTTAGTACAAAAGGACTTCAAACTCAAATTAATATACTTGTTCGGCACGCCGTCTCTGAAAACTATAGCATGGCAGCAGATGAAGAACATTACATGGTACATGCAACTTGTCTTGCCATTTTTTTTCCAGTTAAGACCGAAAGAAAAAGAGCAGATATTTACCATTATAAGTCACTGCCTAAACTCCGAAGAATTCTCCCTTTCATCATTGTAATTTGGTGATCAGCCCCATAACATGTAATTATCTGCTAGTGGGAAATGAGAGGTTTTTTTTTTTATGTGTCCTGGAATTTGCAAAGAAATTTCCAGCCCAACCCAAGTTCTTGGCACCGTCTTCAGGGTGCGAGCTTTCCTGGGGCACCTAAAGAAATGGGGTGACAATGGCAATGTCCTTCCTACCCTGTCTCTTCACTCTTTGGTCTTGACCTCGCCTGTACACCCCTTAAAGAAGCCACTGTCAGTAGGTCTCACCTTCTACCCTGTCCCTTTCTCACCACCAACCAGCACTCTGGACCACACACCCCCTTCCTTCTGGCCTCCTCTGACTTTGAAGCCTCAGGGCTGAGCCCTCCCTCCCCCTCCTGCATCATCCGTCACTTCCTTACATGCAATCGTGCCACCAGTGCAAAAGCCCACTCCTGAGCCTCCCATCTCAAAGTGAGGACGCCCTCTTTTGACCCCATGCTCCCTTCCTCTCCCCACTCCCGTCTTCTCTCCACTCAGCAGTCATCCTCACTCCACTTTGATCCTCCTCCTCCCGTTCATTAGCAACCACACCACTCCACCTCCACCAAAACTGCCCCTTCTAGAGTTACCTGGAACCTTCTCCTCCGCTCAGATTTGGACGTTGGCATGTCCATGTGAGAGGCTTAGCCCTTGGACGCATTAAAGGTTGTCTGCACCACGCACGTGTCCACATTCCCTCAGCATTTCCCACTCCTGAGCATGCAGACCCAACAACTCCAGCTACAAGCACCTGTGCCTTGGCTGTGGGCCTTTTCTGGTCACTGGAGCATGCTCAGCTCACAGGCAGACCAGGAGTGCCATGGAGCTAGCACCTCCCAGATGCAGCTCTCAACCAATGACCAACAGGAGGAGGTGGATAGATACCCCAGCTCCCTCGCTCTTTGTTGGAGATGACCTTAGGACATGTTCTACAATGTCTATGAGAGTCCTTGGCCAGGAGTTTGATGGTTAGAAGGAACAGAGACTGATTCCAGCTGGTTCAAGAAACAAGGTCCAGGCTGAAGATACAAACCCGGGAGGCTCAGCATACAGTCAAATCAATGAAACAGTAAAATGAAAGCAATACACTCCCCACTTCACAAGGTGGTTTGCAAGGAGAGGGCTGGAATAGATACCGCACCCCTGCCCCGCACTGCACTAGACGGCACATATCAAAAGCTTGGTAGATGGGAATGTTCCACGCATAAGGTCACACAAGGATGTGTTAGACTCACAGAATCATAGCTCATCTAGCTCAAATCCTTAATTTGCAGGTGGAGAAACTAAGACGGGGGAATTGACTCGCCTGGTGTTTTTCTCCCGTTAAAGATTGTTTCCTTAAGATTTACAGACCCAGCAATAAAGGAGCAAGGTGAAGTTTAACTGTCCCTTGATATTCAATTAGACGATCAGAACTTACCAATAAACCTTCTAAATGCCAAAGCCAATGAGCTCTTAGTTTGTATTTTGTGACTGCTTTCCTCAACTGGTGCTGCTGGCCGCCTCCCCCAGTTGAAACGCTTCTGGTTATGTTTCTATGAAATGACACTCTACTGCTTTTCTAGCAAGGAGGAAAGCAAAGAAGAAAGAAAAAGGGGCAAAAGGGAAAGTGACTTGGGTGAGTTCCCTGGAAGCAGAGCCCTTGGCACGAAGAGGGGACACTGCTTTCGGCCGGGTGGTGATGGAGCTAAGCAAGGATGGTCCCATGGGGATCTCTGGAGCAGGGGTCCCACTTGGCAGCAAGGGGACCCCCGAGTGCCCCTATTGGTCAGTCAGAGGTGTGGGCAGCCAGGGCAACGGGGAGAAGGAGAACCCCCAGGGCTGCCGAGAATTCTTATAATTTTCTGTTGCCTCGGCATCGTAAAGGTGGAACTCAGACCAGGAGCAGAACAGACAGATGCCAGCGCAACCCCAGGGCCCCACATGGAGCCGAGGGAGGGGAGTTGCCAGCCCACTCTGCCGTCAGCTTTCCTTGTGACAGACGTCCCCGCCACCGCGGGCTCTGGGCTTAATGCCCCGTCTACGACAGGAGTGGTGAGACCTGGGCGATCCCTAAGGAGCCTTCCGTCTCTCATGTTGGGCGGCCCTAGGTTCCCGGTCAGGCCTGTGGCCAGCCAGGCGGCCCCCAGTGGACATTCAGGCCTTGAAGGACCACGGAGTCCAAGGCTCGGGGAAAGCAAAGCCCAGGGCCCCCAAACACAAACAAGAGAGGCAAGACGGGGAATGCGCTATCAAAATCAAAATATTTGAATTGTCTGAAAACAGGCAAAAGCAGCCGACAAAACACATATTTCACATGGATCCCAAACCCACAAATGCATAGCTCAAAATCCTGAACCAACAGAAACTGAAGCAAGAGCTCAGCCCTTAAACAGAAACAATTACACAAAGAGGAGCAAGTCTTTTTTCGAACGGCCTGTTTTAATCAGAAAACACATAAACAGGTTCCTAGGGGAGTAAGATGATTGAAAGGGGCTCAGGGGCTCTGGAATCTTCCCAATGACAGCACTGCCCAAGAATCTTCCAGAACTCCCTCTCAATTGCCTGGGAGGAGAGAGGCCTCTTATCCAGGCTGGAGTGATTTGCATGTGCTATTTGCATTTATAGTAACCCCCTGTGGCAGGCTGGGGAAACTGAACTCTGAGAAAAGAAGCCACTTGCTAAAGGTCAGGAAGCTGCAAGGTGGCTGAGATAGGATTCAAAATCAGGACTGTTGGACACCAAACCTCAAGCTCTCAGCCCCTAGGTAAACTGAGGAGATGAATTCAGGCAATATTCCCTGTAGTAAGCCAAGCTGGGTCATTAATGGAAAGTTCTGGAGGTTCTGGGCACATGCCTAACCTTTGAAATGGTCACCATAATAGGAAGTTATCGTGCTGATCCAAAAAACAAATGCCCATCACTCTGTCAAGGACGAGAACAGGGACAGAAGGACCAAGGATGGCATAGGTTTATCCTTCAGACACCTCCTGCTCCAAAGCCTCTCCACCAGCCAGGCTCGGGGACATCTCTGCTTCCCGCGTCATTGAGCATTTATTTTCCTCTTTCTCCATCTCTCTTTGGTCATCATCTGCTAGCACTGACTGTGTGCCCGCATGACCAAGCACCCCGCGAACTCCAAGCAGGCCCCGGTTAAGTTGTTTTGCGTGAGAGTAACCAGTGGTTTGCACTCTTAAGCCAAGCTCACTGTCCTCCCGTCTTCCCAGAGAGGAAAGCCACATACAGGTGTGTGTGTATGTACTTATGCATGTGTGTACACACACGCACGCATGGCCCATGCATAGCCCTGCCTCAGCCACCCTGAAAGCTCCAGGCCAGAAGTGGGAAAGCCCTGCCCACTCTGCCAGGAAGCTTGTGGTTGGCAGCTAATCGGGTCATCTTTGAAGCTAAAACCGTAACTATTTTATTAAAAAAAAGAAAGAAAGAAAGCTCAATTTAATTTCAGGAAGCTCAACAAGGCCATCTGGGCTCAGAAACTGCAAAAGTCAGTGATATTTTTTTAAAAAGAATACTTTCCGGATTCTCAAGGGGCACCCCGCGGCTCTCCGGTATCTAACGGTTTGCGCCCCCTCCCTTGTGGACATCGCAGTGCCTCTTCCCAGCCTCCCTCGCAATCTCTGCTGTTGCCACACTGAAGAGACGCCCCTGGCATGCGGCCGGAGGGGCCAGATGGCTAGCGTTTCTTCCAGCAGAAGACAGTTCCACTCCTTCCCGGGGAGGGGACCGTGGAGGGCCGGCTGCAGGTGATGCCCCCACTGAAGGACGGAGCGACAGCCCCCCTCTTCCGAGGAAATGTGCTGCAGGGCTGCCCAGGCCCCCGACACAATCCACGTCCAGTCATCTGTCTCTGATCAAGTCATCCCGTGGAAAATTCCAGCGAGCCCTGACAGGGACATGGGACGCAGTCCAGAAAGACCTTCGAGTGGACATGATTGACTCAATAATAATTAAAGCTTTATTGTTTCAAATGGCCTTCACACATGCCCTTTGACCCTTGCCCTTTCGTCTAGTTCAGTGGTATGTGGCAAAGGAGATGTTACTGGTCCTTCCCTAAGTTCCGTGTGGATCTGAGCCTCAGGGAGGGAAACAACCTTCCCAGGTCGGAGGGGGCTCTGTTTTCCTCCCTGAGCTGCCACCAGCAACACCCTTTTCTCATTTTCTGTCTACAACACCCAGTCCGGGGTCCTTGCATGGCAGGAACTCAGTAAATGTTTAACTGAGCTCAATTCAATTTCACCCTCACAGCGAAACAAAGAAAGACAGCTCCCGGGATCGATGCTACTGTGTTGTAGGGGCCACAGGACAAGGTATGCAGTTGAGGGGAGCATCGTGGGCCCCCACTTATAGCCCCGCATGGGCATTTGCGTGTCCATGAGCAGATCCAACTGCACTCTCTTGGCCTCAGAACAATCCACTTTTACCCTGAAGACCACACAAGCTGCCAAGTGGCAGGAGCGGGTGTTGAACCTAGGCTGTCTGACCTCTAAGCCCCTACACCACCTCCCGGAGGATGTTTGACTTACGACCCACCCCACCCCCAATCTTCTGCAATGTCCCTTTTTAGGCCTTTCGGTTCCATCTCTCGGCTTTTAAGCATTTTCCTCTGTCTGCTCCTCTCCTCTGAAATCGTGGGTATTTCAGTCCGGGGCTGAATAACTCGCTGTCACTTACACCGTGACGTAAGTGAGTGCGAGTCAGAGCATCAGCTCCTTCAGGGGCACCTGGCTTGTCCGTCCCCTCTCTCTGTGATTTTCAGCACCGGGACCCAGAGGTGCCACGGGGCTGGCTATTCCGCCCAAGCTCCCTTCCCTGTGACTCCGCCCTGGAGTCCCCGCACAGGAGCCCGCTGGTGGATGGGGCAGGAATGAGCAGAGAGGAGATTTCCCCAGGGCCGCCTCCAGGGAGGGCGGTTTTGAAATCCTCCGGAGTGGTGACTGTTGGAAGCCACTGGGAAGTTCACGCAGCCAGAAGCACAGACAGCCCACTCTTTGCAGAGGAATAGACAAGGGAAGTTCAGGCAAAGGACCAACTGGCTCCGAAGAGGACACGCACAGCTGCGGTCTGGTCCCCGATCTGTGCAGCCGCCCACCCACATCCCGGCTCCTCCACTGTGGGGGAGGAGGGCGCCTTCGAGCTTCAATCACGCCATTTGACAAGAACTCCCTGCGTGAGGGACCGCATGGGCCCCCCTGCCTCTCTCTTCTCCATCTTCACAGGACACGGCAGACAGCCATTTATCACCCTTCGTCTCGCCACGCTGGGATCACCCACGTGCATCAGTCGGGGTAGGCCCAGTTATGCTGCTGTAACAACCGCCCCGCACTCTCCGGGGCCCACCCCCACAAAGGGCTCATTCCTCACTTGCACTGTATGCTCAGGGCTGGGATTCTGTCCTCCTAGCCACTGTGACAGGAGAAGGGAAGGTAGCAAATCACACACTGGCCCTTAGAGCCTCTGCCCAGAGGGACACACATCCTTCCTACCTGTCATTGGCCCCAAGCAAGTCAGAGGCCAAACCCAACCTCACTGGCGCAGAGAAGTACAATCCTTGCATTTCTCCAGAGGCAAACAGGAAATATTTGGTGACTGGCACAGATGACCACCACGCCATAATAGTAAAAGTCATAACAATGACAAAATATTCAAAGAAGCTAACATTTAGTTGGTATGTACCACACACCAGGCATTGGGCTAAGTGTTTGTATCTATTATTTCAGTTAATTAATACTCATGACCAGATAGACATTACTATCAGCCCAATTTTACAGATGAGGAAAGGAAGGTCTTGAGTTCCAGGGACTTGTCCAAGGCCATGTAGTTGGTAAATGATGGATCTGGGACTCACACCCGGGACTCAAAAGTACAAAGACCATGATTTTAATCACTCTACTACCTGTTCCCATATAAATTTTAGGAACCTCTGGAACGGTCAAAACGGAATGACAATGACTTTGAGAAAGTTGTCAGAAATATTGCTTTCTTGTCCTATGCCCAGGCCATGGAGCCCATCTTATGTCACAGGCGGCCACCAGGTCAAACAGATTCAGATTTGTCTATCAGCCAACCAGCTGGCCTGTGATATACCAGTTGTGCAACTGTTATCTCACCTAACTCTTCAAATGCCCCTGACAGGAAGGTCTAACTGTCCCCATTTCACAGCTCAGTAACTCAAGGCACATAGCTAATTAGAGCAGAGTTTTGAATACACATCTGGATGACTCTGACCAAGGAAGGCTTGTTCACGGGGAGGTCAGCCAGGTGGGTGGGCAATTGGAGAGGGCTGGCCAGGCAGAGAGAGTCCCCAGGCCCAGACAAATGTGCACATGCTTCTCAAGATCGGCCCCCTTCTGCTCCCAAATCCAGATGGAGTGGGCCCTAGACATGGTAGATTCTGACGTCCCACTAGCATCCCAGTAGCGACGCCTTCCCCTTAGAGTAAAACATCTCTGCCTCTAGGAGTCCTCCTGGGAAGACAAAACATTAACCCACTAAACCACTGCCAAGCAGTGTAATAAACAAAAGCACATGGCTTTGGGCTTCAGTGCAGATACCATATCTACCACTTGGAAGCTGTGTGACTCTGGGTGAGTTACTTAACCTCCCTGAGCCCTGGTTTCCACAAAATAACAGAGTTGGGCTGGATCTTCCTGAGGGTTTCATCCCTGATCATGTTTCAGAAACTAATGATTCTCTGATGAACTCAAGCAAAGGCCCTGGGATGAAAAAAGGTGAATGAAAGAGCCAGTGAATAAAATGTCGCAAGAAGGTGGAAAACGGTTAAAAGTGATGACTGATCTCTATGTGTGAGGGGCAGCACTGAGCCTGGCTACAGGAGATTCTCTCTAACACCCCCTGAGAAGAGCTTCTGTTATCCACTGTTCACCAGGGGGGAAGCAAGAGGGGCAGGACTCTTGCCAAGTATGTGTGCTGGGGGCATTCGCAGCAGACACCCCAGCACAACTGTAGGGGAAACATGGTGAAGGGATCTTTTTCCCACTTCTGTTTGATTTTTATTATAATTGCAAAAATAATACAAACTCATACCAAATTCACACAACACAGAAATGTATAAAATATAAGTGAGCATCTCATGCCCTCCTTGCCAGTTCTATTCCAAACAGGGTAAACTCTATTAACGTTTTCATGGGGTTCCTTCCAAATTTTTTCTATACTTCTACATAGGATTTACAAAATAAGATTCTTTCATCAAACAGTTATTCATGGTTTGCTGACAATGGTAATAAAAACCAGAATTATAGAGCATCTCCTGGGATCAGGCAGCTTCTGGACCGACTGCTGGGGATACAGCTGTGAACAAGAGACATGGCCCCTGCTCTGGGGACACCAGCAATGCCCCTACAACTTGCTTTAACTCCACTTACCAATATACCATGGGCTGTCTTCCAAATCACCACCTACAGATCTATCACACTTTTTAAAATGAAAAAATTTGTTACATTTTATAAGCCTATTGATCTTGATTCAACTAATGTCCTATTGATGAATATTTAGGTTATTTCTAAATTTTTGCTCTTACAAAAAAAAAAAATCCTGTTTCTATCCATATCTTTAATGCACTCACACTAGCATGTATATAGATTTTACGGACTCCTCCAACGTAAACATTTTTCTAGACTTTTTTTAAAGTACTATCTAAAAAGAAGTTTGAGCCAATTTACTCTCCCATTGATGGCATACAAGAATGCCATTTTGCAACAGCTTTGACAGCACCGGGTATTATTGATCTTTTTGATTTTGGATTTTGCCAGTAGGTTTGGGGAAATTCAGTTTTGTTTTAATGTTAAGGGTTCTTTGATACCAGGCTCAGTTTTTTCACAGTGAGAAGCAGGAGGTAGTGGAGTTTGGGAGTGGGGATGACAGGTTTCAAGCTGGGTCTGGGAGGACACACTCTACCCCTTTGGGTACCAGGCAGGAAAAGTGGCCGTGGTTCTCCCTTTCCTTCTCTACAGAGCCGAACTCTGAATAGAAAGGGCACATCCTAACCCTGAAAATTCCCTTTGAGTCGTCCTTTTTGATTTCCCATTGATGTGCACAATACCTGCTAAGTGGGATAAATGGTCTCCACCCAGAGTGGGAAAGAGGAAAGCACAACCGGATGGAGAATCAGGCCCACACAAAGGTTCTCATCATCATGAAGGGCTGGAGCTGCTGCCTGTGGCTTCCGTCTCCTGATGCCCATGAAACCCAACGCCAGCCTCCCGGGTCCCCAGGGGCAGAGCTCCGGGCTGGTGTTTGTGTTTCCCCCACCACTGGTCTTGCTGAGACTGATCACATTGCTGGTGCTCGATCAATACTTACTGGAACGGCCTGATTACTGACAAGTATTACTAACACCTGGAAGTCACAAATGGTGGCTGGGTCAGAAACGGACCATCCTCCCCAAGGGATGGCTTGGGATCCCTTAGGAAGAAAGGGCAAATCGGCTGTTGATAGGAGTGAGGACTTCCAACTTCCAGAGCAATAGGGGACAGCCTGCGGGGGCGTCTGGAGCAAGTGGGGCCAGCAGTGTGACCAGGGATTGGGGAAGATTTGGATAAACACAGATAAGAGGAGAGAGCATACCAGGCTGGGGAAGGACACGGACAAAGATAAAATTCTTACGACAGCGCCAGGACCCTAAGCAGTGCTGTGCTAGAGCCGCCTCCCACTGCTCAAGGAGAGCTATTGTTAAATCTTCAAAAACGTCACCAGCCAAAACCATTGACATCTTGACATCAGCCATGGTGGGAATCTTTACACCACGGCAATCAGCAAACACTAGAAATCAGAGCTTTTCTTTTTCAACCAGTTTGCCAGCCTGTGACTGTATATAAGTGTACACTATTATTATGGGAAGCCACAAAAGGGTCTAGGCAGGAGGGGGACATGGTAGGGGTCACTCTGGAGCCAGTGTGGGGAATGGATGGTTTGGGACAAGAGGGAGAGCAGAGATGCAGCAAGGAGGCCCCTGCAGTCACCCAGGAGAGTGCAGACAGGGGCCAGGATGGGGCAGGGGTGTGGAAAGGAGCAGAGGGAACAGATTCCACTCAGGAGGGGGAACCTCTGACCTGGTGACTGGTGGATGTGGGGCGGGAGCAGCCGCAGCCACTTGAGCCAGAAACCAGGAAGGGCCTTTCTCAACTTGGGCCAATGTCTGGCCTTCTCCGCCTGCTCTCCCACCTCTCCAAGGGAGAAACGAGATATCTGGAATTGTTTCTAGAAAACCCCTAGGGGCTGGGCTGGTGCAGGGTGGCCAGAGAAGGGAGAGACCCTTACCCCAAGCCCAGGGGAAGCACTTGCTCCTGTTCACCCTCCTCTCCCTCCTCTCCTCCCTCCTTTCCCCCTCCTCACTCTGCCAGCAAAACCCTTGTGAATCTGAGGCATAAACACTCCCACGGCCCACGCCAGCAGCAAACAGCTGCTCCCACTGCGGGTCCAGCCCCGCATTTGCGTCTCTGCGTGGCACCCTGAGCCCCCCAGACACAAATACTAGAGATTTATGATCAGCACCTGCCTCTACATCTTCACCAGATCGATTCCTGAAAGACTCCTCTCCCTGTGCCGCCTGCTTCAGGGCGTAAAACGTGGCAAAGTCTCACAAGCCTCTAATCATCAGGGAAATGCAAATCAAAACTACGATGAGTGTCACCTAACTCCAGTGACGATGGCTTCTACCCAAAAGTCCCAAAACAACAGATGCTGGTGTGGATGCGGAGAGAAAGGAACACTCATACACTGCTGGTGGGACTGCTAACTAGTGCAACCGCTATGGAAAGTAGTATGGAAATACCTCAGAGAACTAAAAGTAGAACTACCATTGGGTCCAGAAATCCCACTACTGGGTATTTCCCTAAAGGAAAAGAAGACATTTTATAAAACAGACACTTGCATTCGAATGTGTATAGCAGCACAATTCACAATCACAAAGATGCGGAAACAACCCAAGTGCCCATCAATACATGAGTGGATTAATAAGACATGGTGTATGAATACCATGGAGTACTACTCAGCCACAAAAAAATGGTGAGCTAATACCATTTTTAAAAACCTGGAAGGAACTGGAGACCATTCTTCTAAACAAAGTATCGCAAGAATGGAAAAACAAACACGTGTATGCACCATTAAACTGGAACTCATCTATCAACACTCGTGTGCACGTATGGTAGTAGAACTCAGTGGAAACCAAGCAGGTGGGAGGGGGAGGAGGGGCCGGGTAAATTCACATCTAACAGGTACAGTGCACGCTGTCTTGGTGATGGGCACTCTCACACTGCGCATGCATCCCTGTCGGGACGCAGAGGTAAGCAGTCAAGTAAGAGTGAATATTTTAGAGGTGATCCCAGGAAGCTGGTGAGGGCTTGGAGAAGAGAGGAAAGGAATGAACGCATGAATGAGTGGGTCAGAGTGGGGTCACCTGGATGCAATCCCTGTAGGGACCCTCTGAAAAACTGCATAGAGCTGCGGTCCCCAACCCCCAGGCCTCAGACCGGTACTGGTCCATGGCCTGTTAAGAACCAGGCTGCACAGCAGGAGGTGAGTGGCAGGCGGGTGCTCTGTACTGACAGCCGCTCCCCATTGCTGGCATCACCACCTGAGCTCCGCCTTCTGTCAGATCAGCAGCAGCATTAGATTCTCATTACACCCCACTGTAAGCTGCGCATGCGAGGGATCTAGGTTGCACCCTCCTTTATGAGAATCTAATTCTTGAAGATCTGAGGTGGAGCTGGGGCGGTGATGCTAGCACTGGGGAGCAGTTGCAAATACAGACTATCATTAGCAGAGAGGTTGGACTGCACAGTAAATGTAACGTGC
Organism: Propithecus coquereli; assembly: GCF_000956105.1. Classification (NCBI taxonomy): domain Eukaryota; kingdom Metazoa; phylum Chordata; class Mammalia; order Primates; family Indriidae; genus Propithecus; species Propithecus coquereli. The sequence goes on along the minus strand of NW_012152729.1, from coordinate 5,429,466 downwards.
TTGGATCATCCCAAAACCATCTCCCCACCTCCCAGGTCCGTGGAAAAATTGTCTTCCATGAAATTGGCCCCTGGTGCCAAAAAGGTTGGGGACCACTGGCATGGAGCATACCTCAGAATTGTCCCATTGAGGCCCTTGGAAGCTGGATATTTATTCTTCAATCCCTATTCTTCACTTGTTGAGGGTGGCTCCCGAGGCGTCCCTACCTCCACCCGGCACAGCCATCCCACCCCATAGGCAATCACAGCATCCACCTGAGGCCAGAGAAAGTCCCCAGGCAGAGATGTGCCGGTCCCTTGCCTTCTGAAGCAATTTAACATATAGGAATTGTCCATCAAAGACGTAGGTGCCTTGGGGTAGACGGAGAAAATTAGGTGAGGCATTGGCAGTGGCTGTGACAATATGCAAACGTGCAGAGCAATGAGTGGTCCCTTCGGGGAAGTCCCAGCTAGACTCCAGGATGGAAGGGGTGAGGGAAGAGAAAGCATGTAGAGATTGCAGAAGGCTTTGTATAAAGTGTTAAGGAGTTTGGACTCTCTCCCAAAGTACTGGGGAGCCATGGGAGGAATTAGAGGGAGGGAGAGTGGCAGGCTCAGATTGGTGATTTACACAGACCACTCTGGCTGCCTTCTGGAAAACAGATTGCCCCCAGAAAGACTGGAGCCATGAGACCAGTGTGAGAGGAAGGGAATGCTAAAAGAATTAAAGCCAGAAAAGATAAAACACACCATCACCCAGCCCCCGTACCTGAATGAAGACCTCTCTGGCCCCTCCCTCCTGGCTCCCATGCCCCCAATTTGGCCCCAACCTTTCACGGTCAGAGCCCACCTCAGCAGCCCTGGGCTGACTCTGGGTCCACCAAGCAACAGGCAACCCTGCTCCAGCTGCTGGTGATGCCATTCTCACATCTGGGCCCCTGCCTCAGTTTCCCTGCCCAGACTCCAGCTCCTAAGTTATATAATACAAGAGCCCTTCACTGACCCCCATGCCCAAGCCTGGTCCTATCGCCTGGTCAAGCTCTTCCCACATTCGCTGCCCGAGGAGTTGGGTCCTTCCAGAAATAGGAATGAAGGCCTTCCTCTCTCCTGTCCTCATCCCAGGGCTTGCTGTGTCCCCCTTGCCTGCAGCTGAGGGTCATTTTGACGTCTGCACTCCAGGCTAAGGTCCAGGCACTTCGCCCGTGTTATCTGCCCCCTTAGCTCTTCATGGGGGGCCGAGGAACCCATTACCCAGACGAGGACCCGAGGTGCAGAGAGGAGCAGGAAGCGGCCAGATGGCCACAGCTGTGGAGGAGGCTCTAACTCAGTCCAAAGTACCGCAGCACCCCAAACTGGAAGCTTGGTCAGCACCCACTCCCACGACTGCCTCAGGGTATCGAGCTCCTGCTGCAAAGAGCATGTGCTTTTTTTTTGGGTCCCCAGCATAACAGCCTGAGCCCCTCCCAGGTGCCAGGTGCTGTGCCACCTCAGAAAGCCGGGCTCTTGCTTCGGTCACTTTTCATGTGCAATCACACGTGGCCATGCCAGAGTTGGGGGAGGACTGGCCTGGCAAGGGTGGGGTGCAGGGGCTGACCTGGCGGAGATGCAGCGGCACTAGCTGGGAGCCCCCTTCCTGCCCCGATCCAACCCCGGCCTTGACAGGGAGATCAGGGCCTCGCGTACCTGCCCGGGGGCCCCCCTTCCTGCCCCTCCCTGGCCCTCCTTGCAGAGAGACACGATCCATGTCCTCATGTGTGTCCTCAGAACCCCTCTCTGGCTGGGGGAAGCAGCCTTGTCAGGCCTTTTCTTTCTTACCATAAAAGTCCTGCTTTTATTTTTATTCTTTAATAAGGTTACAGCAGGACTGGGGGAGGAGGATTCTGGCCTCAGGCTACATCTGCCCTTCATTTAAAACACCCCGACTCCCACAAGGCTGGAAAACAAGTCTCCGAGCTTCTCTTTTATAGTCTTCGTTAGATCCAAATCCAGAGTTATTTTTGCCAACAGATTGTATCAGCCTGGAACCCATGTGCCTCCAGAAACGGACCTTCTTGCTTAAAAAGCAAAACTTCCCCGATGCACCCGACCCACCAAACTCCTGCCCGTCCCAGGCCCCCGGGAGTGGCCCCGACGTACGCGTGCCATGTGAGAACACCTTTTCCCTCCTCCTGGAAGTTTCAGGATTGCTCCCGTGCTTCAAAACTCTGCACTGCCCACATTCTCCTCATTCTCAAATGGGTATGCAGTTTTGGATCAGAAAATGTTTTTCTTTTCCACTGCAAATATATGGAGGGGAGTTTGTTATTGTTTTCGATTACACTGTGTCGTTTGACCAAGAGCATCTGGACAAAGACCACACAAGCTGGGGGGGGAACCCTTTCATTCACAGCAGAATAAGACAGAAGGTAAGACAGCACCTCGACTCAGCCGCACGGAGGGTACACTTGCTCTCCACTCCTGATGCTCTTGTGCCCTGACATCTTCCACTGGTACGATCTGCCAGGCTGAGCTCAGACCCCAAGGCCAAGCCCGCCTGCCTGAGAGGCAGAGCTAAAAACAGCTCCGGCCTCTGAGAGGGGCCGGCCAAGTGTCTAATTGCTCTGCTCTCTCCTTGTCCTCCCTGCAAGGAAATCAAAGGCTCACTTCGATTTGGAGAGGAGGAAAAACGAAGGCTGTTTGCAGGTGTGGAGGCAAAATCGTCCAGGCAACAGCGGGGAAAATGCCTCTCGGCACGCCAGTAACACAGGTGCGCCTCCGTTTTCCGTGGGGCGCACGCGGCGAGCAGAGAAGGAATTTGTGGGCGCCGTGAGGGGTGCTGCTTGCTTTTGGAGCCCAGAAGCAGAATGGGGTATAATTAGTCATCCCCACGCCCGGGTCACAAAGAAACCCTGGTCACAGCTGTGAGATTTCTTGGTATGGAAGAAAGTTAGCAACGGCTAATGGACTTCCTCAAACCCTTTGTATATTTTATTTGGGCCAGGATGGAAGAGACTAAGCATTAATCGTGCACATTTGGCTGAAAGTTGCCTAGATGTTCATTCATCCATCTCCGCGTTCCTCCAGCCTGCATTTATTATTAATAATAATAGCTACCATTTAGTGGGCTTCCATTGTGTACCAGGTGCTGTGCTAAGCACTTTACGTATGGTATCTGATTCAGGCCTCACGGCTTCCCAGTAACAAAGACATTGTTATCCCCATTTTACTGATCATGAAACAGGCTCAGGAAGGGACAGCAACTTTCCCCAAAGCCCACCGCCTGTGAGAACAGGTATTCAAAGCCAGACCTGTCTGACTCCGCAATCTCTTAACCACTAAGATCTCCTCTGTGTGGGTCCCTGCGCCTGGCCTCGGGCTGGGTGCTAGAGTAAATGTTTGATGAAAAAAGTGTCTCTGAAATGACATCACATCTCTGGACATACCGGAGTCCGTCCCAAAACACCCATGGCGAGAACAGGCCACAGCATGGCCTGCAGCCCAGCTGGTGTTCTCTGCCCTGTGTTCACTCGGTCATCGTGTCTACACAGGCGGATGGTGGGATGTTAGTGCTGCCTTCCTGGAGCCCAGGGTCCAGCAGTGGAAACAAATGAGCCCCTCAGTGATAGATGAAGAACAGCCAAGGTTGGGTGGGGGGTGGGGGCAGGGAGGTTGTCACAAAGACAGTACCTGTGCTGGAGCACAGGGGCCGTGGGCTCACATAGCAGACGGCAAAGGGGGAAGGGCGGCCCTGGCAGAAGGACCGGCTTATGCACAGGAAGGCACAGGGCACCCCAGAAGGGCCTGTTCGTACAGCAGAGGGTGTGAGAGCTCGCAGGGCAGAAGCGGGAGGAGACGACAGGAAGGAAGTTTGGCGCGAGCTTTATCCTAGACGGGCATCCTAGCAGGTGGGTAGTGGAGAGGGACAGCAGCCAGGACCAAAGCCCTGGGGGTCCCGAGAGGATGTGGATTCAGGTAGAGGCTGCGAGGGGCTCACACTAAGTGGCCTGACCCACAGCTCAGGAACAAGGTAGCCGAGTCCTCGCTTCACACCAACCCCAGGGAGACATGTTCGGAGAACGCTGGAGGCGCCAACATTCCCACTTCCCAAGTCCCTTCCCACTAAGCCCATCTGCTGCCAACCCGCCCCACTTCTGCCCACTTCCGGAGGGAGGGCTGAGAGGAGGGGGAGGGAAGACACTGGAAACCTTATCAAGGGAGGCAACCTTGCCCTGGATTCTGCCAGTTCTTACCGCATCTTCGACATTCTAAACAGGCCGTGGCCAGACTCCCTGGAACGAGCCTCAAGAATCCCGAATTCTGGACTCAGCCCACACATAAGGTCCCACGGCCTTGCCTCGCCTGTCAGCCTCAGCCCCAACCTCACCTTAGCCTCAGCTCCTGGGCTTGTGTCTCCCGCCTGCGTTCTTAGGAGGCCTCTAAGATTAGCTAAGAAGGAAGATCCCACCCACTCTAAGATGATATCAGCTCCTGCAAAGGAAAAAAGAACTTAGAGAAAAATCTGGAAGTTTTCTGCCTCCCCCAGGTTCTTTTTAACATTATATCCGCCTGAGATTCGGAGTGCTGTGGCCCAGCCACCTGATCTGTGCCTTAGAAGGTTTGCTCCCCTGGCGTCACGCCCTGCAGCCTCCAGGACTCGCTTCAGCTCTAGACCCTGAAACAAGCCCCGTTCTAGTGAGGAGGAGGCAGGCAGCTCGCCCACAGCACAACGGGGCACGTCCCAGAGCAGGGAAAGGATAACGGCAGGGAGGCCCCCATTTCGTCGGCCTTGGTGACTAACGCAGAAAAGCGCTCGGGTGTCACCCAGGCTGTCCTTTGACTTTGCACAGGCCAGACCCTCTGCCCACCTGGAAATGTTCCTTGAAGGTGCAGCTCCAGGGTCAGCTCCTCCGAGAGGCTGTCCTAACTCCCCCAGACCCCTGCGCTCACACGCCATGTGCAGCCTCCTCTGCAGAATCCCAAGTGTGTTCTCGCCATGGGATTAGATTCCTCCACGCCAGAGTGCAGACTCCTTCCGGACCGGCCCGGAACTTACTCATCATGGCATCTCCTAACAAGGCTCAAGGGCGTCCGTGGGAACGCATACTTGTGGCCCCTATCTGGTGACCCGATCTTCCTCCTCTGGGGGTCACACAGCACCCACTCACGAGCTCAGACAAGGCACCCACTCCTTGATATCTCCAGGTATCAGTAGAAGGTGACTTTTACTGGGCCACGGTACCCTGTTCAGGACTCTCTGAATAAGTACTAGGGATCTGGAGTCAAAGTGTCTCTCATCAACTCTTCTTCATCCTCCCTCTGCCATAGGAAAGGCCTCACCTCCCTGTCACAATGTACTTCCTGACGCACTAAGCAGCAACAAGAGCTGATGATAACCTGCATTCTCGGGATGTCTTAGAACACGTCCCCTAGGTGGCAAGTGGGGTCTACGTTATTTGAGCATTTTTCTGGTTTGTTGATTCTAGACATGGAGAAATTCCAGGAAATAAAGAAATAAATAGCCCTTCACGAAGATTTTGGGTAAAGCCTGGATGCTTTCAAGGGGTCCGTTAAATGCCAAATTCCTACCGTAAGGAAATAGGAGGAGAGCTCTGAGGCCCAGCGTCAGAACTGATGGGCCAGCCACAGTGACGAATAGATTCCACCCCCACAGGCCCCCGTGCTGCCCCAGAATGTTACGATGGGTGCAGGGGCTCTGGGATAAACTTTATGTGACGGAGGACATCGTAGAGGGCCTCTCAGGGACTGGGGGTCCAGGCCTCCTCTTCTCTTTCATCAGAGACAGAGCTAAAGGTCACTTCTTCTTCAGCTATCGTGACACTGAAAAGTCACTTGGCTCAGGACTCAGGACCTTGGGGTGGACCTCTGGGGGAAAGCGGGCTGGCCTTATTCTCTTAGGTCAGTTGGTTTCAAACTGTGCTCCAAAGATTCCCCGAAAGTGCCCCCAGACAAGCCGAACAGAGGGGGGAGCAGGCGGGCAGAGCTGACAACCCCCAACTCCACCCCGGACCAGTCACCTCCATTTCCTGCATTTTAGCCATTGAGTGTGTCTGCAGGGGAGTTTTGTTTCAAAACTGGATTCCACTGCGTTAAAAACAGTTGGAAACTGCTGTTTCAGATTTTTGAAATAAAACAATGAGCCATTTCTGGCTCTTCTGTCCCTTGAGCATTAGGGTTTGTAATTGCATTGCCATTTTTATTCTTAATTTTTTAAAAAGTTATGAAGCCTGAGCCATCAGGCCATCTCTGCAGATAGTTGCAAACCCAGGACTGCGCTCTGTAGGCTGATTTACGGTCACGTGGTTATTTGTGTGCACAACACCAGGGCTCGGCCTGGCTCTCCTAAGGTGCAGTGGATGTGCAAACTGGGAGACGTTTCCAACCCCATATGTGTGTGCATGTGTGTGTGCATGCATGCACACATATGTGTACAGTGGTGACCATGGGGAGTCAGTACTTGAGGAGCATCTTTTTGGAATCTCACCCCTGCATGTTTCCAAGCTATTCCCTGAGTTCCAGTTGTCTGCATTCCAGAAATCTGCCTTCACAACACACAGAGCCAGTCCTGGCTTGGGAAAGAATGGGAAGTTCCCCCTGTCCATTGTCCTTGAGGGCAATGTGGAACTAGGGCCATGGAGAACGCTAAGGAGAGAGCAACAAAGTCTCAGTGGAAGGAAGACCCTCGCGGCAATGAGAGCTGTTGGGGAAACAAAGGCAGCAGGGGTCATCCGCAGAGCTGAGACTTGACTACTCCTGGCTCCCGAGGCAGTGCCCCACTCACCCTCCATGCCTGCATAAACGCAGCGACAGGCCTCAGGCCATGCCACGACCACAGTTGGGTGAGGGGAGGCCACGGCGGGCGAAAGGGCAGGTCTGCCTCTCCAGCTCGGGCTCCCATGACGAGCCATCAGGGGCCAGACTCCCCCAAGAGACAGAGGAGGAACTGGAGAAGGGGCTCACCAGCAATGCGATGCAAGGGCCAGACGGGCTCCCTGCTCCACTGTCTGGATGCCCAACGTCAAAGAAATTTCTCAGCAAAAATCACATGGCCCCGGGTCCTCGTTGGGTCCTCTGTCCAATCCAGACGCAGCCGCTGGCTCTCCAAGAGCATCAGCCTTCAAGGGAAAATCCTCTGAGGGAGAGGAGGTGTGAATCTTGCCAGCGCGGCTGCTGTGTGCGTTTGTGTCTGTGCTTTCCAAACACACGGGGTGAACGCGCCAGGATAAAAATAGGCCACAGCAAAGGAGGGAGAGTGCAGCCGCCTCCCGCAGGTGTGAGTGGCTGTGCTTCTTGGAAAGCAGCCTCGGGAGGGACAGAGCAGGCAGCGCAGCCGGGCCAAAGCGGATGCAAAACAGGAGTGGCCGTGCCCTTGGTCACCAAAGAAACCTGTCCCCACCTGGGCCTGACATCGGGCAGCACAGCTGGGATTCCGTACTTCCCCGGTGCAGAGTGGAGCCTCCTTTCCCTCCGTGGGCTGGCGGGGTGGCCTCCAGGGGTCTTTGTGATTCCTGGTCTTGAGGTCCTTTGTAAAATCACAGACTGCAAAACAAGGAGTGGAGTGGAGGGACCCTTCTGGGAAATGTAGAATCTTTCCCAAACAGGAGTCCTGAGTCGCTGCCACCTGGATCAGGGTCGGTGTCGGCCTCAATCCTGGGTGAAACCATTAGGCAACACGGACTGAAAGCAAGCGAGCCCTCGTGCCCTCGTTCACTAACCGAGTCACATCTCCTCGTGGGGAAGGAAGTAAATGGAGCCATCCGTCCATCTGTCCATCCATCCTTCAGTGTTTACCAAGGGGCTGCTACGCCTCCGGTTCTGTGCTCGGCCTCGGGATGTAGTGGGACCAAGACACTCAGCCCTTCCCCTGTGGAGGAGAGGGAGGATTCTAGATTGTTGGGGGATGTTGGTGCCATTATCTAGACTGAGACTAAAGAAGAGATGCCCTCGGGAGGGAAAGGGGTTGGGCTCTGTCATGCACACCCTGAGTTTGAAGACAAGCAAGACATCAAAGGAGACTGACCAGCGAGCCTTTGGATTTTGGTGTCTGGGGCAGAGCAGAGAACTGAGCCAGAGAGAACAGTGGGAGCCACATGTGGCGTTGTGGTCGTGTGGCCGTGGGGCAGATGAGCGCCCCCTGGGGAAAAGCGGAGCCCTAGCCTGAGAAACACCAACACTCACAGCATAGAAGGGAAACTGAGTCTGAGCAGGACTGTCCAAAGATCCAGGAGGAAACCAGAGAGGGTTGTGACTGAGGAGGAGGAAGGCTGCATCTGAGTCCACTGGTGCCAGAAGGTCAAGTGAGGTAAAGACTCACTGGTGACCTCAGTGAGGACAATGGCAGTGTCTGCTGGGACTAAAGCCAGGCTGGCGTGGCTGAGGGGTGAGTAGGTGCAGCAGTGCCGGCATTGCGGTTGCAAAGGCGGGGATGGGGGAGCAGCGGCAACAGGTCAGGGCTCAGCTACGGGGGAACGTGGCGTCAAGGAAGGGCTGCGTTTGGTTTTATTAGGATGGAAGGACAAGTACGGTTCCAGGCTGCTGGGAGTGAGGGGGGAAAGTTAAGAAGACACAGGGTTAAGAAAGAACAAGGCTGCCAAGCCCAGGGAGGCAGGAGTGTGGTGGTGATCCCACGCCCGCACCACCTGTCCAGAGAAAAAGCCACTTGCCCCATATGGGACAGGGGGAGGGAGGAGACAGCTCGGGACGGCTTTGGGTCTACAGGGAGTCCTCATTTGACGTCAGGAAGCGATTCTCACAAAAACCTAGAACCAATGAGGATGTAGAGACTTTAAGAGGTTAGATGAGGCTGATGTGTGGTAGCTCACGCCTGTAATCCTAGCACTCTGGGAGGTCAAGGTGGGAGGATTGCTTAAGGTCAGGAGTTCGAGACAAGCCTCAGCAAGCGTGAGACCCCCGTCTCTACAAAAAATAGAAAAATTAGCCGGGCGTGCTGACGAGCACCTGTAGTCCCATCTACTCAGGAGGCCGAGGCAGGAGGATCCCTCGAGCCCAGGAGTTTCAGGTTGCTGTGAGCCATGATGATGCCACTGCACCCTAGCCTGGGTGACAGAGTGAGACCCTGTCTCAAAATAAAATTTAAAAAAAGAGGCTAGATGACCTGCTGGCCATCACAGGACCACCAAGTGGCAGAGCCAGGATTCAAACCCAGATCCACCTGACTCCAGAATCTATTCCCTTAATACCACATGCCCAGTAGGAAAAATAAAAGGAGCTTATTCCTCCTCTGGATCCTTCTCTCTGAGTTTCCTTTTCAAAGCTGCCTCTTTTGGGGGAAGAAGAGGAAGCCAGATGTGTCATGCTGCTCTGCCTCTGGGGGGTGTCGGCCTGGGGGATCAGAGCAGCGTTTACGGTTTCCTCACAACAGGCAGGAGTCTGCGGGGCCTTCCCCTTCAAAGGATAAAACAATTTATAAACAGGAGACTTGCAGGGGAGAGCGATGAATCTCAGGGGCCCTGCTAATTAAAAAGCCTGTATTATATTACTTCCTCAAGGACTCATCTTCTAATTTTTAGGATTATGGTACATTGATTAATTTATACAAGTTTTTAATCCCTCTGTGCTTAATGAAGTCCAAGAACATGGGAACAGGAGCATAATGGAGCTTCATATTATTTTATTAAGGAGAATTATGGCCCAACCTGTCGTGGAGAGGTTTGTGAGGGTGGCGAGGCAGCGCTCGAGCTATTAACCAATTGCTTTCCAAATGCCAGGGGGGATGTTCCCTGGGGCAGACGCAGAGGGAATTTATCTTTCTAAGCCACAGGACTCTGCAGCTCCTGGTTGCCTGGAGAGGAAAGCACCACCTTTGTTAGGGCATGCAGTGTCCCTTCCAACCACGGCACGGCCACCTTCCTGGACCTGTGGCCCTCCTACCCAACTCCGACCACCATCAGCACCGACACCTGCCCCAAATGCCCTGCCCTGGTGGGGGCTCAGCCTTGTTCAGGCTCAAGCACCATCTCCTCCAGGAGCTTCCCTGCACCATGACTTCTCTGCCAAAACATTCCTCTCTCCTTCTGCAGCAGAAGGCCTTGCCTCCCCCGGCCTCCTCAGAATTTTCAAAATCAGGAGAGGTTGAGCTAAAAGACAGTCATAAGTATGTCTCAATCATGGGAGCTTACTTAATTACTTGGTAAGATACAAAGACCAAAACACTTCGTGATAAATAAGGTGATGGAGGAAGAGGGTGGACAGATTGGGGGAGACCCCCTCCCTCCCCACGGTCCCCCTTCCCCATTGTGCAGGTTGTCTCTGTGTCCCTAAGTCTCTGTTGTCCCTAAGTCTCTGTGCGACCCTGCCTGGGGGAGTTCCCTTCTCTAAATCTCAGTTTCCCCAGCTGAGAACTCAGGCAAGAGACCTAACTCTGGCTCCCGGGGCCCTCTCCAGCAGGAACATCAGGGAATGCCAGGACTCCCCACCTTCTTGCTATGTCCTCACAGGGGGAAAGAGAGAGGCACTAATCCCATCATGAAGGCCCCACCCTCACGGCCTCATCTAAACCTAGATACTTCCCAAAGGCCTCATCTTCAAATACCATCACATTGGGAGGTTAGGGCTTCAACATATAAATTTGGGGGGGACACAATTCAGTTCATAGAACTCGACCCTCCCTGTGAAATGAAAGGAGGATCCATAAGATTCAGCTTCATGAGCGATGAGAAGGTAAAATGCTTCTAAAGTCACGACCCAAAAGTAGCTCACTGTTCATCAAAGCAAAAGAGAGTGAGGGCGGTGTGGCCTGGCATCGAGCTCCACCCTCCTCTAAGCAAAGTTCGCTGCTCCCATAGAAATTCTTCCTTCAGGGAATTTTTTCCAAGGGAACAGATTGCTGCCTAAAATTGTTCTGCCATGGGATAGGCAGAGAAAGGATTTTGTACTTGAGAAAGAATCCAAATCCTGAGTGCTTAAGATTCAACATCATATAATTCAGTGTCTTTGTTTTGCAGATGAGGAAACTGAGGCCCAGAGAGAGAGAGAGAGAGAGAAGCCATATGGCAGGAACAGACCCAGGTTCCAAACACCCAGTCCTCATGCCCAATCCCGAATCTCCCTCCCACTTGAGAAAATTTTCCAAATGAGGCCACGAAGCCAAACTGGCCTCCATCGTGGCATCCAAAGTGAAGCAGAAAGTGCCCAGCAAAGGGCTGGAGGGAACATTTGCCCAGATGACCAGCTTCCCATCGGGGGTTCAAAACCCTAACCCCCAGGGTTCGCAGACACATCCCAGAGTTTTCTGTCACTATGGTGATAAAACTGTCTGCTCCGATTTTATTCTTTAAGGAAACAAGAAAAATTATCAGCGACATGTGTTCCCTTTAAAGCAGACGGTTTGAGAGCCTTCCAGCGCTGGCCGAGGGAGCCTGTGTAGACGTTGGCAGAGGACAGCTAGGGGTGGGCTCAAAGAGGTCCTTTCCCCAGAGGATGTGGGAACACATGAGCAACAAGAAAAGTCGAAGCAACCCTGCAAATTCACCCCCAGACCGTCCCAACCAGAATTGGAAATTGCATCTACCTGAACAAAATGCTACAGAAGCACATCAAGATGTCTCCACACCTTCAAAAGTCATTTTCTAAAGAGAAAATCAAATAACAGTGTCCAAAGGACATTTTATTTATTAAAAATAAAGAACACCCATAGCCCATGGGGTGTTATTAGTGAAGACAGGCTTTCAAAGAGTAGCCTGAAACCCTCTCTCTTTTGTCATTTGGAAACAAAACACTAAATTTGCTTTCAAAAGAGCAGTTTTAATTTTAAGCAAAATTTCAGGCATCTCAAATGATCAGATCATGAAAATAATGTGTCTATTTCTGCGGCTATAATATATAGTCAAATTTGGGGGTGCACTAAATATATATTTGATCCCAAACCCAAACGGGATGGCATGTGTCAATTTTTAACCTATTTGCCAACAAATCATGCTTTTTCATACCACATGAAGTATCATTTGTCACTTATTAGTTGGCAAAAGGTCAAAATTTGCCTGTTTTTATATTATAAATATTATTAACAATTTTATTTAAAATGGTTTTAAAATTCAGTTTTTAATAACATATGATTTGATATCATTTCTTACCTAAAAATCACATTTTTAGCTTTGCCACACAAGAATTTTGTCTTTAAAAGTCATTTAAAAATGCATAAAGGATTTTTTGAGATAAGCCACCAGTTGTCTGTCGCATGGGACCTGTCCAAGGTGCTCAAAAGGACCCCTTCCCACAGAAGAGCTACAGGCCACCCTGGGAATCCTGGGCCCCAGCATTCTGGCTGGAGACTTCATTCTTTGGGTACCTCCATGTGTGACCTCGCTAAGCCTCCAGAACACTTGCCTGCCTGGCTGGTCGTGCCTTAAAAATACCAGAAACTCAGCCTCAGTTACTATACATCTGGGAATCTTTCCTAGGGAAATGATCAGAAGTAGACAAAGATATTCCTTGCAGGGCTTTTATAATAATAAAATAAATAAATAATCTAAATGATCCCCAGGGGATCATTTAAGTACATTGTCACTGCGGGTACTCATTGAAACAAAGAGGAGGTCACCCAGTGTGTAAGCAAACCCATCCACACCACCAATGACAGAATCCAAGAACCTATTAGCACCTTGTCTACAAATGTTTATTTTACCAGGTAAGATGCATGGGGCACGATGTTTTGAAAGGATAGGTTCAAAATTCCATACACAGTTTGAGATGGTGATTAAGACCACACGCCGCCACTTACCGTGGGCAAGTTACTTAACTTTCTGCAATATTAATAAAATGGAGATAAGATAAGCAGCATTGGGAGAATTAAATGAGATAAATATAGGCAAACTATTTAGAAAAAAGCTTGCCTTCTGCTGCTATTAATGCTTCCTTGTGACATTATTAGTATTATTCTTACCCTGCCTTGACCACCTTTATAAAGATAACTGGATCTTTCACAGCCTATACTGTGAACAGAAGTAATCTCTGATTGTGAGACTTAGGACAATTTTCAGTTTCTGCCTCATGCTTTTAACTTCCTAATTTTTCTTTAACAATAAGCCCCTTTATTTCTATAACCAGAAAAAAAAGAATTTTAAATAAAAGGAAAAAGTAAGTTCCTCCCCAGAGCAAGTTCCCAGCCCTGCCTGGTTCCAGAGAGAGTCCTAGTACCCAATTTGACACTTTGGTATCTCGGTTCAAAGGACCGTTAATGAGTTGTCTTCCATGTGGTGGGAGCAGAGGGACATTCAGACAAAAGAGATACAGCACTCGGCCACTATAATACGCCAACAAATTCTCCTAGCACTTCCATAGCAAAATGATTATTATTATCTTTTAAACTGGGTAGTAGAAAGGGAAAACTACTGAGGGGTGATATATATTATCAATAATATATGTGTGTGTGTGTGTGTGTATATATATTTGACATAAGCCAGACATTACTCTTTGCAGCAGCGATTAAGAATAGAGTTTACCCTAAAGCCTTGTCAATGGGCTGGGTGTGTTATTTTTAAGCTCCCCAAGACATTGAGCCCCTAATTAGCGCCCTCGTCAAAGCCTATACCTCGCTGTTGGAGGCAGCCCAGGCTCTTGAGCACGTCTGTAATCAGAGTCCATACAAGAAGTGGAAAAATGACAGTCCCATCCATCTCTGCAAAAAAAATATTTAGAAGAATCCCAGTAATCGTGCGGGGCCTGAGTGCTGTAGCTTATAATTACCAGCATTTCATTATGGGACCGTGACCAGCTGTTTCAATGCTCATCCTCCCTGGGCAAGCACCTGTCCTTGTCATCAGGGTGGAGCTAAGCAGTGACCACAGATCAGAAATCTGGACACCCGGGTGTGCGTAAAGCTCTGCCAGTCACTCCGTGGATAATCACGATAGCTATGTTGTATTGGTCCATATTATGCACAAAGCACTGCACTCACTACTTTCCCAAATTCTCATTTAACCCTCACAAGAACTCTATGAGGAAGGTGTAGTTACAGGAATGATCCCATTTTTCCAGTGAAAAAACTGAGACACAGAAAAGTGACAATTTTTGCCCAAGGTCGCTCAGCCAATTAATAATGGAGCTAGCCCCCTGGCTCTCCAAGTCTGTGAAAATAAATTCAAAATCCTGCTTCCTCTCTAGGTAATGAGCTCCCTATCACCAGAAGCAATCAGAGACCTAAGCTCACCTCTCAAAACAGCGACAGGAAGGATTCCTTCAGCGTGAGGTGGCCTCTGAAGATTCCTCTGACACCGTGATTCTATAATTCTAGAAATACAGGACCAATCACGAGGGCAATGTCTTCTGACAAAAGCGTAAACGTTCAGAAGAGAGAAGAAAGATCTCATTTACCGTGTAGAAAAAAAGGAAAGAGCTGTTATGGCAGCAGAGACGAGCAATCGCTCTCCGATTCAGAAAGTTCTGAAAGAAACGTGATTAAATTTTGTGCCTCCTGCCCTGCCCCCTTTCCTTCAATGCGTTTTTATAAGTGCCCATGCCTGGGATCAATAGCAAAGGAGCCCAAAGAAGGCAAACATTCAATGTAATTCAGCGGCACATTGCAATCATCTAAAAGGGAAGAAAGAACCAATCTTCCCTGCGGATTGCTACTGGAGTGGGTGTTTTCGGAAGAAATATGTTAAGTTGCACCTTCCACCTTCCACTTTCTCAACCCTTGGGGTTGAGAAAGACTCCCAGGTTCTTTATAAGCAAGGTGCCTCTTCATGGTCACAAAGAGCAGCGTGAAGTGGGGACTATGATTCCTAATTTTCAGGTGAGGAAATGTCCTCCACGAGGACAACCAACTTGCCTGAAGTTAAGGGACTTGGATCTCCAGCCGTGACATGGCCCAGCCCATGGGGATGCTAGAGAGTGGTCAGAAGGTCAAGAGACAACCTCCAGGGATGCAGCCCCTTTGCCCGAGAGAGGCCAGACTCCACTCAAAAATCCAGTGGTCCTCGAATCTGTCTTGGCTTCCCAAATCATTCAGCTGGCACTCATGTGAGCAAACGGGAGCACATGGTCCAAGGAAATTGTGACAGATATCAGCCACAGAAAGTTCTACCTGCTTCTTCCCTCCCGGTCTTCCGGAAGCAAAAGAGACAAGGAAAGAAGGACCACTTGATGGACAGACTCTCATCCCTGGAGGCTCTGAGCTGGGTTTCATGAGTTTGGACAGGGAGGTGATTTAAGTGGACATATGGACACATCATAAAATGACATGGAATCACACAGTGAAGAAACCATCTCTTCCACTGGAGTCTTTTTGTTTTGTGTTATTTTAAAATACATTGTGTAATATTTAAGATACACAAAAATATGTGAGGAAATATTACAACCATCATCCGTGTAGCCACTATCCTGCTTAAGAAACCAAACCTTATGACTATAGCTGAGGTCCCCAGGTCCTCTCATCCCCAGTTGCATCTGTAACTTCTATCCTGAATTTAGTGCTTATCATTCCCATGCATTTCTTTGTATTTTACTATATACAATTTGTGCCCTAAGCAATATTTGGCACTTTTTTTTGCATGTTTTAAAAACTCTATGTAAGTGGTATTATCTTCATCAGTTCAGGCTGCTATAACAGAGGATCATAGACTGGGTGGCTTATAAACAGAAATTCATTTCCCACGGCTCTAGAGTCTGGAAGTTCAAGATCAGGGTGTCAGCATGGTCAGGTTCTGATGAGGTCCCCATGCTGGGCTGCAGACTGTTGACTTCTGTTTGCATTTCACACAGCAGAAAGAGAGTATGAATGCGTGCTCCCTTTTGACCCCTATAAGGGCATGGTGCCCTAATCCAATTCATGTCCTCACTCACGAGCTCATCTAATCCTAATTACCTCCCAAAGGCCTCACCTCCTAATACCGACACTGCAGAGTAGGGACTCAACATACAAATTTTGGAGAGACACAAACATTCAGTGCATAACGAATATAATGCATATATTTCCTTTCGCAACTTGTTTTTTCGCTCAACCTCATGTTGGTGGGGTTTATCTGTGTTGATCTATGTCACGCTAATGGATTCATTCTCCTTTCTACAGAGCAGCAGTTGGCCTTCGGGGCAACTCCAACTGACCACCTGTTTTTGTAAATAAAGTTATTGGAACACATCCACATTCATTCATTTAGTATTGTCTATGGCTTCTTTCCTGCTACAATGGTAGAGTTCAGTTGCTGTGGCAGAGACTGTCTGGCCTACAAAGCCTAAAATATTTATAATTATATTTATGGAAAAGGTTTGCCAAGCCCTGCTGTAGAATATTCCATTATGACTGTTACTAAGCTAATTTATTCGTTCTCCTATTGATGGGGCATTTAGGTTGTTTCAATTTGATGCTATTACAAACTGTCATCACAAACCTTTATGCCCATGTCTGTGAATTCATGTAAGAGTTTCTCTAGGGTTTACATCTAAGAATATTTATGCATGTTCAACTTTTCTGGATATTAGAAAATTTTTCTCCTAATTGGTTTTACAAATTTATACTCCCAACAGCAATGTAAGATAGTTGCATAGTACCAAATTCTCAACTACATTTGGTATTGTTGCTTTTTTTCTAGTCTGATGAGTATGAAGTAGACTCTTGTAGTTTTCATTTGCATTTTCCTGATGACTTGGGAGGTGGAGCAATATTTGTTTATTAGCCACTTGTGTTCTTCTGTAGCTTGCCCAATCATACCACCTTCCGCCCACTTCTCCACTTCTGTTTGTCTTCTTCTAGTTGATTTGTGGCAGGTTTTTTTCCCATGTTCTGGGCCCAGATTCTTTGATGGTAATATTATTGCACGTGTCTCCCCCTATTCCTGTTGGTGTTTCACTTTCAGTGGTGTCTTTTGATAATAGAGCTTGAAAATAAATATTTATTAGAAAAAATTCTTGGTCTTTTTTGTGGTTTGTACTTTTGTGTTTCGTGGAATGATTATTTCCTGGAAATGGGATTCTTGGGTGTCGGCATATGTAAATGTTCAGCTTTAGAAGAGAAAGACAAAATGTTTTCCAAAGTCTTTATACCAATAAGGCAACATGTCAGAGATACCATGGACCCAGGTCCACTCTCTTACTAGGTATTTGCGTACTTTTAATTTTTGCCAATTGAACAGATGAAAATACTCTCTCATTGAAGCTTTAGTTTGCATTTCCCATATCTCCAATTATGCTAAATATTTCTTCGTGTATGTTTTGGCCTTCTGTATAGTCCTATATTGCAAAATACTGACTCATGTCTTTTACCCATTTTAATTTAGTTGTTTATAATTTTCTTTTTGATTCATAAGAGTGATTTTATATTCTTGATACCAATTCTCTGTATGCTATGCATATTGCAAATATCTACTCCCAGTTATAACTTGTCTTCTCACTTTCTTTAAGGTATCTTTTAAAAAACAAAAGCTCTTAAAAATTTAAAATAAATAAATAAATAAAAAACAAAAGTTCTTAATTTTAATAAAGTCAAATTTACCAATATTTTTTATAATCAATGCTTTTTTATTTTGTTAACAAATCTTTGCCTACCCTTACGAATACCCGCGATAAACTGTTGCATATGTGCAGCACAAGACCATACTCATCACAGCACGGTTCCTAAAAATAAGCACCCTGAAAACAACCAAATGCACATCCCTGAGTGGGTGAACAAAACAAACTGTGGTATATTCACAAATATTATAAAACAGTCAAACAAATTAACTACAGTGAGACACAATAACATGGAAAAAACCTTAGCAACACAATATCAAGTGAATAAAGTAATTCCCAGAAGATTAAGAACAGCTCCACACTGTTTGTAAACTTAAAAACAACTAAATTAAAAACACACGCTTGTAAGAAAATTTAAATAGAATAAAACTATAATCTATAAAAAGAAAATGAGCAGAACAATGATCATGTGATCCAGAATGACACTTTCTTCTTGTTATAGAAGCAAAGAGATGGGGTGTGAGGAAGCCACACTTCCAGGTGCAGGTTACTGTCCCAAGGCACTAGTTTTTGTTCTCGATGATGGGTTCATAGGTGCTCATTGCATGATTAACAATAACCAAATATAACAATACAAGCCAGGAAAAAATGGTGAAACTCTACCCAAACCTAGGATTATAGTTAATACAATTACGTGCACTCAAAGTAAAAAAACAAATTATTCTCTATACTGAGGTCATGAAGATTTCCTTCTAAATCTTCATCTAAAGGTTTTAAAGTTTTTTTGTTTTTAGGAGTTTAATTCACCCAGTATTTATTTTTGTGTATGAATTAGCAATCTCATTGTGTTCATATG
Source organism: Propithecus coquereli (assembly GCF_000956105.1). NCBI lineage: Eukaryota > Metazoa > Chordata > Mammalia > Primates > Indriidae > Propithecus > Propithecus coquereli. The sequence continues at coordinate 5,411,232 of NW_012152729.1, read as the reverse complement.
GATAATTAATTGCCCCTACACCATTTGTTGATCTGCTATGTCTTTTGTGTCACTAGGAGGTCTGTGTAGGTGTGTGTCTGGCTTCTCCTTTCTGTTCTAGTCATCTGTTTGTCTAGCCCCACAAAAATACACCTTCTTAACTAGTATAGCTTTATAAAAGTCTTGGTGCCTGACAGAGTGAATCCCAACCTTAATCTCTACTTTATGCTGTCCCAAAAGAATCCTAGCTATTGTTAACCCTTGGTTATTCTATATCCAATTTAGAATAAGCCTAAGAAGTTCTATAAATACCTTGTCAGGATTTTTCTTAGAATTGTGTTGGACTTATAAACTCATTTGGGAAGAACCAACATCTTTTCAATATTCAATCTACATATCCTTGAACATGGTATATCTCTCTGTTTATTTAGGTTTTCTTTCAGTGTTATAATTAAGTCATACTCAGCTTTCATTATATTTATTCCTAAGCATGTTACATTCCTGCTGCTATTGCAGATAGTGCTTTACTGGCTTATTGCTGACATACAGAATATAACTGATTTTTGTAAACTGATCTTATATCCACCAAATTTAATGAACTCTTATTAATTGTAATTATTGTCTTTAGAGTCTCTTGGGTTTGCTATGCAGACGATCAAACAGTCCATAAAAATGGCAATTTCATTTCTTCTTTCCAATCTTATGCCTCCTGTTTTAAATTCTTCTCTCACTGTGATGCCTAAGACCTCCATTATCATATTGAAAAGAAAAGGTAAGACTAGATATCTTGTTTTTTTAATTTTAAGAAAAATGGTTATGCTTCCCCATTAAGTATGCAGTGTCTTATAGGTTTTGGACCAGTATACTTTATCAAGTTTAAAAAGTTCCCCAGTACCAAGCGTGTACAGCACAGAAGATAACATGCCCACATGTCCCAATTTTCTGAATTTACATACCCCGGGATTATTATTAATAATGCCCCACTTCATCATCAAAAAGGTTCTAGTCTGGGCAATACACTATATGTTCCCTCCAAGAGAAAGGTGATGTTTGGTGGCAACACAAGCGAGGCAACTTGACGATTTGAATGTGAGATGAGTAAGAGGACTCAGACCTTCTGTCAGATAAGAGGCTCCAGAATCTTCCTTGCCTAACTGGGAAATCTCCAACCCCAAGTAACAAAGTAATAACTACCTGCTCCTTCCCTCTGCAAATGCATGAGGAGAATGCTCCTGAGACAGTCCCAATATTGCACAATTTGCCATAAGAGAAGCAAGAAACACGCACAAAATGGAGTAATTATCTCATCAGAAACCAGCATGATCAGCAGTCCGAGAATGAAGCTAGCAACAACTTGGCCTGTCACATGCTCTATTTTGTCACTTACGTCCCCAATATAAATGCAAAAGTGTGAAAACCAGGGGCAAGATTGAATGGCAATGGATCCATTCTGAACCTGGGCATGAGCCACTTATTGAAGACATAAATTATAGTGCTGTCACCATCACCCTTCCTATTTGCAAATAAATGTTGTCATCTAATTGTACAAGACTTGGATATTGTTTAACAAATCTCTCTGGGGAAGGCCTCGGCAGCAGCTTGGATTCCCCGGACACCCAGATTCTATCTGTCCACTTTGGTCGTCTCTCTGCATGTGGCTCTTTTTGTCTTGCATGACAGATACTGTTATCCCATTGTCCCAGCCTTTCTTGGAGATAAAGCTACAAAGTTCTGATGTGTTTCTTGACTGATTCCATTAAAGAATCATTAAGGATGAGAGATGGAGAGAGGCAGGCTCTGAAAAGCAGGAGGGAAGGGAAGATCCTCCTTGATGCAAGATGGATTGCTAAGCAGAACACCCAAGAATGGGGACTTTACAGCATAAAACCTTTTTTTCACCTCTTAATCATGCTAGAAAAAAGAAGCAACACAAAAAACAAAGGGCAGGGGCTGAGAACAAAACCTGGGGGTCCTGGGACACCTGGAACACACCTGGGATGTGTGTTTCTGAGTCTGGGGATGCCCCTTTTACAACCCTGTGCACCAGAGACTCCTGGAATGAAGTGACAAGTGAGAATGGCAAAACTGCAGGCACTGGGTAGGCCTAGTGTATGCATTTATTCATTTACTCAACAACTAGCTCTTGAGCACTGACTTAGTTCAGATTCCCCCAGGAGAAGACCCTCAGAAAAGAATTCAAGTGCCAGCAGTTTGTTTGGGAGGTGAAGAAAACACCTGGAGAGGAGAAGAAAAGTTAGTCAAGGAAGAGAAGGCAGCCAGTAAGGGATGTGTTATCAAGTCCCCTGCGGTAACTTCTGAGATTCTGGGTATAGCCCATGCTTTAGACTTACCCTCCAGAAAGGGGAGGGAGCTGGGGTATTTATACTCCCACTGCGTGGTTGAAGACTGCCTTCCTGGTGGTGTGATTCCCTTGCTTTGGTCCCCCACTCAGCAGGGCAAGGTAGGTTTCAGCAATCTGACAAAGTCCTCAAGCAAAGAAATGTAGAAGCTGGCAGCTGGAAAGCAGGTCAGGTGGCCTTACAATGATGAGAGTTATGCAATATGGGCAGAGTATGAATATCTGCTGCCAGTTCCTACTATGTGCCCCACACTGTGTTCCTGGCCCTGGTGGCCACCGTGAGCAACTCAGAAATGTCCCTGACCATGTGGAACTTGTTGGAGGCAAACAACAGGCTACATGTCCCTGCTCTTCTTCCCTTTCTTCCCAGGACAGCGAGGCCCTGAGATCCTGCAAGCCCATGCTTTGGGGTTCACTAGGCTTGTTTCCACTTTCTCTGAGTCCTTGACCTCTGCCCTGTCCTTTGCCTTCCTCTCCATCCCTCCCTCTGACCCAGGCTCTGAAATGTCTCCTTTCCTCTCATCCACATTATCTGACAATAACAATGATGAACAATACCATTTATTGAGCACACGCCGTATGCTAGCCACTGGGTTAAGTGTCATGTGGGTATCATCTCATTTAAATCTCTAAAACAAGGGTGGCCTCAAGCATTTATTCCCAACACTGTCCTTGCCTTATTCTGTCTGCCAGATGGGGCCTTCTTGAAAAGCACCATGACCTAAAATTCAAGGCAAGGGGCCCACAACCCTCTGTCCCTCCTTCGCCTAGGTGAGCCCTGCAGTGCTTGCTCAGGTTGTGTAGCCGTGACTTGCCCAGGCCTGCTCAGCACTGCCCCCGTGATCTCCTGCAGCTGAAGTCCCAGCATGTCCCAGAAGTCCCCTTCTGCTTCTTGCCAGTAGCTAGCGCCCCCTCCCAAGGGTAAGCTGTGATCAGCACCCTCCCAAGTTAAGATCCCCAGAGGCAGAGGAACAGAAAAGAAGGCATCTGTAGTCATTTTTAGTTGCTTTCAATAAATGTCAAATTTTGCCTTCCTTTGTTCTATCTTTGCAGCCTCCCCCTAAAAATGGGAAATTCCACTCAATCAGTGGTTCTCAAACTCTACTCCAATGGGCCATGATTCCACTTCTCGTGGATGATTAACTCACTCCCCTGTCTCTGATGATGTATTTTCATGGTGCCCTCTGAACACAGCGCCCCAATGATAAAAGAGGGGTTTGCATGGTGGGGACCCAGGCACGGTGACAAGGTAGTAGGAGAATATTTGGGGGATGGGGATGCTACATGTTGGCTACACCCTTGTCTCTTGGTGCATCAAAGGAAGGCAGATTCAGAGCCTGGGAAATTCAGGCCAGGAAGAGTCGGTGACAACCAAAGGAAAGATAATTGCTCTTTGTTGGGAAAACAGAAAGCAGCAAAGGAAGCTGACCTGCTTATCTTGCATTCTGGCAGAACCACAGACCACCAACTCGGATACTTCAAAAGACCCCTGGCTCAGCTCCCCAGCCCCTCCCTCGGGGCTCCTGTAGAGAGAACATCATAATACATCTCCTCATTTTCTTCCGCACTTTTGATGTCAAAGTGTGGTCTGGTTAATTAGATGTTAGTGGGGGCCGGGGGCGCTGGAATCCAAACTCAATAAATTTCATTTCTGAAAGACAAAGAGGTCAAGTGCATATTAAACTTGAGCGCTCAGGGAGCTCTGCCGGGGCATTTATTCAATCGGGCTCCTTGCAGTTTAGGCAGAGAGAGCCAGGCGGCTTTTGGAGGCTGGCTTTTGGGTGCGGAGGCAGTCCTGGAAGTCTGCCCATCTTACATTGTGGAAGAAGAGAGGGGGGAAAGAGTCATTCAAACGTTTTCAACATAAATAGCTCTGTCCCGTAGTCAGAATTTGAAATTTCTGCCAATATCCAACTCCTTTCATGAGCCTAGTTCAGTAAACAGCCTGGCCCTTCCTTTCACCTCCTGCTGAAATCAAACCCAGCAGCTTGGCTGTCTCTCCAGGGGAGGCCGGCTCTGGGAAGAGCCCTCTCCAGCCTCATAGAGCCCACTGGACTGCGAGCTGCCCCTCACCTCTGTTCTTTCTAGCGTTATCTCCAAGCTGCAGCCACAGGATGGGAACTTCTTTGCCTACGCATCACCTCCCCATTTCCTTGACTTGAACAGCAAGGGAGGACGCATACACCACTCCCCAGATCAGGCTGATGGCTCCATGGCTTTGGGAAAATCAATATCCCCCAAATGGTCATGTGGCAAGAGACCTCGCTACCAGCAGTAAGGCCTGGCACAGTGCAGGCCAGAGCCCAGACAGCCCAAGGTCAAGTCCTGGTTCCCTACTTCTCCGCTGATTCTCCGGGCAAGTTACTTAGATTTTCCCACCCAAGTCCATGAGAGAGCACAGCCCGCTGCCTTTGCCAGGATTCTGATTAGCATTCCGCCAACCTTGTAAACCAAAATGGGTGACTTTCTCGCAATTTCTAACTTAGGTACGAGTTTGTAATAAAATATGCAGAGTTCAAGGCTATATTCTTAGGGATGCACTTTGAAATAGCCCTCTTGTTTTGTTTTGTTTCCTTCTTTCCTTTAGTGTGTTTTGACTGGGGAACAAAGGTGTTAGTCACGCATGGGGTGTCCCACATACAGGAAATTACTGACTTGGCGATTTAATTACATTTGGAGGCCACTAAATGGGATTGTTTCCCTTTATTTAGACAGCCTGAATCTTCTTAGTCATGACTTGGGAATGTGATAATCCAGGCGTTGCTTTATCTTGAAAACTTACCAAACCACCCCAGCCGTCTCGCCAAGCAAACAAAGTGTCATGTGGAGACACTTCAGTTTGGACATCACCAAAACCCCTATTTAGGATTTCTTGTCTGGCAACATCCACCACTGCCTGCTGCAGTGCTGGGTGGAAGCTAACACAGTCTCTAGTTGTGGTTCTCCTGATCTATTTCTGCTGCACAAAGTCACTCCACTGCAATTGTTCCTCATGTCTGCACCCCAGGTTTTCCACACAGAGTCTCTGTCTTGAGACAGATCCATTTTTTTAACTCTACCAAGAGGCAGTCCACTGTGGTGGAAAGAGTTCTGCTGGACTTACAAGCCTAGATTCAAGGACCACATGTACCACCATTTTTAAAAATCAGAGACCCGGCATAGGAAATCTCCAAAGCTATTTCTAGTTGACTATCCAATATTCTAAATCGGGAACTTGAGGAAGCTGTTCTCAATGATCAAATTGGTGGCTCCCATCTGCCTAGTTTTACTTCCTAAAAATAATTTACCAGAAGGCTCGAACTTGTGGTTGAGAAGGAATCAAGATAATTAGTCATCAGGGAGATTCCTGGTCAAAGAAATTCTCCCTTCACCAAGTTGGGGATGCCATCCCCTGGAAGGGCAAAGGCCACCAGCATCCAGGGACCCATGAACTTGGGGTGGGGGGGTGGCAGGAGAGACAGCTCAAATGCAAAGAACCCCCTTCCCATGCAGATTCACACTACATTGAGATATCACCTTACACCTGCTAGAATAGCTATGATCAAAAAGACAAAAGATAACAAACATTGGCAAAGCTGTGGAGAAAGAGGAACCCTTGTACACTTTGGGTGGGAATATAGATTGCTACAGCTATTATGGAAAACAGTTTGAAGGTTCTTCAAAAAATTAAAAATAGAACAACCATATGATTCAGCAATCCCTGGATCATATATCCAAAGGATATGAAATTAGTATGTTGAAGAGGTATCTGCATTCCCATGTTCATTACAGCACTATTCACAATGGCCAAGATATGGAATCAACCTAAGTGTCCATCAATGGATGAGTGAATAAAGAAATTGTGCTACTACACACAATGGAATACTATTCAGCCTTAAAAAAGAAGGAAATCCTATCATTTATAATAACATGGATGAACCTGGAGGACATTATGTTAAGAAAAATAAGCCAGGCACAGAAAGACAAATACCACATGATTTCATTTCTGTGTGGAGTGTAAAAAAGTCAAAATCATACAAAAAAAGTAAAATGGAAGTTACTGGAGGCTATATATGATGGGAGAATTGGGGAGATGTTGGTCAAAATACACAAAATTTCAGTTAGACAGGAGAAGTAAGTTCAAGAGATCTATTGTACAACATGGCTACTACAGTTAATAACAATATATTTTATACTTAAAAAGTGCTGAGAGTAAATTTTAAGTGTTCTCAACACAAAAAAAATAAGTATGTGAGGTAATGCATATGTTGAGTAGCTTGATTTAGCCATTCCACAATGTATACATATATCAAAACTTCATGCTGTACACCATAAATATACACATTTTTACTTGTCAATTAAAAATAAATTAATAAATAAACAAAAGAGCCCCCTTCCCAGTACAATCCCAAGACTCCCATTGACAGCCCAACAAATATGACCCAGAAGAAGCCACAGGTGAGCTCCACACTGCCCTGGCTTTCTGCCTGAACTGACCGTCCAGACCGTGCATGGCCTAAACAGACCACAGTGGTCTCTGTGAACTTAGGAAACAAAGATCAGAGTTCTGCTGAGGCAGCTGGAATCTGTGGGGTAAGATACTGAAGAGGAAGAGGGAGTCGCACAAAAAAAAAAAAGAGCTCCAGAAATCTGAATAAAGATCCTGTTAAGTCTTCGGTCAAATACCAAACTGCACTTGCACAGGACAAGACACCAAAGGCTTGGCTAAGAACAACTGCTGAGTAGTAGTGAGCTGAATGGGGATCCCACAGTGCTGGCAGTCATAACAGTTCCAACCAACCAGGGTCGAGGTAAATCACAAAACATCCTGGCCATTCAATTGAGAACCCAGAGAGAACACATCTCACCAGAGGAAGAACTACTCTAAAACCACCCTAGGAAAGCATATATAAAAGCCTAAAAGGATGAAGCTGGTTTGCATCCTGCTTTCAACCTGCCAGAAAAAAAATTCTACACTCTTTAAAGGAAAATAACAAAATTCAGAAACTCAACAAAGTAATCCTCAGTATATGATCAAAAATTACTAATCATGTGAAAAAGTAATGTGTGACCTACAACCAGGAGAAGAATCAGTCAACAGAAACAGACCAAGAATAATAGAGCTGTTGAAAGGAGTAGACAAGTGTTTTAAAACAGCTATCATAAATATGTTTAAAGATTTAAAGGAAAACATAAATATAATCAATAAATAGATGCAGGATTTCAGTAGAGATATGGCAACTATAAAAAAGAACCAAAGAGAAATTTACAAACCAAAAAATAAAATATCTGCCTTGAGAAATTCAGTGGAGGAACATAAAAGTAGATTGGACGCTGTAGCAGAAAAGATCAGTAAACTTTAAGATGGGATAATAGAAACTACCCAAACTCAAGCACAGAGACAAAAATCCAAAATAAAAAAGCATATACAAATATGTCAACTGATCTTTGACAAAGGAGCAAAGGCAATTCAAAGGAAAAGTGATAGTCTTTTCAACAAATAGTGCTGTAACGACGCAACATCCACATGTAAAAAAAAAAAAAAAAAATGAATCTAGATATAGACCTTACATCTTTCACAAAAAGTAACTCAAAATGGACCATCAACCTAAATGTAAAACACAAAACTATACAACTTCTAGAAGATAACATAGGAGAAAATCTGGATGACCCTGGGTTTGGCAATGACTTTTTAGTTAAAACACCAAAAGCACTATCCATAAAAGAAAAAATTGATAAATTGGACTTTGTTACAATGAAAAATTTCTGCTCTATAAAAGACAATGTCAAGAGAATAAAAAAAAAACAAGCCACAGACTGGAAAAATATCTTTACAAAACATGTCTGATAAAGGACTGGCATCCAAAATATAAAAAGAACTCTTAAAACTCAACAATACGAAAACAACCCAATTAAAAAATGGGCAAAAGACCCAAATATACACCTCCCCAAAGAAGATATACAGATGGCTAATAAACATGATAAGATGCTCAATATCAAATGTCATTAGGGAATTGCAAATTAAAATGACAATGAGATACTACTACATTCCTGTTAGGATGACTAAAATCCAAAACACTGACAATACCAAATGCTGACAAGGTTCTAGAGCAACAAGAACACTCATTCATTGCTGGTGGGAATGCAAAATGATACAGCCCCTTTGGAAGACAGTTAGGCAATTTCTTACAAAACTAAACCCACTCTTACCTTATAATCCATTAATCATGTTCACTGATAGTTACCAAGTGAGCTGAAAACTTATGTCTACACAAAAATCTGCATGTGAATGTTTATAGCAGCTTTATTCATAACTGCCCAAACTTGGAAGCAACCAAGATGTCCTTCAACAGGTGAATAAATAAATAAACTATAGTACATCCACACAATGGACTATTATTCAGTAGTTTAAAAAAATGAGCTATCAAGACACAAAAAGACATGAAAGAACCTTAAATTCATATTGCTAAAGTGAAAGAAGCCAATCTTAAAAGTCTCCATACTGTATGAGTTCAAGTACATGACATTCTAGAAAAGACAAAACTATGGAGACAGTAAAAAGGCCAGTGGTTGCCAGGAGTTTGGGGAGAGAGAAGGATAGATTAATGATGAAGCGTAAGGTGTTTTTAGGACGGTGAAACTATTCTGTATGGTACTGTAATGGCGAATCCATGTTAGCATGCGATTGTCAAAACCCATGAAATATACAACACAAAGAGTGAACCCCGATGAAAACTACAGACTTTAGTTAATAATAACACACCAGCATTAGCTCATAGATTGTGACGAATGGACCACGCTAAAGCGAGATGCTAAAACTAGAAGCCTCAGGGTGGGGGTGAGGGGTGTATGAACTGAACGTACTTTTCATTCAATTTTTCCAAGCCTAAAACTGCTCCAAAAATAAATTCTATTAATTTTTTTTTCAAAAAATTAGCAAGGCCTTAGTGGCTTGTGGGATATTATCAAGCAGTCTAACATACGTAAATAATCAGAGGGCCAAAAGTAGAGGAGAGATTCAGTCAAAAAAGAAACTATTTAAAGAAGTAATTCCAAAGGTTGTCCAGAATCGATGAGAAAATACCAATTCGCAGATCCAAGAAGCTAACAAAACCCAAGCAGGATAAACCTCTGACAGTGCACGCCCATCCTGAACTGAGCATTCACTATGCAAATCACACTTCGATTTTTTTTTTTTAAGTTTTTTAAAAAGGTTCAAAAGTACCACATGTTCACCACTACCCATAAAACAACACAGAAAATTAACAGTGGCCCCCAATCTCATCCTGCCCCTTGCATTACCCTCACCTCCCAGGTAATGAACGTTCACAGCCAGGGGTGTGTCTTTCTGCATCCCTCTGCTTGATTCTACGACCCAAAGAGTCATAAACCCTATCCACATGTATATAGGAAGTGATGTGGCACTTTAAAAAAAAATGTTAGTTTCCTGTGTACATGTTTCTGCTACTTGCATGTTTCTGACTGTACTCGAGGTCAGAAAATATAGGCCATAGCTGTACAACAAGCAATTGTATAAACAAACCACAATTTGTCAATGTATTCATTTGTCTCTGCACACACACACACACACACACACACACACACACACACACACGGACACGCACACGTGCACCGGTGATAAGCTGTCAGAGTCTCTCCCGTTTTTGTCATTATAGACAATGCTGCAAAAACTTCCTTAATCATACACCTAATCTCCCTGGTGCTCGTGTTTCTATAGCAGAATTTCCCAAAGAGGGAATGCTGAACAAGAAAGACAAGTGTGTTATTTGTTTTAATAGATATTGTAGATTACATTCCAAAAAGGTTATAGAAATCTCATTTAGTGATTTCAGCCTGATATATTTTAAGTTTCTACAGACTGGCTTCCGAGATGGAAATAAATTATGAACACAGCATAACAATCATTTGAGGCAATTCATCTAAGTTTGAAGTCAACATATCTAAGCCCAAAAACATAACCAAGTTATTCTCTCCAAACATATCCTGAGATAGCCCACGCCAAGGGACTGTCCAAGCCTGCCACACATCATCGCTGTGACCTTGAATGAGTTACCCTGTTTGCTCCTGAGTTTCCTCGTAAATAATAATAGTGCCTATAGGAGGGAAGATTAAATAAAGAAAATGTGAAGAATTTGGTACATGGAAGGTGGGAGGTGTCTGAGACTGGGAAAGAGCTGTGTTAGTTATTACTGGGCAAGTTGCTTAACTTCTCCGGGCCTCCAATTCCTTATCTGCAAAGTGGGGACAATAACACCATCCATCTCACACGGCACATACAGTGATTAGAACAATGCTCCTCTCCTATTAAACGTTCAACAAAATTAGCTATTATCACGGTCAAAATGCAAGACTAACACGGAGGAGCTAGGCTTCTGCGGCTGTAGAGGCCTAAATGCGGTGTCACGTGGTGCGGATGGCACACATGACCTTCCAGAATTCAGGGGACAGCTAAGCTCCTGCCAGGCCTATTGACAATATTGGATTCTTGGAAGCCCACACAAATCTTTCAGGAGGAAGAAAGAAATCAATAGGCCCCCTCGGGAAGATTCTTGTCCCTCTGTGGCAAAGGAAGCACATTTCTCTCTTCCTGTGGCTGAGCGGCTCTGAGCTTTTGAAGCATTCTCTGGTGACTGTGTGGGCTGCTCACCCAAGCAGTGGTCTTCCTCCTTCCAGGTGCAGCTCGGCCCTTCTGGAGGGATGTGTGCCCAGGTGAACACCTTGGTAACCAAGGCTGCCTGGCATACAGTAAATATTGGTAAGTATTGGCAGGTGGCAAGATGAATTGGTTAGTTGAATGAATGAAAAGAAAACAGAAAAGGTGTAACTATTAAGAAAAAAAGATAAAGACAGACAGATAAGCAGACAGATAGGCAGATAGATAGATAGATAGATAGATAGATAGATAGATAGATAGATAGATACAGATTTCCTAGGGCTTTGCTACTCCTCTTCTGCCTTCCAAAAGATTCATACATTCTACTTTCTAGAAAGAAAAAAAAATATTATTTTTGTCTCAGGTTAAAATTGGTAGGACTTTTGGCAAAAGAAACGGGAGGTAGTTGACAGATAACTCAATTTCTTTTCTCTGAGCAAAAACTATTTTGGCAAATCTCAATTTGTAGGAAGCTTCTGAGAAAAGAAGACCTCGGAAGAAGCTAAACCCAGGCTTCTAAACACATGGGGGGATTTCAAGACTGAAGCCAGCGTATGTCCTTACAAAAGTCCCTCACACCCCCGCATACTGCATTGTGGGCACAAATTGACCAGGAGTCTTCAAACACTTAACTGAGGTCCATGCCAAGCCACACTAGCTTGTCGCCCACCAGCTCTGGCCGGGCCAACGTCTGGGGTGCAAACTGAGTTAGGCTCACACATTTGTGAGCCCTTTCTTGCCTGCTACTTTTCAGACGCCCCAGGAATTAACATTTTAGTGGCCAAAGACTACGGCTCTATCCTCATTGACAAGTTTCCACTCCTACAGAAGGCAAATAAAGTTAGTAGAATTTATAAGAGGCCGAGCATTTGCCAGGGACCCTGTAGAGTGTGTCAGGTGCACTATCATGCCTGGGCCTTACAACAGCTCCCAGGGAAGGTACTAGTGTTGGTATCTCCCCATTTTACAGATGATGACACCAAAGCACAGAGAGGTTAAGTAACTCAGGCAAGACCCACAGCTAGTTAGGAGTGGAGCTGAGATGCTAACCCATACAGCACTACCCTACACTAAGTCATTAAAATAATAAGAATTCATTTTCCCTCATAGGGCTAAATAAAATTACTTTCATTTTCCACCTTTTAGAAATGCAACCCATGCATTTGTTTACTTTTCCCCACGTGTCCCTGACGCCAGGCCTTCATTGATCTAGGCCATCAAAGAAGGAAGAAGGGGGCTTTGAAAGGCCTTTGTTGGATACTCAACATTCCCTCCCCCAGCCCACCACACCTCCAACCCCAAGGCTAACCTGCCTTCGAGGAGAGGCATCATTGCCTGTCATGTTTAAGACAGGCTCACAGTTGAAAAGTTAAACATCATGTTATCACACGGTCCAGAAATTCCTACGTATACACCCAGCGGAGATGAAAACATACGTTCATGCCAAAAAAAAAAATTGTACATGAATGTTCACAGCAGCACTGTTCATAATAGCCAACATGTGGGAATCACCAAAATGCCCATTAACTTATAAATGGATAAATAAAATCTGGTAAATCTGCGCAATGGGATCTTAGCCATATACATGGAAGAAGAGCTGATTCATTCATCATACAAATGAATAAAGTTTTATGACCTGGATGAAGCTTGAAATCATCGAGCTACGTGACGGAAACCAGACACAAAAGGCCACATATCGTATGATTCCACATATGTGAAACACTTAAAATAGGCAAATCCATGGAGACAGAAAGTCAAATTGTCGTTGCTAGGGCCTGGGGGACAGAGGACTAGGAAGTGACTGCTAATGAGTTCAGGGTTTCTTTCTGGGGTGATGAAAAAGTTCTGGAATTAAGTAGTGATGATGGGGGCCGCACAACTTTGTGAATTATACATTTTAAAGAAGTAAATTTTATGATATGTGGATTACATCTCGATTTTAAAAAATACTTTTTAAAAGATTAGCAACTGCATAAGAAATTTCACATGCCCTGCAATTGCAAGAGATCCCACATGAAAGAAATTTCATAGATGCTTTTCTAAATTTGAAAACATTCCTTAAAATGTGCATACTATTACCCACAAAGAGTAGCAAAGCTGAAAGGAACTGTTCTAAAGCATCAATAATAAATATATTTAAATCAATCATGCTATAAGACTGAATTATTATTCTCTCTGTGGAAAATTATATTATCAATGTGTTGTCCTATGAAGAGGCAATGACCGCATATAGGCAAAGATGACAAGAGAAAAATATCAGAGAAATGTCCCAAAATAATAAAATTATCTTATTTTTCTGAGTTTTTATCATGTTCATTATATTTATTCATTTTTTAAAAAGGAGTGATTTGTTATATCTTTTCTTACTCTAAATAAAAAAAAAAAACTTGCTTTTGTAGCTAAAAAATGTTGGAGCGTGGGGAGAAAGTCTTGCTGGTCTGCGCGTGGCGTCATACCCACGTGAATGGGGTCTCTTTTGTTCTCTCTCTTCCTTCTGTGACGTCAGGGTGGCAAAACTTGAAGCAGGCCATGGCTTTCTGTCCCTTTTCCCATTTTCTCTTCTCCAGCAGGTGCCCAACTCAGGTGCCACCCCAGACCAAAAGCCGGGAAAGGCGGCCTGGGGCCCTCTCTCCTGTTCTGTTGCTCTCACGGCTTCCCTGCTAGGGGCCCTGGGTGCAGTGTTTCTCTCTGCAAGGTGGCCCTGCTGACACCTGGGTCTGGTCTCAAGGCGCATGGCTGGAGCAGGCTATGCTGAGGTCTCTGGGGTCCACGAGAGTCCTCCCCAGTGTCCAGCCTAGTGCACCCCCATTAACCATATATCTTACTTTGCTCTTTTTTTCATTGTCCTATGCATAGAATTCTCTCCTGGACATCATAAAAAGGAGGATTTTTATAAGGATCTGGATTTAGGGATTTCTGGGTCCTCTGGCCATGATAAAAATCTCAGACTTAGCACAACTTCTTACTCTCTGGGGAGGAAAAAAAAAAAAGGGCAGAATCCAAAATATGGAGCCAGGGTCTGGCTAGACAGGTTCCTGGGAGGATGAAGACTTATATCAATGCTGCAGATGGGTGAGTCGAGAGAAGAGGAAGATGCGGGAAGTAGAGGATGGGGCGGTTAGGCAGACAGGGGAAGGCCTTGAATGCCGGTGGGAGTGGCCTCCCCGCAGGACTTAGGGGCTTCATGTTCTAACAACACCCCTTAGCAACCCACACAAAGGCCCCCAGCCAGAAATGCTAAAACCAGGAACAGAAACTAATTTCAATTCTATGCCCGCCCACTGCTCTTCATGATCTCATCCCAAAGAGCACGAGACAGACAATGGTGAAGAGATGGATGATGAGGGATAAATGTCATTGGTCCCATTAATCCTCCAGGTCACTCTGCAGATTTCCTCGGTTCTGAGATGGATGGCTGTGCTATGTTCATAATAATGACCATCAAACCTTAGCATTTGTTTAACATTTTACAATTGGTATGAACTTGTGGGGTCCTTACAGCTCCGTGCAGTGAGTACGACAGTATAATTATAACGATTGTATAGATAAGAAACCTGAAACCCGGGAGGGAAACTGAGGGCCTGGCCTAAGGTTGCCAGGGTTGTAAGGATTTGTGTGCCTAATACGCTGTCTACGTTTCTCTAATGTAAATGAACATCCTCCAGGTTTGGGTGGCCGATTAATCTGGTCCGAGGGTTTCTTCGGCTGCTTTGCATACGTGGAAGGTGGGGGCTGCCTCCAAAGGTGGTGAGCCCTGGGGAAAGGCCACCCCACTTGTCCTTCAGACAGTGGCAGAGAGATGTTTGTACAGCATTCATCTTCAGGACTACTGAGTCATAGAGCTCTTCCACCTAAAGAACTGTGAGTTTTATAAAAATCTGCTGCTGGTCAGCTCTCTCCTCAGACAACAGAGTAAATTCACCTTGCTCTCCAGCCTCAATCATAACTCACCTTGAATGGATTAAAAAAAAGAAGAAGAACAAGAACACACAAAATAAAGAAGACCGCACCGGGGCCTCAGTCTGAAAGCTGCCGCACGCTCAGCAGCAAGAGAGCCGCATGTTGCAGACATCCCACCAGCGCCAGGGCCGGGCATCAGATTCTGAGCGCATGTGCTCTGTCCAGCCCTGTGTGAGCTGGGGACGTGCCACCGGGCTCTCTCTTCGTCTGGTGCAGCCACGCCCCAGCACCTACGACGCTGGGAGGTCCCACAGAGACCCAGAAAAACAGTCACATCCAACTAGGAGAACGAGGCAGGGAGGAGAGAGGGGGCCACAGAGATGGGAGCCGTCGAGACCCCGAGCAGCGCACACATGCAGGGCAGCAAGCTCCCAACCCCTGACGGAAGCAGAACAAAGGGGTGCTGCCCCCCAAAGCAGCCAGCAAAAGTAGCTCCCACAGTCCCCCAAGTCAATTTTCCTTGGAGTTTATAAATTTGATTTATGAAATGCATCAGGGAAGGTTGAGGACTACCAGTTGTTCATACCTTAGTAGACACCGTTTTAATCCCATTGTTTTTCTCTCTCTCTCTCTTTCCCCTCCTCCCACCGCTTCATCCCTCCTTCCCTCCCTCTCTTTCATCTAGCTAGCTAGCTATCTCATTCACATCAGCTGTGAGCAGCCCCGTATCCACAGATGTTGAGCATTAATGTAAAAAGGCAGCATAAACTTGCAGGTAAGTTCCAGCCCCAGCTGAAGCAGGGGCAGAGATGCCGCCATTAGCCCACACCATCACCCACCCAGCCATCCGTCCATCCATCTCCCCCTGCCTCTTTCCAGCCACCACTTGTGCATTACCTATGAATAATCCCAACTACAGCCGGATGGGCGCGGTGGCTCACGCCTGTAATCCTAGCACTCTGGGAAGCTGAGGCGGGCGGATCGTTTGAGCTCAGGAGTTCGAGACCAGCCTTAGCAAAAGCGAGACCCTGTCTCTACTAAAAAAAATAGGAAGAAATTAGCTGGACAACTAAAAATATATATATATATATTAAAAAAAAATTAGCCAGCCATGGTAGTGTATGCCTGTAGTCCCAGCTACTCAGGAGGCTGAGGCAGGAGGATGGCTTGAGCCCAGGAGTTTGAGGTTGCTGTGAGCTAGGCTGACACCACGGCACTCTAGCCCAAGCAACAGAGTGAGACTCTGTCTCAAAAATAATAATAATAATAATAATCCCAACCACATGCCAGAGCCTTTGAATTAGATCACCCCACTTTCCCGAGAACCTCACAATCTACAGAGGGAGATATACAAACAATACAATGCGACGAGCACCTTAGTAGGGATACAGAGCAGCACAGAAGGCTTCAGAGATGGTGGTATGTGAGCAGGGCCCTACAAGATATGTAGGGGTTGACCAACAAGGTCATGAAAGGACATTCCAGGTGAAGGAACAGCAGGTGAAAAGTCAGAGAGTCTGGGAAGATCAGGGTCACATCCAGAGTTAGCCCTGGGAGGAATTCTCTTTTACTGCTGATTTGAGACAACAACTAAAATTAAGTTTCCCATATTTTGCAAGCATAGGTCCTGTTTGGGGTTGACCTAGTTAAAGTTAAAACGGTAACACTAGGAGAAAGAAGAGGCAAATGAAACAACATCATGGGAGTGCTAAAAAGCAAGTCAAGTTCTGGGAATAGTGAGTAAGTAAGCAACGCTGATGGGATTAATTCAAACAACCCTCCTACCCTGCAAAGAGCACGGAAAACTACGCCAAGCCGGTGGCTTGGCACGGGAGAGACCACGGTGGCAGCCTTTCAAAGATAAAGTGTTACATTGCTGACACATTAGCTTTTTTCTCTAGGGTTTATTTAGTAGGAAGAGGAACTGACCCCCAAAATCCAAACCGTAAAATATTTCCCACATCCCCACCCCCGTCAAATAGAACTTTTTTGAAGTTAACAAACTCCATTTTTTAAAAATAATAAAATCCCATGGAATATTATGAACGATCATTTGCACATACCTTCGAATTAAGATTTTTGGTTTTCTTTAATCAGGTTGCTTTCCAAGCTCAGGCATCCCCTTCGGATTAATCGTAATGAGGGACTGTGAGTTTGAATGGGACGAGGAAGAAGGGGATTGTGGGAAAGAGATCCTCAGTACAGAGCGGGCAGAGTTCAAAGTTCAGAGGTCAGCAAAAGACAACCAGCCCTTGGTCCAGGTGAGACGGCAGTGAGAGAGTGCCAAGGGCAAGCTGTGCCCGCTCTACCTCCACTGAAGTCTCAGGTGTGTGAGTTAAACATCAATGCCACAACTTACGATCTTCCAGCCATAAAATGCCTGGGGCTGAAGGAAGCAGCTGTTGGGTAGGACATCAATGATAATGATCATCATTGGGTAATGATCATCAGTGATCATCAATCATAGTTTTTTAGCACTTCCAGTGCTAATGACTTCACATGCATATTCTCAATCTCCACAGCAACCCACGAGGGAGGTGCTGTAATCCTACAGATATGGAAACTGAGGCTTGGGGAAGTTGCATGTCCTGAATCCCACAGCCTCTGAGGACCAGAGCTGAGATCTAGTCCCAGTCTGCTCTTTTTTTTTTTTTTAAATGAGACAGGGTGTGACTCTGTCACCCAGGATAGAGTGCAGTGATGTCATCATAGCTCATTGCAACCTCAAGCTCTTGGGTTCAAGGGATCCTCCTGCCTCAGTCTCCTGAGTAGCTGGGACTACAGGCACGGGCCACCACTCCCAGCTAAATCTATTTTTTGTAGAGACGGGGGTCTCACTCTTGCTCAGTCTGGTCTTGAACTCCTGGCCTCAAGTGATCCTCCCACCTCAGCCTCCCAAAGTGCTGGGATTACAGGCGTGAGCCACCACACCAGCCCCAGTCTGCTTTTCTTTCTTTCTTTTTTTTTTTTTTTTAATATTTTTGACATATCCAAAGACAAAAGTTAATATTTATAAAAGACAAAGAACTCCTACGAATCAACTTCGTTTTCTTAATTTCAAAGTATTATGGGTGTACAGGTGTTTTTGGTTACATGGATCACTTTTGTAATGCTTGAGTCAGGGTTAAAAGTGTGCCCATCACCCAGATTGTGTTCATTGTACCTGTCAGGTAGGTTTTCGCCCATCCCCTCCTCCCCCTCCCCCCAGCTGGATTTCCTTTGAGATTTACTTCCCTCTATGCACATGTGAGCTCATCAGCTAGTTTCAATTTAATAGTGAGTACATGTGGTGTTTGTCCATTCTTTAGATAGTTCACTTAGGATAATGGTCTCCAGTTCCATCCAAATTGTTGCAAAAGGCATTAAGTCACCCTTCTTAGTGGCTGAGTAGTATTCCATGGTACACGACATATGCCACATTTTGTTAATCCATTCATGAATTGATGGACAAATCAAAACCACAATGAGATAGCACCTTACCCCAGTCAGAATGGCTTTCATCAAAAATTCCAAAACCAATAGATGCTGGTGTGGATGCAGAGAGAAAGGAACACTCATACACTGTTGGTGGGACTGCAAACTAGTACAACCTCTATGGAAAACAGTATGGAGATTCCTCAAAGAACTGAAAGTAGATCTTCCATTCGATCCAGCAATCCCACTATTGGGTATTTACCGAAAGGAAAAGAAGTCATTTTACCAAAAAGACACCTGCACTCAAATGTTTATTACAGCACAATTCACAAGAGCAAAGATGTGGAATCAACCCAGTCTGCTTTTCTAAGAAGCATCTGCTGTCACTCACCACTGGGCCTTTTCACAGGACTCAGAGAGTGGGTACACATGCAGATTGGCAAAGTCAGCACTCAGTAAATATCTGAATGATTGGCAAGTGCCAGTGACTTCCAGGGGTGACTGGCACCCCTATCTGTATCAAAAACATTATGCTTTGCATTATTGGAGAGGTCTGAGAAGCTGAATGCTCCTCATTGAAAGCAAGTTGTATTCGTTGCCTGAGGCTGCTGTAACAAAGTGGTTTAAGACAACGGAAATATATATTGTCGCACCATTCTGGAGGCTACAAGTCCAAAATGAAGGCGTGGGCAGCGCATGCTCTCTCCAGCGACCCTGAGGAAGAGTCTGGTGTGTGCCAGCAACCCTTGGCAGTCCTTGGCTTGCAGATGCATCACTCGCGTGGCCTCTGTGCGTGTCTGTCACTGTGTCCAGATTTCTCCTTTTGTAAGAACACCAGTCCTACTAGATTAAGGCCCACCCTAATGATTTCATTTTAACTTGATTACCCTGTTAAGATCCTCTTTCCAAAGAAGGTTAGTCTCAGGTAGGGAGGTTAGAATTTCAACATATCTTTTGGGGCGGACATGATTCAAGCCATAACACACCTGAAAGTTCAACCTGGATTCATCTCCTGCCTGCCGCTGGCTTCCGCTGATCCCTGACCTGAGAATAATGATGCCGTAGAGTCTCCCCGTGCTGGAGATTGTCTGGAACACCCCCGTCCCCAGCCCCGAGACTCATCCTACCCAAGTTCCACCGCCACCGTGCTGCCCTGAGATCGCTGTGGGGTGCCAAGAGGCCTCTCTGCAGGCCGCTTGCCAAGGTCACTTTAGTTGCCACTTACTCACAGCATCTGGCGGCTCCGCGCTAACAGCCGGTTGCCTCTCTGTCATAATCAGTGTTTTGTCTGCCGCTTCCAGTTGGGCATTTACAGGCAGCTGGGGACAGTCAGCCATTTCCCCAAAAGCTATTGTACACTTACGAAGAAAAACTTAAGTTTTTAAGTTTTTTTAATTAACCACCATCCCTCAACGTGGAAGCCGAAAGCAAGCGTATCCACTTCACCTCACTTCACCCCGCAGATGTTCCCCTGAGGAAAGGGGGTGCGGGCAAACCTCATAAAAATATGACAGAGCTTGTACTATATTTCCAAACACTTTCCCATCTGCGACGTCTTGGAAATAAGCAGCAGGAAAAGAAGCCCCTTTGGGCAGATGGGGAAACTGAGGCCAATCCCTGTGGTTAAATAATTGGTAAGTGATCTCTTGGACCAGGCTTCATTCTATTTTGTCACATCTCTTGTGTTCACAAGGTCAAGAGAAAACTCATTATTTAAACAAATTCTGGACGAGGATGACAACTAACTTCCAGCATGGCCCCTGTTCTTCCAGCCACGCTGAGATTTTGTTTAGAGGAATGCACTAAGTCTCTTTGTGCCCCTGGACATTTGCACTTGCTATTCCTGCTACCTGGAACACTCCTCCCTCCAGTATTCTCCCTTCAATTTCAGGTCACGAGTCAAAGCCTCCGAGAGGCACTTCTTAATGCTTCCAGCTGGGTCACCTCTCCCATCTAACAGCCTCATAGAACCTTCCACTCCTCGAGACATGTGTCACAACTGAAGTTAGTTGATTCCTCATGTGATTATATGTTTAACATATAATCTTCCCTAGCATCTTCCCATAGCATCTTCCCTAGCATCTTCCCTAGCATCTTCCCTAGTAAACTAAGGGCAGGAATCAAGGATGTTGTGTTCATTTCTAATCCCCAGTGCCCTAATCCCCACCAGCGCTGTGCCTGGCTTATGGCTCAATAAACATCTGTCAAATGAATGAATGAAGATCATCACCTCCATCACCCTCTGCCCCCCAGCAGAGCCACCCCTTCCTCTGTACTATGCCCCATCCCTCAGCTCTCTGTGATAACTAGACTATACCTAAGGTGACAATACCTTCAAACAAAATAATTGAGACACTCACATAATACATGGCCTATGTACTGAAAAAAAAAAAAAAGTGCTTAAAATTAGGACCAGCAGAAAGCTGGTGACACAGAAGGGCTGTAATCTATCACACGTTAATTTGGGTTCTAATTATTGTTTTATTTGTCTCCTCTTCCAGACCTTCCTTGAAGAGAGTGACCCCATCTTACTCCTCCAGGACAAGCACAGACAACAAATGTCTGTGAAATTGATGAATTAATGGATGCATAAACACACCCAGTAGTGAAAGCAGAAAATACTTTGTAATACGAGCAAGCGTTGCCCAATAAATCGCCTTGGTAAGATAAAGGTGTTTTTTTTTTTTAATATCAGAATTTTTTTCAATAAGAGATCACCTGGAAACCTGTTAGAATGAGGAATTTTCTATTCTGTTCTCCAAGAAGACTTTCTCATAGCCTTACAACTCCAGGACCCTCATGGGCTATATTTCCATTCTGATGAGTCATGAAACACTAACAGCATATTAAACCTAGAACTCACATCAGAAGTGGAAATATGCACTTTCTGAGGACTTAACCATTATCCCTGGCCAAAACTCATGATATTTAGGAAGAAACGTAGTAGCCAAAGGTGGTGGTAACATGGGGTCTCCTTGGAAAGAGGAGAAACTTAGAAATCAGGTTGGCCTGGCTCTTCCAAGGGCCAATGCTCCCCTGACTTTATTCAGCCTAGAATCCCAGGGGTGTCAGGGAGGTGGAGTAGCTTCTCCATATGCAGATTCTGACTCTCTAGGTCTAAAGTGGGGCCTGGTACTCTGCATTTCCAACTGGCTCCCATGCGATGCCAATGCTGCATGAACCACGGACCGCCCTGTAAGAAACAACAATCTAGAGCCTATCGCTTAACTACCCAAACATCAACGTCCTCACCTGTAAGATGGTGTCTAACCCATCTATGGGAGAGGCGGTGTGACGTTGAACTGTGATCATCTGTGAACACCACCCTGATTCCCTCTCCCTCCACTTTGGTGGGAGGAGAGTTCAGGTTTGTAAATTCTAGAAGGAATATTTGGGGGACTCCATTTCCTTACCTCTTTTCCAGGGTGGTGGATTTTATAGAAAGGTCTTCCTCTTGGAAACCTCCCATCCCCAAAGCAGCAAGGAGTCTCCTTCGGGTAAATGGCATAATGCTCTTCAGGTCCCAGTGGTCACTGCTGCTCTCTCAATGACACTGCTCAATAGTAGATGTTGCCTGCACTAAAATATGACAAACAAGGCAACAGATAAGTAAGCTGAAAAATTCCTAAGCAGGCAATCAAGCTTAATTCCAAGCTTATTATTTCACGTGCATAGCATTCTCGAGCTGGAGACTTTGCATTGTGTTTTACACCATGTAAACAATTAGGGCCGGCATTTCTAAAGGGAGGAAGCTGAGGAAGAAAAAAACCAGGACTGGACTGTGAATGAGGTTTGGGGGTAATGATCGGCTCCTTGACTGGGCAGGCAAGACCACCCGTGATATGACCTCCACCTGAGTCTCTGGCCCGTCCTCTCACCACGGCCCCATCTCACCATGTTCATCATGCCATGCTACTTCCCCACTCCGAACAATCTTCCTACCCCCACCCTACCCCAGGGCCTTTGCACACACCATTCCCGCCACCTTTAATGTTCTTCCCCACTTGTCCAGCATACAAACACTAGACCATCTTTCAAGACTTCCCTCAAGCACCACTTTACCTATGAAGTCTTTCCTGACTCGCCAACATGAAATGACCCCTCCCAACTCTGGCCTGCCCCACCCTATCCCCATGCATTGCCATAGCTTGTACTTATTTATAATCTGTTCATATGTCTGTTTCTGGATCCTAGACTGAGCTCCCTGAAGTGGTCACCATGTCCTCTGTTTATCTGTATCTGCAGAGGCCAAATCTCTACCTTAGCATGTCTTAATGTTTTTGAATGGATATGTGAATCTATCTTTGCAGCAACACTACCTCAATGCCTGACCCTATCACTGCCCTGATCCTACCTAGACTGTAAGCTCCTTGAAGACAGGTCCCGGGCCCTACGTCTTCAGCCCCTGTTGATGCTCGGTAAATATTTGTTTAATGAGTATGAGTTGCTTTGGATCAATGGCAGATAAGCCGCCTTCAGAATACAAAGGATAAATGCACGATGATAAAGATTTTAAAAGGCTGTCAAGCCCATGTGTTGATTTATGGAGCAAATTAATACGACAGCGTCAACACTTCCAGCCCTGCCGTATCTGTTTCAGCAATTATGTGTACCCAGGGCACGGCGCAGCTGTTTGTGAGCTGTGACACCAGAGAGGTCTCCCTTGGTTTGCTCAAAGGTCTTCAAGATATTTTTAGTTGACAAACAACCATGTGTCACTCATCAGACATCCCATTAAACCAAATCGTACAACTTGTTAGACGGCTTCCCATATTAATTGTGAAGGCACTGTGTGTGACTTCAATCCCACCGGGTGCTGAGCCTACCCCAAAGCCAGAGACGATGTACACGTGGGCTTGAAGAAGACTAACCCCACGGCTTCGCTTACCACCCACAATCTTGTTCTGCCCACGTCAGTGCAATTTTGCACCAACTTCCACAGGGAATTAGCAGCATGGTACCTATTATATAACCAGCAAATCCCCTATCCCAGAACTCTTGAAAATATCTAATGGCATGAGAAATAGCTAAGCTCTCTTGCCACAAAGTATATTGAGAAGTTTTATCAAGAGAGATTGCATAGTACACATCAAATACTGCCATGTGTGAGATGCATATAGACACCAGTAGTTCTGGGCCACCAATGATGCTGTGGATACCTCATCTCTGAGCAGATGGGAGGAGGCTTTGGAAAGGCAAGTATAGGTATGGCATTTTAAAGCAAATCTCCCAGGTATCTAGAGATTCTGGAAGGTCACTTCATGAGCTGACATGCTGACTTTGTAGTATCCAAGGCTCAAGCGAGGTAAAATTTCATCCCAGAATGAGGCTTGCCTTGTCACAGAGCCAGCCCTCAAATGCAGGAGAAGAGCAGAAAATCACTCGTGACCCTCCCAACACAGCTCCCCTGTCCTGCCTCCCCAGCCCCAAGGTCTCCCCAAGAACAGACTCTCCCTCCTGCCTTCTGGAGTAAATATTTTTAAATGTGATAGCTGGACTTCATACAAGCAGAAATCAGTTGTAAAATATAGTGGGGAAAAAATATAGTAGAAAGCAGAACCACATTCAAAATATCCACAGCAATTATAATGCATCTAAAAATACACTTAACAAGAAAAATACAAGTGCTTTCTATGAAAATGTACTAAAAGGCATATTCAAAAGACCTAAAATGAGAGATTATATTCTGGGATGTGAAGATACACACTGTATATTTCTTTACTCCTCCCCAAATTAATTCATGAATATAATGCTATTTCAATCAGAATCCCAACAGTAATCATTTTAACTTTAAGAAATTGATAATTGAGGTCACTTGGAAAACAGATGTGCAAGAATAGTGACGTCTTATGTAAAAGAATAATGCAGAAAGGAACTTTGGAGAGCAAGTTCTAGATATTGAAATTTATATAAATCTAAAATAATTAAAGGGGTTTGCATAGGATTGGGTCAGGGTATAGCAACACCTGAAATAGCGCATGGGGGATGACTAAGATGCAGAGACTAAGGGGACCCAGGAGGCCAAACAAGAAGTCAGAGGAGAATGGAAACCTGGGATTTACAGAAAAGATTGCTGCATGTTATCAAATGCCTCTTGGCCCATTTACATATGTGACAGGGGGAAAATAAAACATGTGAGTATGCACAAACACTCCTTATCCCTCATCTTTAATGAAAGAGAGAGGGAGAAAGAGAAAGAGAGAGAGAGAATGGTACCAGCAAAGATACAGCCATAGATCAGTATAACAGAAAGGAGTACAAAAGACACCTGTTACATATGATAATTTAGTCAGTTGAAAGTTGCTCTTCAAATCAATGGGAAATCGATAGACTATTTAATAAAGGGTATTGGAAAAATTGGCTATCTTTTGGAAAGATAAATAAATGATTAATAGATACAAACATACACACATACATACATTATAGTTCCCTATCTTACTCCACACATAAAAATAAAATTTCAATGGATTAAAAATATAGCTGTAAAATCACTAGAAAGAAATATAGGAGAATTATTATGACTTGGGGTAAAGAGCTTTTTAAAAAAAAATGTTATGGAAAACCCAGCAGCCATTAAAGGGGGTATGGGAATTGACAAATCTGACTACATCAAAACTTAAACCTCCATGTTAAAAAAAAAATGGAGATAAAGAGGATATATTTATTTACAACTGGAAACGTTTAAATATCCATAATATGTTGAAAGTGCCCACCAACAAACAATAAAAAGACAATCACTCAACTTTAAATGAGTCAAATTTTTGAGTAGGCCATTCACGAAAGAAGAAAAAGAAATAGCCTATAAACTTATAAGAAGATTCTCAATCTCTTTAGCGATTAAATAAATATATACCAAAGCAATATTTTCTCTGTAGGCATGAAAACAAATTGGCAACAAGCATGTGGGAACACAGTACTCTTGTCCATGCAGAGTGGAAGTTGAAATTGATACAACATTTTGAAGGGCAATTGTCTATTATCTATTAAAGAATACATTTCTTTACCTTGCATTTTGTTTCTAAGAATTTCTTATTCAAAAAGATTCCCTCATATACTCAGATATACAGTGCCACTTGATTTGTAAATAGTGAAAATTGGGATTTTTTTCTTGAATCAATTGTGATAAAAATCATATAATATTCTTTAGCCTATAGAAAGGATGAGTTAGATGTAAGTAAAATTATATGAACAGATGTCTATAACATGAATATATACTGTCTGGCACTTCCAATTTAAACTCAAGACTGTTGCCTTTCTACATAACCACTTCTATATTACATTTGTATCTTCTCAAAGAATAATGGTTCTCAAGATGTAGATGATCGAATTTTAAAATATTATAATTATTCATTTGCTTTAGCCCACATTACATACATAACAATTTCATAATAACAATGTTAATATGACCATCACCAATGTAAGTCAAAAAGGAATTGTTTTTGCATTTGATCTTCTTAGTCTGCTCCCATTTTTATAGTTGAGCTGTAATTACATTACTATTCTCTTTCCCTTTTTTTTTTTTTTTTTTGTTCTGCAAGTAACTATGTATTTAATTCTCACCACAAGTCATTATGTTGGTGTCTTTCTAGTTGTTTGGGTCATTTGAAGCTCATTTTCTAGTAGATTCCTTTTGAAAGTCTCAAGGGAATTATATTCTCTGAGTTCTTGCATACAAGTAATAGTTTTTTCCCTTTAACACTCCAATGTCAGAGGTGATGGACATGAAATCTTTGGCTTACATGTTCTTTCCTCAAGTATATTAAATATGTTAATTTTTTCCTCCTGTAATGAAGCATCACTTTCTAAAACTCTCAAGATGTTCTCATTTTATTTTCCTTTAAAATCACTAGTTCTTTATGCCAGAGCCCAAAGGATTTTTTTTTCCTTTATGGTCCAGTAATCTTACTAGACTATGTCTTGGACTTTGTTGTTTTGTGTCAATATCTCAGGACCAGAATGTGCTGAGTTTAAAATGATATATTATTTCAGGAAAGTTTTCTCGAATTATAGTTTCGATATTTTTTCTTTTTTTTTTTTGGCTTTGTTTTTCTTCAGGGATTCCTATTGTCTATGTGTTGGATTGTCTTCACTTATCTCCAATGTTTCTACTTTCATTTTTTTCTACTTTCATTTCTATGTTATTATTTAATCTTTTTCTCCTTTTTATTCTCTATTTCTATCAAGACATTTATGTTGTTTACTTTCTCTTCTAGTCCTTCCAGTTTTGTTTTTATTTTTTTTTTAATTTCTAATTCTTTCCTGAGTCCTGTCACTTGGGTTCTGAATTTTTCTAATTCTGATTTATGGTATTCCTTCATATCTCATATCATAATGTATAATGCATATGTTTGAAGTGGAACGTTACACTTTTGTTCTGTTTTGTGGCGTGTCTCTTTGTCTGTAGAGATGTTATCCTTATTCTCTTGTTCTCTTATAACAACTTTGTATTGGATTTGGTCTCAATTCTTTTCTATGGCTCATTTTCATGGGAAATGAATTGTCCTCAACTTGGAGGAGGCATTGTTCAGAAGTTAGAATCGCTAACTTCAAAGGGCTTCTCTTGTTTTTGTGTGGTTGACTTGCTTTCTGGGATTTCCCGGCGCTGCTCTCTCCTCCCGCTTTTATCTTGCTTTTATCTTCCTTTGTCCCTGCTGTCCCTGCCCAGTTCAGTTTTGAGTCCACAATCGGCAGTTTCTCATGGGGGTGGGACCCTATCCTCCAAGGGAGTCTTAGATGGTTAGCTTTAAGAGCCCAGTGGGGTGGCCCTATTGCTCCCTTTGTGCTCTCCCTTAATGGCTTGAGCAAAATTTCTCCATGTTTTAGCTGGGTTCTCAAGTTTGCCTGCCATGCTTTCCAGCAAATATTGGCTGATTTGGGCTTCCCCTGTTCTCAGGTTTGTCAAAGACTCCATTCTTTCCCTTCCCTTCCTCCCGCACAAATGTTGACATCATGCAGATCTTGTGGCTGCAGCAATTTTTTCCCCACCCACTTGTATTTTGGGGTTTACGAGGACACCTTATTACCTAATTTTGTTATATATGGTGTCCATGTGCTTTTGGTTTTGTTCTCTAGTTGCTTCATCTGTTTTTTTAGGGATCGAAGGAGATTTAAAAACTGTGCTATGGGCATTGACTTTTTACTGTGTGAACTTGTGTCCTCTTTTAGTTTTTCACCACAGTGAAGCATTACTTTTTATAATTTAGGTCCATATTGATATATCACTTCTCCAGCAAAGCTACCTATTAATCACCTCCCATCCCAATACCAGATATCATCACTATAACCCTTGTTGTAATGTCTCATAGCTCTTCCTACCCTTCGTTCACTCCACGACTCTCAGTTTATAACTATAAAAGTGTGTGATTGTTTTGTAGTTGGGGAAACTGGAGCTTGAGAAGACAAGATTAATTTTCCCAAAGAAATAGAACTGTTCAAAGTCAGAAAACTAGCCCTGGTCTGTCCAACACCAGGGCCCTGCCCTCCTGTTTGGTGAATTTGCCCCTCCAGAGCCACAGGTGAGTCTCCGAAGTCTGCAGTGGGGCAGACACGAGAGCGAGGGAGCCTGATGCAGGGTGTAGCCAGAGGCTGCAGAGAAAATATTTCCCCAGCTGACAGCCGGGACCTGTGTGCTCAGCAGAGGCGAGTCCATCTGATACAGGAGGCGGAAGTGTGCAATATTTGAAAGCACAGCCTGGGGAGCAGGAACACCTGGGTTCAAATTCTGGCTGTGCCATTTAATAAGCCTTGGAAAAATTACCCACTCTCTCTGTGCCTCAGTCTTCTCATCTGCAGAATGGGGGGAATAAGTTATTTCATAGACATAAAAAAATGCTCAACATCTCTAATCACTAGAGAAATGCAAATCAAAACCACAATGAGGTACCACCTAAGCCCTGGCTCCAGCACTTCCTGGAGGGCTGTCGGGCCCTCAGCAATTTGTCCAGCCTTATCCTGATGTGGCAAAATGGGAGTGACAAAGTCAACCCCAGAGGATGGAAAGAGGCGAGGGTGTGAGCAGACTGGCACCATTTCTGGCCCAGAGGAGACACTCACACAGTGTCCCACGCCTCCTCCTGTCTTCACGCGGGTTTTTCTAGAAGCAGACCTGGGCACAGGGACTTCAATGCAAGTAGTCTGTTTAGGAAAGTGATTCCCGAGAAGAGCAGCCGGGGAGTGGGCAAGTGAGAGAGCAAGGGGAGGAAACAATGCAGGGAACAGTCATACGCCGAGTACGCTGTGGGCTCCTGGGCTCGGTCCCACGTGTGACCACGGGGACACGGCGTGGAGCCCCCACCCCCACCCCTGCCGAGGATGAAGACCCCCCCATCTCATCCCTCACTGGCAGAGGACTACTCCTGGGGGCATCGACTCCCCAGCTCTCCCTGCCCTCCCTCGGGAGGGTCATCGGGTGCCTGCGGCTGGAAGCCACCGTGTGCTGAGAAGAGCGAGTGTCAAGGCAACGAGGACACCTCTCAGATCCAGTCACTGAGGACAGGTCCTAAGATCCACCAACCTCCCCTTTTTCTCCTGGCATCTCGAGGATGGGGTTCACGGATAGAGCCGACAGCCTGAGCTGTCATCCGATCCAGAACGGTGTTTGGCAACTTAAATAAAATATATACTGAAAATGTAAATGGCGGTGGCAGGTACCTGATATGGACTAATAATGTGCTTTACGCAGAGAACAGCCCCCACCCTCCCCCCACTGGGAAGCTCTGGCTCATCCATCGACCTGCCGCTGCCGCGTCCTCCCCCGACCCGGAGCACTGGGGACGGGCAGGCACGCACCGACCGCAAGGGCAACCTACGGTTATGCTCTGTCCAGAGCCACTGCGCGCACGATCTGCTTTAGGCTGTGCGAGCCCACGCTAGCAAAAACTGACGGGGGAGGTGAGGGGGCCTGCCCGAGGCCATTCAGCCCACAGTGGCCGACCTGAGGTTTAAACAAAAGCCATTTCCTTCAAAGCCCCAGCTCCTCACCTCAGAAGTGACCAAGAGGTGACCCTCAGTCAGAGAGGGTCATACTTCAGTGCAGTATGGCTTTTTCTTTTTTTTAGAAACAGGCTCTCACTCTGTCGCCCAGGCCAGAGTGCTGGGATCACAGGCGTGAGCCGCCGTGCCCCGCCTAGCGTGGTTCTTCATACAAAGGAGGGCGAGGTGCTGGGGCTGGAGTCCACGATCGCACGCCCTCTCCCACCTGGTCCCCTCTGCTGTCACTGCACCCACTGTGGTCCTATTCTATATTTCCACCTAAACACGTCTTCGGTTTGTCTGAACAACTGTGTTCACGTTGTTGGAGTGAGGCCCAGAACAGGGCAGAACGTGCCTGTTCACCCCCAACCCAAAACCCACTCAGCGCTGCCCAAGGACCCCTGAGAACCCAGCTTTGAGAAATCGGGTTGGGAGGCGCAGCCGAACGCCCCACAGGTGTCCTGCTTTTCAGCGTGTCAGGTTAAAAGAAGCTTTCGGGAAACGGGCTGTGTTTACTCCAAACCTGAAACTAAGCATTTGTTCCCTTTATATATCTCTCTCTCCGAGGCAGTAACAGCTGTGAGGGCTACTGGGTGGCATTTGAAATAACGAGAGCTTTGCTGCAGTGTCATCTGCCAAAGAATCACGTTGATGAAGGGGAGAGAGCTGTTCTGGAGTAACATGATGTCACAGGCCCCTTTCCATCCCCCCCGCCGTGGAGGTGGGGGGTGGGGGAAGGGGTTGTGGGAGCCCTTTGAGAGCAGAGAACATTCTTTGAGCACAGTGTGTGGCCCTGCTCCAAATCCCCTTGGATGAAAGGAGAGAGGAGCTTTCAATCAATTCCTACATTCTGCCTTGTTTAAGGGCTTCCATACAACCAGTGGCTTAACTGTCTTACGGCCAAAATAGAAGAGAAACAGGGCCTGAGAGAGGTGCCTAGAAGTGTCTGGAACGCAGTGTCTGGACTGCCGGAGCTGCCGTTGCAATTAGATCTTTCCCCATTTTACTGTGCAAAGAAAGCGTTCCAGGCCTGGATGCCTTAACTGAGGAGGGGTGGGTGGGGTGGTCTGCGCCTGCACCCACCTGCCTTCCAAACCTGAACAGCTAAGAAGGAGAAAGCACAACGCAACAAGGTGCCGGAGGCGGACGAAGGGGGCGAGCGTCACAGAGGACCGCCTGGTCGCAAGCCCCTTAAACGAATGGTGTATGGGTGGAGACGGGGTCTCCGATTCCCACAGACCTGGATGGAGGCCCCTCTCTGCCACTTGCTGGCTGTGCTACCTCGCACCAGTAGCTTTCCTTCTCTGAGCTTCAGTTTCCTCGTCTGTATATGGGACGGCAACACCCATCTCGCAGGATCGGTGTGTAACTTAGATTCCCCAGCAGCAGACCCTGAGATGAGGATTTGAATCAAAGTGATTTTCATGGGAAATACTCCCAGGGAAGCCAGTAAGGTAGAGGGAAAAGGGAATGGGAAGGAAAGATCAGGTGAGGACGCTGCATCAAGGTTTCCGTGTGGCCCACAGACCTGCCGCTACCACCACGACAACTCCTGGAGTTTGTCAGAAATGCAGAACTTCGGGCCCACCCTACACCTGCTAAACCAGAATCTGCACTTCAACAAGATCCCCCGGGCTTTGCAAAGCAACGGGGACTGTCAAGCCTCAGAGATCAGTCCTTGGTTAAGGGATGCAGGAGGCTGGGGCTGGGGCAGAGCCATTACTTCCCGGGCAGCTGCAGCGCCCACCCTGGCAGCCCCAGGGCAGCCCCCTGATGAGCAAGATGCAGGTGCCATTGTTGGAAGGGGATGCACAGAAGCAAGTGCAAGGAAAGGATGACTCCGACGGGCCAGGGTGCTGACAGCATGAGCCATGGTGTGGCACTAAAGAGAGATGGACAAAGCCCTGGCCTCCCCTTGGACTTCAGCTCCCATCGGTTTCCTGATGCCTTGCCCGCCTCTTCCATGCCTTGGCACCTGGAGGGTCAGACAGAGCCCGGCTGAGCACCAGCTCACTCTGGCTCCTCCCACTGCGACTGTGGGATCACTGCTCATGGCCTTGCCAAGGGGACTCTGCTCCAAGACATGATTTCCATGGTCTTATCTGAGTCTCCACATCTGTTGACTTGTCCCTGCTGCCTTGGTGCCTCGGGACACCTGTTGTTCCCACCTGCCGGCAGGCCTGAGAAGGAAAGCTCAGCATAGAGGGCCCCAGGGAGGAAGGTGACATGGCGGGAGGGAGGTGGTGGGTGGGTCCTCGGCAGTGCACCAGGATTTGGTCTGGGGCCCTATCAGCCTCCCCAGCTGCCTCTGCTGATGTCACCCAGCCTGGCCCCCCGACACTTGACCTGAGCCCCTTCTGGGGGGCTTGGAGTACAGGTGTACCTTCAGCCCCACCCAGCAGGGGGCGCTGGTACTAGTCACATGGCCATGGGCAGTGTGACCCAATAATTTAAAACAAACTGTTCCACCCCTTCATCCCAACAGAGACGGCCTGGGATCTGCTGGCTAAATCCCCGGAGATGCTATGGCTTCTGCCCTTTCAGGGAAGTTTCTTCACTTTTTCATTTTTCCTTTGTTTCTGTGAATTCCCTGCCCATCTCCTCCCAATCAATTCCTTTTTAGTTTAAATTAGTTATAGTCAGAATCTCTTGCTTACAGCCAAAGAGTCCTAACTAATATAACACGTCTTAGCATGCTCACTTTACAGATGAAAGAACTGAGGCCCAAGGGGGGCCGGGCCAGGTGTAGGGTTCCACGTGCACTTAGTAACAGAATCAGAACTTTAACAAGGTCTCCCACCTGCGCCAGCACGTCATGCTAGCAGTCTTGACGACAGCCATTTGGCAAGAAAGTGTTGGAAAAATCATTTGTCTACAAGAAAATAAATGCATGGAGGGACTCGAATGAAAAGCACCAATCCCATTTGTTTGGATTCAACATGGGGCCCCAAGCAGGCGGTACAAAGGCACCAACAAGGTTAAAAGCCTTAAATTTCTGCACTTGGGGTTGGACCTTCACACACCCCGGCCCATGACCCGTGAGGAGGGAACCACAAAACTGGAGGAAATGGTCCTTTTTTTTTATTTTTTAAAGAATATTTGTGACAATTGTACATAATTTTCAAGGTTAATGGCGTCTTGATTCACAATAATGAAAGTCTCATTTATCTACATATTAGTGTCCTGAAGCTAGCTTCATTTACATAATCATAAATTGCATTTCAACCGTCCTCAGCAGCTTGTTCCCTATGTGATGAAAACGTAAACGGTAATTTTATTTGGGCTCGATTGCGTACATACCACATTTATGCAGCGTCAGGAAATAACGTATTAATCTAACCAGAAAGTTGGGCTCATTACAACAAAATCAGAACATTGGTTAAAACACCAAGTCAGTTTCCTACATGTCTTTGAAGGCCTTGGTCATTATTGTGTTATTATTCGGTTGGCTTTAATTGTATTTGCTCAAAGCTGGAAATACCTAAATTGTCAAGATAAAAATGTCCTTTAGACTCCAAACAGGTAGCCAATGGGCCCAGGATTCCAAGATGGTAGGGGTGGGGGGGGTGGTCACAAGTAGACAGAGAGCTGAGAAGGAAATTGTTCATTATTTAGACACAAGACAGGATGACCCAGTATAAACATCAGCTCAGACAGGTGTGAACACAGGCCTGGTCCCGCCATCCCAATCCCGCCCGGACTCTCATCCCCATCTGGAAGTCAATTCACTGGGTCTTTGAGGGTTTCAGATCTCCTTTTGATTGTTCATTTCTTCCATAATGCCACGCTCTGAGCTCGGTGCAGTGAAGAACCCCAGATACAAAGAAAGTCTTGCCCTGTCCTCACAGGCAGGAAATAAGACATGCACGAGTGCTGCAAGACAAGGAAGAAGGAGCCGAAAGACCCTTGGCGAAGGCCCAGGGGGGCGGGACAGCCTGGCCTGGCGGGTGTGGACACTGAGGCTCAGAGGGCTCAAGTTCACTGACCAATGCCGGGATCCACGTGCAAGTCAGAAGA
Organism: Propithecus coquereli; assembly: GCF_000956105.1. Lineage (NCBI taxonomy): Eukaryota > Metazoa > Chordata > Mammalia > Primates > Indriidae > Propithecus > Propithecus coquereli. The sequence goes on along the minus strand of NW_012152729.1, from coordinate 5,377,939 downwards.
GGCAGGGGAGAGTCTGAAATGCTCACTAGGAATGTCGTGCTCAGGTTCTCAGAGAGCCAAAGGGGAAAGAAGTTGGAAGTGTGGTCACGTGCACAGCCACCATGGGACTCCCCGTGACACCACCCTTGGCCACAGCCACTGCAGTGAGCATCGGCGCACACGTCAGTACCTACAGCTCCCGCCTCAGCAGGGGCTTCTGTGCTGCTCTCCAAAATGCACGTGAAAACCCCAAGCGAGAAAGGCACGTCTCACCGGCAGTACCTTCAGAGCCAGCTTAGCTCGCACTGTCTCTGGGCTCCGGGGAAACACAACACGTTTCTTGCTAATCGAAGCTCTGACGGCCACATTCTGCAGGTTGGAGGTCGCATCTGCCTGACCCGTGGCCAGGAGCAGACAGAGACGGCCATACAGAGAAAATGGCCAGACCGCATTCTTAGGTGCCAGGAATGAATATGCTCAGCCGTCCCCAGCACTTGTTCCCAGGTGCAGAAGCAGCGGGAAAGACAGGAGAGTTCTCCCGGTACGTAGCAGGCCAAGGGGGGAAGAGGTGTTGCATTTGTTTTCAGTGATTCCTGGCAGGGAGTCAAGCCCCTTCGGAAAGGATTCTCAGACACACAGTTCTCTGTAGAGCAGGGACGGGACAGAGGGCAGGCGAAGCAACACGACCAATGTGCAGGATGGAGTGATCCTGCGATCGTCCACACCGCTCCCGGCCCCTCCACACGCGCATCACAGGGGTGCAACATTTCTCATCTTTCACAGTGCTTTTGTGACATGCAGCACACCCAGGACAAACGTGCCTTGTTAAGACCGAGCTCTGAAGGGAAGCTTTTCCCAAACCTGGGTCTCCAGGGGAACCGGTTAAAACTGCAGAGGTCAGACCCCACCCCAGCCAGCCCTTCTGGAGGACCCTGTTGAGGTTAACTAGCATCCTAAGTGGCTTGCGGGAGTTGGAGGGGGTTGATGAGAAAACAGCTCTTCATTTCTTACGGTCTGCCCAGGAACCAGGACTCCAGACCTCAACCAAGTTCCTGGTCCCCTTGGTCCAGGAATGTGTCAGTAAAACCTCCCAAGGGTAGCCTGAACTCCCAACGTTAATATTTGACCGGGGTCATGTTCTATAAGAAGAACATTTAGCTGTAATTTACTCTCTAGAACTTAGAGGCAAGAATTTGTTGAAGGACTGATACAGGACACTCGGTGATTTCTGACCCCCAGTGTCTCCCTTCTGAGGTTGAGACATGACCTTGGCCAAGACAGCCAAGGAGATGCACTCTAAGATGGCCTGGTCTGCACATTTCTGCACATTGTCCTTGGGACAAACCGTGCACTGGGGTGTCTGCTTCTTGCTCCCGGGCTCCTGGATCCTAAGTATTTACACATCTATTGTTCGGGGCAGACTTCAGGGACCTCCTACTCACTGCTAGGTGGCTTTGGGGCAGGCCACACTCCTCTGCATTTGAATCTGTGTTCTCTCTGGTACAATCAACAGCCTCCCGGGTACCATGGCCCAGGGCTGTGCCATCTTGACCTTGAAGCCCAAATTGAAACACATGGAGGCAGTGATACTTCCTGTGTGACACCATTCAACATGCCCCACTAGCAATAACTCGGGGCTGATGTTAAGGTAGTGAGTTCCCTGTCACTGGAGAGATCCAAGCAGAAGTCAATCTACCATACATTAGGAGTTGTAGCAGTCTGTCACCAACAGCCATCAGCCAAGGCATTGGACCCCTGACTGTTAAAATTCTTCCAATTCTGGGTATGTTTGAATCTGTGAATTTCAAATACGACTTCCACCACTGCATTATTAAAAACATCCAAATTCTGCCCACATAGCTCTCTAATACTGGTTTTGTGCAAAGTGGTAAAATACAATTTAAATATCTTCTAAGTGTCAGAACCATGAGAAAGAAAAACAAATTAATCAACAAAGGATCCCTTCTCAACAGTTCTCAAGCCAGCTTGTGTCTGTCACCAAACCACAGGTGAAATGCTAATAAAATTCAGTTTCCATCAACAGCATAATGATTTAAATATGGCCTATTTTTCCAAAGAAATATACATATAATATATTTCCTAACATGGCCTTTTTAATGAGTGTGAACTTTTTTTAATCAGAAGATTATTACAAGATAGCAAAAGTCTACTGTAGAATAAAACTCGACAGACTCATTTTTGACGGCAAGAGGGGTTGTTTCAGGCGGCCCGTCGGCGGGTGCAAAAGCTGTCTTCATTGGGTAATCTAGCAAGACAAAGGCAGCAGCAGGGACCCTGAGAGAAGAGGCAACTGGCAAAACAACAGTAATGAAGTCATTTCCCCTTTCTAGCCTAATTTGAAAAGACAAGGCTGTGGGACCTTGCTCCAGTTTTGCATACTGAGTGTGAATTACAGCCAGAAAACCTACGTGCCAGCAGAGTCCATCATAGTCGGAACCAACGGGGCCCCGACAGCCTAGTCGCTGACCCCCAGCTGCCCTTCAGCCTCAGCACCGCCCTGCACCTCGGGACCTGTCTTTCTCAAGCGCAAGGTGACTCTCCACACTTCCACGCTTTGTGTTGAAACCCTTACCCCCAAAGGGAAGGTATGAGGAGATAGGGTCATTGGGAGGTGATTAGGTTATGGGGCAGCACCCTCATGAATGGGGTTAATGTCCTTACAAAAGAGGCCCCAGAGAGCAGCCTCCCTCCTCCCCCCATGTGAGGACACAACGAGAAGGCATCTTCTGTGAACCGAGAAGGAAGCCGTCTCCAGACACCAAACTTGCCAGCACCTTGATCTTGGACTTGCCAACCTCCAGAACTGTGAGAAATCAATTTCTGTTGTTTATAAGCCACCCAGTTTATGGTATTTGATCGTAATCGTCAGAACAGACTAAGACACCCCTCTTACAGAAGTGCCTGCTTTGAGATATTAGACCCCGTGGCACCTCAACCTTTCCATCTGTAGAATAGGGCAGGCATGCTCTCAACTGCTTATTTCATTATTCAAGGCAAAAGCTTATATAAAAAAAATTAATATTTATAACAAACTTCTTTTATTCCAAATGTGCCTAAATGCGAAATAGTCATCCCATTCTCCCTAAACAATGTAGGAATTACCATCTGTCATTTCTAAGAGGATTAAGAAATTGTCATCCATGAAAGATTTGCTGTTAGCAGAGAAAACTGTTGCCCCTGGAAGAGGCACGTCTGCCCTGTGAGGGAGGACAGGGCCGTACTCTGCTCTCTGCTGCCCGCTCCCCCCGGCTTTGTGCGTCCCTCTCGCGATGTGCTGGAGGAGGGTCTTGTGTAATCCCTACCACAACATTCTGAGACTAGTAATGCAATGCACATTTCACTGATGAGGAAACTGAGGTTCAAAAGGGTTTTATGAGTCCAAATCCAGTGCTGTCCACCCACCGCTTGCCCAAGATGCTTCACGAAGTGTAGTTACATGGTAGAGAAGGTGGAGCCAGGTGACCGCTAAGGTGTCTTCCAGATGTGACATTCTCCAGGGCTACAAGAGGAAGAGCAGGGGCTAAGAATTACTGGAGCATGCATCCCTCTTCACTTCTCAGGAGGGGAAAAGGGAGATGCACGACGGGCAAATTGTGACTGCTGGAAATATAACAGAGCTCAAAGTCAGAGTCATGGCCACTCCCACAGTTAGCTGCAATGGTGTAAATGTGTCAATGTTTTCATCCACGCAGGAAAAAAAAAAAAAAATCCCAACTAAGATCATGTAATCTTGGGAGACAATTCTCAGGGGTCTCTCAAGGTCAAAGCAAGGTGATTTTTTACAAACTGTCCCCCAAAATAATGGTTAATCGTGCCTCCACACACTCTCAAAAGTATCCTGATGTATAATATAATGGTCATCCCATAACCAAAATACACGTTATCCTCACCTGGGAACTTTGTAAACATATTGATTGAATCAAAAAACGTATGGGAGTGAGATGCAGGCGTTGGTAGTTTTTTTTTTTTAAAAGAAAAAAAGCTTTCCCCAGCCAAGGTGCAGCCAAGTTTGAAGGCCACTGTCCTCAGTGGAAGACACAAGCCTCCCTGGTGGGCAAAGGTGGGCAGTTCAATGGACAAGGGTGGATGGGTGGGACCCCAACCCGTCCTGAGCCGCCCTGCCTGCAGGGGAATTGGGGCAGCAGAAGAAAAAGCAGGAACCAGGTCCGCAAGACGCCATCTGTGGCCCCACTATGCCCACTGGTTTTTCTCCTGCTTGTGTTCACTTCCCTGCCTGCCTCCGGAGAGGGTCGGAGGCTCCGTGGAAGTTCATGTTGGTGCCGGCTCAGCAGTGAGCAGGTAATGAGTGCTCACCTCACTCCCAGAGACAGGCAGGGAGAGAAGTCGCCTGTTTCACCTTGAAGCGAAGAAGCAGAACCCGGAGAGACAGATTTTTCCACACGTTTTGTGGAGGTTCTGCCAGAGAATTCCATTGAGGCGCGTGGACTCAGACCACTGGCATGGATCAGCCCCAGAGAGCCCAGGGTGAAAACGTGTCCTGTGCAGGGTTTCTTGAACAGATTGTCTCCAAATGTCGCATCTCCTAATTAAAGCTGCGAGGTAAGTCCCTGGCTTCTCACTGCACACCAGGGAGGTTCTCGGGAAGAGAAAGCCCTGCCATCTCGTTGTTCCAGCCACAGAGAGCAGAGTCTGTCCCCAGGCAGCTCCCCTGGGTTTTGAATCATTTTTGTAGCTCCGGCATTTATACTCCTGGCCAAAAAGCATTTCCAAGAGGAGAACATGAAAGCAGAGGTTTCAGGGAGGTTTCTCTTTCTAAAGAGGGGCTACGAATATTACTGCACCTAGACCTAGATGGTGTTTGTAGCTCCCAGGTATATTCTAACTACTCACTACATTACACCTATCGGTGTTTTCCAGACTATGTTCCTGAAAACCTCTTCAATGATGTATTAGGAAAACCTATTCCATGAAATACTATTTGGGAAACTCCAATATATATGGATTATGGAACAATATTGGCGTTTGTGGATTTAACAATCACAATTTTGATTCATGAGGAAGAAAGATATTGCCAAATCCATCCCCCCTCAATAAAAGTTATAACAATTCACACTACCACCAACAATGTCACATTCATACACACACCCATCTCACTATCTTGGCATTTTCAAACTTTTTGATCTTTCCCAATCCTGTAAAATAAAGAAGATTATCTTCATGTAGTTTTAAGTTTTATTTCTTATTAGTGAGACTGAGCAACTTTTCATAAGCTTAAGAAGCAGTTTTACTTCCTTTTCTGTAGACTCTTTTCATACCTTTTACCCACTTTTCTTATTGATTTGTAGGAACTCTTTATATATTAGAGAAGCCATCCCTTCCTCTGTGACATAACCTGTGCACATTTTTCCAGTTTGGTGTTTGTCTCCTGATTTTGTGTATGGTACATTTAGCTAAGTCCATTTTAATGTAATGGATTTATTAGTATTTTCTTTTGTGGTTTCTGGCTTTTATATCATACTTTAGAAGGCCTTATAAGGAAAACATCTTTCATTATTTCTTTAATATGAGATCTTAAAGGGACTAAGCCAGGCCAGAAATAATTCAATAGAAAAAGTATTCAAAGAAAAACGTGACCTAACTTGTCCTTTCTGTATGTGAAGACCATAGTACCCCAAAAGAAATCTGAGAAAACAGATCATCTACTTTCAAGGATGGTACACAATGGAGCTTCCCACCTGAGACACTCTTTCCCTTAAGATGTCTTAATCTAGAATTCCCAGCTCTTGTGTAATTAAATTCCTCTGCTTGTTGAGGTCCTGTTTATTTCTGAGTCATTCAAAAAACTCTCGTAAGATTAGGGGGAATCTCTTCCTATTAATCCAGCAACTTCCACGCCAGTTGGGGGCCTCCTGGCAAACTTCAATCTGGTAACAATTTCATGAAACACGTGAGACTCTTCGCGTCAAAATATAATATGTCAAGTTTCTCTAGGGAAAGACTCTAAGGAATTAAATGAGATGCTAGGGAATTAAGTGAGATTTCTTTTGTGGGTGTTTAGATGCACTTATCTGTTTCTAGAGATTCCGTTGCTCTCCTGTGTCCACGAAATTCTGCCTCATCAGCCCCCACCGTATCAGCCCTGTCCCTACAACGTGGCTTTTTTCTCCATTTCCCATTTGTTCTTTATATATGCTCTGGGCATGGAGGCCTGCCCTGAACCGCAGCACGGCAGTGCAAAGCAGGTTCACCGTGCACTGGGTACCAATTTGATCCCTGCATCTGGGGCTGCACTTGAGAACCACTTGCCTGAGTCTGATGAGAGAACACTCCACACACACACTCACAAACACATACACACACACACACACACACACACAGATGTTACATGAACGGGGTTTGCTAATTACAGAGAGGCAGCAAGGGTCAACTAAAGCCTGGGATTTGTGAGAAACCAGTCCCCTAAAGCTAAGGAAAGCTTCCCAGGGCAGATAGAGTCACATGTGTGTGCCTCACTTGCACTGCTGCCAAGGGATGCCAGAAAGCAGCCTGGCTGGGGTTTTGTACCCTGGGAGACATGTGACTCACTGGGCTGAAGCGTTGAAGGACAGCTAAGAGAGACAGGAACAGAGCCCAGGCTGCTCCAGCCAGCTCCTCCGTGTCAGGTGTTGTATTCCCAGAACATTCTACCGTTATCTTGGGAACTAACTACAAGAGAGAATGAGGGAAAACTGTTTCAGTCCAAGGCCACCCGGACAAATGTCCTGCCAGCAGCCAGTAGCCTGGCACCTGTAGGCTCCTGCCCGCACTTCCCTGTTAGCCCTACCCTCTCCCTCCAGCCAATCCACACTCTGGGTCGAAGAAAAGCCATCCTGGAGGCACATTAAGGAACATCCGTGTTTGGGAGCAGGACAATTGACTTGGTCTACAAGGGAGAGGGTTAGGAATTTGTCAAGAGCAAATGGGCATGGGTTAGGGTGAGACAGAGTTAAGGATGGGTCTTCCTCTGACAAGTTGTGTGGTCTTGGGGAAGCTATTTGGCCTCTCTGGCCTCAGTTTCTTTAACTGTAAAATGGGGGTGAGAGTAACACTGACTTCATGGTACTATGAGGATGGAAAACGTGCAAGAACAAGCACTGAGCGCAGTGCCTGACACACAGTGGACTCCAGAGTCCACACGTGTGGGATCAGGGTCTGGGGCCCTGGTCTTACTGCACACCACTGTGTAGATACCGCAGAAGCAGAGGGACCAGGACAGCCATGAGTCTGGTGGTGGCAGCTGAACCCAGAGCCTCCCTTGAGCATCAGACCAGAAACTTAGAGCTGCAGCCTGGCTGTGCTCATATCATTGGCGCCTGTTTCCCTCTAGGTCTCCAAAGCCGCTGGACTACAACCTGCAACCCAAGCACAGTGACAGGGCATCCTGAACCTTCTGTAGGTCCTGCAAACAGGGCTGGTCCCCTTTCCTAGTCTCCGAGATACTTCCTTGCTTTTCTGACCTGTCCTGTCAAAAAACCCTGGCCATTGCTAAAGTTTGCATGGGGTATAGAAACACCCTTACAAACCAATCTTGCCTTTAGGAAAGTATAGTTCCTAAATCACAGTACTCAGCCTGAGAGATCATTTATTTGTGCAGGAGGAAGTTAAAGCTCAGAGAGAGAAAGAGTGAGACTTGCCCAAGGTCAACAGCCAGTTGGCTGCGAAGCCAAAGCCAGAATCCACGCTTGCCGACCCCCTGCCCCGTGCTGCCCACCAACCCTCTGCGGCTCCCAGACCAACTGTCTCCCACTTCCTTCGGGGAGTCTCCTGGTGAGAACTCTGCTTTTTAATTCTATCTGAGCTGAAAATAGAACAGTGTGACTTTGTAATGTCATCAAATATTAAGCTTGATTTTCCCAGCTACTGATATCCAAATTTGGCCAGCAAGCTCGAAGGCCCCAGTGGGGCCTGTTGGCTGTGCTACAAGAATCGGGGCTTGTAGCCAGGGAGCAGAGGCAGCCCCTATCCATGGCAGGAGGAGACAGGCGGAGGGGGCCGGCAGCTCTCAGTGACCGCCAGGAAGCCAGGGACAGGGCAACCCCGATCAAGACGGATGGGGGTAAGGGCATTGAAATTTCAAACCACAGGCACTCTATGGACACGCATATGTGAAATGCCATCCCTAGGAGATGGAAGCCAAGAGGCTGCTAAGGTTATGGTGTGAAGTTGCCAAAAACTGAAGACATAATGCCTCACTTGTCCTTTGAAAAATGTTTAAAAGAAAAGTTCTCTATGACACGGAACACAGCGTGCAAACCAAGGCCGGGAAAAGAAGTAAGTTTTTCTCACGAGTTTTCCTGAGAGTATAACACCAAAGTCTCATTATATTTGAGAGGATGGAATTAGGAAAAAAAAAAAACATCTAGAATGAGAAAAATGGTTAGAAAAATCTGGATTGGGTCTCTGCCTTCATAAATTTTTTCACCGGGCAGGTCCCTTAACCTCTCTGAAACTTGGTTGACCCATTTGCAAAATGAGGCTAATAACACCTTCCCCGAAGGGCGGTTTCGAGGATTAGATGGAGCATGTTATAATATAAAGCACATGGAATGGAACCTGACCCCAAGGAGGGCCTTGGGAGCGCTCCTTTAGAGCTTAAAATGGACTTGACTTATTTTCATGACCTGCTGTTTCATATGGGGAAACTGAGTCCCAGATGGCGAAGGGACTTACCCACAGCCTCCTCAGCAGAATAGAATTCGAGTCTGATTCTCTGTCAACGACCATCCCCCTCCATCAAGGAAAACCTCTTCTCAGATATCTCCTCCCCTCTCTTCCCCACACATTCGACATCTCTTAAATATTCCGCACGCGGCGTGGGAGGGCTGGGGAGACAATAGACCGTGGTGCTGCTGTTTCTCACGTTCACATCTTTGCTTTCGAAGGCAAGGCTGCAATCTAGCCCTGCTAGGTAAGCGATCCCTGGGTGACACCCCCTCCCCAAGAAATCTGAGTCCGGCGAGGGTGAGCGTAGCAGGGAAAGACAGGCAGAGAGGGAGCCTCTGGGAACCCATCACGGCGCGATAGAGGAGCTCTGCTTTGACACCGTTTTCAAACAGTCGCAGGAGAGAAACCACGAACTGCTGTGGCTGAACGTGTGGGAGCAAAGGGAGAGGAAGAATGCTGTGAAGCAGGAAATGCAGAGTCGTGGGAGAGTCTTCGTGAGCAAACAGCGCTCGCGTGCAGAAGGGAGCGGAACCCGGCGGGACTACCCACCACCAAAGGCTCATGCTTTTGCTTCTTTCTATCTTCTACCTTAAGGGGAGTTTGCTGATCTTTGCACTGCAAATGCAAGCAGAATTTCAGGAGCTATTTGCATGCACTTTGTGTAGATCTGGGGTGTTTCCAACAACTAAAATAATTTCTCCTCTAAGAAGCTGGAGGATGGGGCGGAGCCATGTGCCCCTCACATCCCCCTGCAGACAACTCTGGTTTTACTGCTGTAGAACCCCAGACCCTGATCCCACATGTGTGGGGCACTTACGAGGAGCATCCAGGGAGGCTGCGTGGCCTCAGGAACGTGCATTCTAACTGGAAGGTAGAGATGAGGTTTGCAACAAGACTGTGTGTAGATAAGGAATAAAGAGATGATACCTAGAAAATCATAGAATGAGAGAAAAGGGAGAGATCATAGGGATTGTTCAATCCAATTTCTCAGTGTTGGAGGCACTGAGTGGACCAGAGAGGAGAAGTAACTTGCCCAAGGTCACACAGCTAGTTTGTGGTATAGTAAGGACTAGCACCTGTCCTTTTGACCAGCTCCCTGTGCACTTCGTGCTACACTCAGCTTCTCGTTGGCGATGGAAGGAACGGAGGAGGTTTCATCCATCTTCTTGTACAGACAAGGCCCTGGTCCTGGGCCCGGACAGACCCCTCAATCAGAAAGAGCCAGAGTCTTCACCCAGGTGAGCCTGGCCTTTCACTGTGTGCGGAATCCCGGGCCACTCATTCTACCTCTCCTGCTCTTTGCTGCTGCAGCTGAACACCTAGTTGCTGGCTGCTTGGCCACAGCATGGGCAGGACAATGAGCGTGAACCGCCACGTTGTCCAATCCAAGGCACACACTCCATCCACGCTGGCCTCTGGAGTTTACTGTGCCGGGCACTGCACTCGAGCTTGTGCTTGATGTCTTTCCACCCTGTCACAATACCGTGAAGTCAGTGCTACTCTTACCCTCCTTCTGAAGGTAAAGAAACTGAAGCCCAATGGCTTCCCCAAGACCTGCAACTGGCCAAGGGCAGGCTTGTACTTCACCCCTGTCTCGCCCCACCCCACCACACCCACCTGCTGCTAACAAATCTCTGAGCTTCTCCCTTGTGCCACGCCATTCATTCATCACCACCGCCCACATGGTAACCCCATTTCCAGCCAAGGAAACTGAGTTCGGAGATTAAGCGACTCACTCAAGGACGGGAAGCTAATAGCAGGTACAATTGGGTTCAAGCATCCCTCAGTGTGACCCTGAGTCCTTGTTTTGAAGACAGCTGCCAGTTCCAGTGTGTTGTGATGCTGTGGTTTTCTTCTAGTTGGGGGCGGGTGCATGGGTCAGTGAAGGTTTGAGGCACGAGCTGGCAAAAGAAAGTAAGGATTTGGGGACGGTGATTCTCAGCTGGTGTCGGGGCAGGCATGGTATTAAGGAATAAAAGTTTGGTGGCACACATGACAAGATTAAAATATTCCAAATGATGCTCATTAACTAATTGCCACCCTGTCCCAGGCACAGTGTGACTGGGTCCTGGTCCCATCACCTATTAAATCGCCACATTAAGAACACTGCCCTGAGGTTTTGCCCTTCAGTCCCGTAAGGCTGACGCTGCCCGAGTCACCTTATATGTTCACAAGCCACAGCTTTCCAATGTCCCAATAAACATAGATGTTCTTGTAACTTGGCTTCTTAGCTCTTACCTTTTACCTTCAACTCACTGGATCGCCCCAGCCCCATATCTGGTCTGCCGGACATTGGTCTTGGTCACATCTATTGGCAGTTGCCACACAAAATAAAACTTACACATTGAATCAAAATGTTGTAGTGAACCTGGAAGGCATTTCTGGCACACTGTGTCCAGGAACCCATGAAGAATACCCCTTATCCACAGGGCCACGAGGGAGGGTGTGGCATCAACAGCTGGCGTTGCCACATGAGCTGACCCCGGCGGGGGACTTCAGCAGCCTCCACCGGACTCCCCCAAAGGGCAGAAACCGTGCAGAAGTGGCCGTGGCCAGCTGAAATCCTCCAGAAAAGACTGTGCCAGGGGACTCCAGTGATTTGTAATCAAATTGTGTTTCATTAAAGAGAAAGTGTCCAGAGGTTTCCTGTTGACTGCATTCTTGCAAATTAAAGATAATGGAGTTAACAGAGAACAATTGGAAGTCAGATACCAACAGGTGAAACGAGCCCGAGGAAACGTCATCTCTTCGGATGCCCATACACAGCTTGCGGGTCCTGCCCAGGCAGCGGGTGGGCTGGATTCTCTCTCTGCCCAGAAAGCATGGGTTCAAGTTAACAAACAGTTCTGAGGGTCCTTGGCCATATGACTTTGAACGAGACAATCTCAGGCCCTGCCTGTAGTCTTTAAAACAAGGAAGATTTGTCGGGTGACCGGCCATCCCAACTTGTGAGAAATGGGGGGTTTTCCAGGGTGTGGGAATTCAATGCTAAAATCAGGAAAGTTCTGGACAAACTGGGATGAGTTGGCCACCCCACTGGGCTTCCCAAGGTCCCTGACTGGGTCAGTATTCTGCGGTTATTCTGACTAACTCTAATTTTCTTGGGAATTATTAAGTTACAGGAACCCATGAGCCTGTAACAAATGTTTTGTGAGCCCGGTAGGGTTTCCAGCACACAGAAGGGACTCCACAGCTGCTTCCGCTTTCCTGTGTCCCTCACCAAGCATTGTCACCTCAGGTTGTTCTGAGATATTGGAGTTCTGTGCTGGTGAAGCCTCCAGAAAGGTTGTCACCTGCGACTCTCATCACAACCCAGAGGGGGGCAGATTTCCATCTTTCAGGTGAAGAAACCAAGACCCAAAGCTGCTTTGTGATTTTTCTAGAGATCAGGCCACATGGAGCTAGGACTCCACCCCGCGTCTGTCTGCTCCAAGCCCAGGGGCTCCCTGGCTACACCAGGCTGGTGTAGACCCACGTGGGTACAGACAGGCGAGCGTGTGCCTTGAAAGCATCTGTGCTCCCCCTGACCATGAGACGCCTCGCACTGTCTGCTCCTTCTGTCCAGAGCTCCCGTTTCTGCGTGCCACTCGCAGCTGGCACCGCGCTGTCCCACGTCCCAGCCACCCCTCGTCCAGGGTCAACCGCACTCCACATCCTGAAACGCAGGCCCTCCCGCCACATCAGGGCCTCGGTCCCCGCTCCCCTCCTCACTCCCAGCAACTGCCTGGGAGGAAGGGAAGGCTCTGGAAGCGTAGACAGGCAAAGGGAAGGGCAGGCTGCCCCACCCCGCCATAGTCAGGGGCTCCCCGGAGCCTAAACCCCCCCAAGCAAGGCATCTTCTGAGGCCCAAACTGGGCCAGAGAAACGCAAAATCCCAGCCAAGAGGGATGGAAAACCCAGGAGGACACCGGGACCTGAGAGGAAGCGGCAGAGTGTGATTTTTAATTTACTTTTTCTTGCCCTGAGACAAAAATTAATTTGACTTGGGAAAAAAAAAAAGTAACTTTTTACTTGACTTTTAAAAGTAAAATTTCTGCAACTCTTTTTCCACTTAACAGAACATTTCCTCAACTTCTAAGGCATAATGTTAATATGCGCCAAAGATGGGGAATTCCCTGGGCTCGGCTCGCGTATCACTGAACTGATTTTTTCCCCCTAATTTCCTAGTAATACTGGCTGGGTTATGCTAACAGGAGAGTTAACAGCTAATTTTGCTACAGGGAAGATAATAACAGGAAATGATCTTCAATAATGAATTAAACAGACTCCTCGGATTCTGATTCTTTTTATTAGATAAGGTCAATGGCATCTTAAATGAGCAAATCTATCCTAGGCCGGCAACAAGATACAGAGAAAATCGTCAAGCTGACTCATAGGGATAAGGCATGAGCTCTGAAGATCACTGCAGATGGGAAGGTAAGATCATGAGCTTTAAACCCAAAACTGGACACTAACCCACACTAGCTGCGTGACCTTCGACATGACCTCGCCTCTCCAAAGCTGTCTCTTTAGCTACTTACAGGATAAATAATTCCTACTTCTCGCAGCTTTGTGATCCGTCATATCTGCCCCCTTCCTTATGCAGAAGATGTCATTTACAAAATATTTTCACATGTACTGTGTCATTCAGCTCTCAGAATAAGCTCCCTTAAAACAGATCATCCAAGAATGGAAGAACAAGCACCACAGGTAGTCACCATCAAATCGGTACTAATTGATCAACACTTACGTACACATATGGAAGTAACAGTCATGGGGTGTCAGGCAGGTGGGAGGGGGAGGAGGGAATGGATGGATTCACACCTAATAGGTACGGTGTGCACTGTCTAGGGGGTGGACACGCTTGTAGCTCTGACTCAGGTGGGGCAAAGGCAATATATGTAACCTAAACGTTTGTATCCCCACAATATTCTGAAATTTAAAAAATGATAAAAAAAAAAACCAAACTCAGACCATCCAGACTGAATTAGCCCCATTTCAGGACAAGGAAGTTCAAACATTGTCCAGGCCACATGCTTAGCAAGAGTGAGGACTAGGACCCCTCAAGCTAGTCTTCTAACTCTAGTTATTTCATCTATAGAGTCCTTGTTCTTAAAACTACTTGTTGGCCAGGCGCTGTGGCTCACCCCTATAATCCTAGCACTCTGGGAGGCCAAGGCGGGTGGATTATTTGAGCTCAGGAGTTCGAGACCAGCATGAGCAAGAGTAAGACCCTGTGTCTACTAAGAATAGAAATTGGCTGGACAACTAAAAATACATAGGAAAAATTAGCTGGGCATGGTGGCGCACTCCTGTAGTCCCAGCTGCTCGGGAGGCTGAGACAGGAGGATCACTTGAGCCCAGGAGTTTGAGGTTGCTGTGAGCTAGGCTGATGCCACGCCGCTCTAGCCCGGGCAGCAGAGCAAGACTCTTGTCTCAAAAAAAAAAAAAAAACTACTTGTCTCCATTATTTTTAATCATACAGATTTTTATTTAATAAAAAGTTTTCTCAGGACACATCACTAACCTATGTATCAATATTTATTTATTAGTCATAAACCTATTCTATTCATGGCATAGATCTATATACATAGATATAATCAAACATACACAAAAATAGAGGAAATAAATATAAACTAAATATAAACTGAAGCTCTAAGGTTTTCTTGCAGAAAGAGGGAGATGTGGATAAACTGGAGGGACGGGAGAGTCACTCGATGGGCAGGGACATCTGCATTGCCTTGTGGCTGGGGGCAGCTAGACCCTCTGACTTTCGTCAAAGAGGAAGCAGAGGTGAGGAGAGGTTAGAGGTCTGCTCGGGGTCATGCAGAACTCGACAGGCTCTCTGCCCGGTTCCCTTTCCACACTAAAGAGCAGAGTTGGTGCTGATGCCGGCAAGCCCTAGGGAGCCACTGAGGGTGTTGGAGAGAGGGCACAGCCAGCTTCTGAGTGTTTAGCCCAGTGGCTTATACAGGCGGGCAGTTTCATCCCAGCCAAAGTGCTGGCACATGTCTTCATAGCCAAAGCCCGTGTGTGGAGGTTTTGGTTCCCAGAAGTTTCCAAAGCGGGGGATGTAATTACAACATTTTAAAGCAAACAAACACACCCCTGAGTGGGAGGACTGTGTATTTATTTGACTAATTAGAGAGAATTCACTGAGAGGATGTACAAAAACATCAGCCGCTTTTTTTTTTTTTTTGGTAATACTAATTGACATTTTCTTTTGACATTTTATTAGTAGCTCATCTTTATTTTTATTGTGCTCTCAATAAGGAACCAAGGCAAAGCGTCATACACTCTGACAGTAACGAGTGTGAATCATGCATCACCTAAATAGCAGCGTCTCAGGACGCCCGAGGCACAGAGCGCCAGTTATCGGCCTGCTGTAGGTGCGGGGGGCGACCCGCGGGCATTCCTCGTGCACAGAGGGAGGCTTTCCAGTTTGTGGCCTGGCTGCCGAGAGCACCAGTTCTGCTCAACCCAGCTCCCAAAGCGGCTGCAGTCAGCACTCCTGGGCCCCAGCCCACATTGCATTCCGATGACCAAGAAGGACACGAGAGTCAGCAGGCATCCCGGCCCCTTCTGCCACCTTCCACACGCCTGCTGTTCGTACCCAGAGAGAGGTGAGAAACTGTCGTCTCAATTCAGTACAGTTAAAACGTGTTTCTGAGAACCCAGTATGTGCCCAGGCTTAATGCAACGTCACTAAAAGAGCAACTTGGAGTCCGACAGATCTGAGTTCAACCTCATCTCTCTGAGCCTTTGTTTTCCATCCGTTAAACGGAAATGAATTACCTACCTCACGGAGTTCTACTGGTAATTAAATCATAAAATTACGTAAGGTACCTAACACAAATGCCTGATGCATTCATGAGTCCCAGGGAGATGTATTTCTGGCAGATAGAAGATACAGCTAACATAGCTAAGGGAACTTAAGATGAGGACATAGTCGGTATGTCATAAGTGCCCCTAACAGACACCATAAAGACTCTTTCTTAGTGTTGGAGAGAGAGGCAGAAATGCAAAGCACTGAATATATGGTTGGCTCCAACAGGTTGGGCAGTAGGGAGCCACTGAAGGTCTTTGAGCAGTGGAGGGGAATGACAAGAGCTATACCACATACAAGTAGAGCCCCAATACTACCTGTGGTTATCGAGCACTTGGAATGTGGCTAGTCTGAATTGAAATGTGCTACAGGTATAAAATGCACACTGGATTTCCAAGACTTAGTAACTTAAAAATAATGTAAAATACTCATTAATAGTTTTTGTAGTATTACATGTTGCAACAATAGTATATTGAACACATTAGGTTAATAAGATATATTATTAAAATAAATTCTACCAATTCCCTTCTCTTTTTTAATGTGGCTACCAAAAAAAAAAATCTAAAATTACAAACGTGGCTCACATTGTGTTTCAATTGGACGGCACTGCCTCCCGGAGTGTTTGCCAGACGTACCAGAGCAGAACGTGGCTGGAGGCAGCAGCAGTATCTGGGCCATTTCATTCCAGCCAAGCTGCCAATGTCCTCTCAGCTGGGCCCTGTCGCTCCTGCTGCCAGCTCACTGAGTAATTAAAATGCCTTGAAGCAGAGAGCCTGGCTCCTGAGTGTGTTTGACCATCCTCAGAGAGTTTTGCAAAGTTGTTTCAACAGGAAACATCCAGACAATGTTCTCAAACAACCCCATGTCAGCCAGAGCATGGAGCATGCGCCAAAGTGCGTGGCTCTTAGCCCTGAGATCTGGTGGTCATAGCTCACTCCCAGCAGAAGCTATTTCACAAGGTAAACTAAAAAGCAACCAGCATTTTCCTCTCCAATTGGCACCAAATGGATCATTTTTCTGTAACCATTTCCCCGGTGGAGAGCTTGCTAAAGCCTGCAGAATCTGTCCCCACAGACCCCATGCGTGATCCTTCCAGGGATGGAGAGTGGACAGGGCAGAGATTGTCCCCCTGCACTTGGCTTTGGTCCTCATGCCCCAAGCTCAGACTTGAAATTCAACCAATACTGCCGCCGACTTTCTGGGTGGGGACCCTGAACCTATGCCCTTCCTTTCCCCATCAGCAATATGTAGACGCTGGGTGGCATGGTCTGGAACATTCTGAGAGAAGGCATGCTACCAGAGTGGTTAAGTGTATGTTTCTGCAGTCAGCGGGACACGGTTCAAGTTCTGATTCTGCCATCCACTGGCCATATGGCCTGGGGCAAATTACTTTGGGAATGCAGATAGGGTGCTCTCCTGGGTTGTTGGGTGGCTAGATTAGATAATGAAAGAAAGATGTATGGTGCAATATTGGGCACCTGATAAGCATCAAATAAAGTCATCTAATGAATAAAGACTTCACAGTTTGTTTTGGAAGCGTTAGTCCAAGCTTCGGAAGGCCTTCGTCCGTGCTGGGGTTTGACATCTCTTCCAGCTGCTGCTAAGCAACTCAGGCTGAGGGATTCTGATACTGCCTGTTCCCAGAAGAGGCAGGTGCAGAGGGGTGGAGGTGTCTCTATGCGCTGGTGTTTCCAAAAAGAATCACCAAAAAGGAGACTGCTATCCCAGCCGGCACAGCTGGGACTAGGGGGTCAGAAAATCTGGACAGGAACAATGCTGGCATTTTGTTTCAGAAATTCCTTATTATTGCAATTTTATCATTTACGTTTTAGTAGTCACACTTCGAACATTCAACATCTTAGGGCAAGAACATTTCTTCCTGAGGACTGTCAGCGATCGGGTGGTCCTGTGGCCTCTTAGCTAGAATCTGTGACATTAAATAAATGTCCCTTCTCAAATGAGGTCAGGAGAGGAGCAAGATATTTGGAGGTTGCTTCATCTTTCTCTAATACTTTCTTTTTTCCTTAATACTTTGTATTCTTTATTACATTGGAGTCATCTTATCATGAACACTGTACATATTACATAACTTTGGAGTTTTTTATTCTATTATCAGGTAGCAAAAGTGACATTCCATTTCTAATTCATCCTCTCAGGCTAGAAAAATATTCCCTAATATTTTCTTGAAATCCTCATGACCTAGATAGAATTCCTACATAAAATTAAATAACTAAAAATTAAATGCAGTTATTAAAGTTTAATATTATGAATGCAGTTTCTACAAATATTATAATTATGATATAATCTAATTTCCATTTTCTGTTCTGTATTATTATTTAAATTTTATAAACATTAGTTGGCTCAGAAAGGAAATAATATTCTTCCTAAAGCTATCTAGCTCATACTCTCAATATTCATATTAACTGTCACTCTATTGTTATTATATATCCCTATTTATTTGTCGATTGAAAATATTTTAAGATAATTTAGTAAATAAAATTAACTTTCATAATGAAAATTAATTATTGCAGTACTTTACTCTTGCAATAATTCATGCTTCCAACAATTGATAAAATTTTAAAATGTAAACAACAAAATTTCACTCTGTAATACTTCCAGAATGCTTACCTGTATTTGAAAGTAGATATTTAGATATTAACCATAAACCCAAAAGATATCCATTCTCATATTACCCATTGTTACGTAAATGAGATAGGATGATAACCTACAAGATCACTCAATCACTGATGACTCACAATTTCACTGATTCCAGAAATGACATTGAACTAGGCATTTGGCTGTTCAGCCATCCAAAGCTGAATACCAAGGTCAAAGCCAAACTTTTTTTCATGACTGTATCAGTCAGCGTCCAACCAGGGAAACAGAAATGGAATTAATACAGAGAACTGGTTATACAAGTGTGATAGCTGATTTTGTGTCAACTTGACTAAGCCACAGGGGGCGGAGATATCGCGCTGGAGGATGTTTCCGGATGAGATTAGCATGCGAATCGGTAGACTAAGCAAAGCAGATTGCTGTTCCCAGTGTGGACAGCTCTCATGCAATCCACTGAAGGCCTGCATAGAACAAAAAGGCAGAGGAAGGCAGAATTTGCTCTCTCTTTCTGATTGTCTTCTAGCTGGAACATCGGCCTCCTGCCTTTGGACTTGGACTCGGACTATAACACCATCAGCAATCCTGGTTTTCCAGCCTCGGGACTCAGACAGGAATTACGACACCAGCTCTCCTGGGTCTCCAGCTTGCCAATGGCAGACAGCATCCATGATTGTGTGAGCCAGTTCTGTGTGTGTGTGTGTGTGTGTGTGTGTGTGTGTGTGTGTGTGTGTGTGTGTGTGTGTCCTACTGGTTCTGTTTCTTTGGAGAACCCAGACTAACTCTACAAGTGATGGAAAAGCACCAAGGGACAGTGATGCAACCCAGAAGTTAGATACAGCAGGAAACTACTACCTGCAGGCTAGAGGGACAGAGGGAAGTGGCGATGTTACTAGAGCCCCGGGGCTGGGATCACCCAGTGGAAGCTGGAACCTGCGAGGACCTCCGTGGCAGGAGCTGGAAGCTCAGAGGAGACTCATTCACTGCTGAGAAACCACTGCAGGCAGAGTGAGGAGGAGAAAGACTCTGTCTTCTCCCTTCCACTTTTCCATCTCCTGGGAGTGCTTCGCATTGGCTGAGCCCTGCTGGAAGCCACCTGACACCAGAGCCTATGGGGGTCGTCCCATCCCCCTACCTTACAGCCCGGAGTCGGGGAGGGGCAAAGAATGAACCTGACCACAAACAGGCCCAGGACCAACACCATTCCTATATAGTTTTTTATCCCTACCTCGACTCTAAAAAGTAGGCGGTTCCCAATTACCATTTGAATAACTAGAGTTCAGAGAAGTGAAGTGACTTTCCTGAGGTCACACAGCTAGCAGATGGTGAGGTTCAACCTCTCAGCAACACAAACACCTCCCCCACCAACCTCTCACTTCATTTTTATTACAAAAGTAATATATCAATTGCTGCAAAAAAAAAAATTTAGAAAATCCAAAAGTAGAAGAGAATTACCCCAATGCTACCACTCAGAGGCTACCACTGTCACAGATATTTCCTTTTCTAGTCTTTTTTCCTAGGCATAATAGACATCTTCCCCTGCAAAACTGGGAGGGAATTACTATGATGCGCATGCGCCTCATTCAGATGGACGTATCCCATTCCACTGAATGGAGGGATGGACGGAAGTTATTTAACCACGTCCCAGTTGGTGGACACTTAGAGTCTTTCCAGAGTTTGGCTACTGTACCCAATGGTAAACAAGCCCACACACAAATCTTTTTATATCTATGTAACCGACTTCCATCTTGGAAAAGCAATTACTCGATCAAAGGGTAGTAGCTTGTTTAAAGCTCAATGTCTGATGTCAAATTGCTCTTTGGAGAAGTTGTGCCATTTGTATTTCGCTGTAGAGGGAGAGACCCTGCAGCCTGGCGTGATTAGATAGTTGTTTCATTGCTGTTCCTACTTTTGCATCCGTGCCAAGAAGACGATAAATGATATCTCGTCATGTTAGTCGGCGTGTTTTCCCTTTAGCTATCTCAGCAAAGCTCTCCTACCCCATTTCTCAGCACTCCCCACCACCAACCGTGTCTTTCCCACCCATCTTGGTACGGACAAACCATCTGTTTTCCAGCCATCAGCTGAGACCCTTAAAAATAGCTGCTCCCAGGGGATTCGGGTTGCTGAAGACACCCAAAACATGGCCATTCTAATTGCTCTTGTGATTTGCCAAAAACAGTGGCAGAAATCAAAAGAAGGAAGACAGAACAGCTCTGCCTTTGGAAGAAAGGTTTCTGGGGACCAAACCTCGAGATACACCAAGACCAGTGGCACATTCTAGAGGCCAGCGAGGTACATGTTTTCACCCAGGGGGAGGAGCCAGCAACACTTGGGAGGTCCCAGTTGACCAAAGCCCTGCAGAGCCAAAGGCTCAAAGGCTACAGGTGAACAGGAATCCAGGTGTGGCCCCCAATGGAGAGGGCAGGTTTCTAGCTGTAGCGACTGGGCTCCCTGGAGGCCACCCCACCGGATACCTGGTGCATTTTATCCAAAGACCAGTGAAAATACTGACTTTTCAAAACTGTAGATATAATTAGTCTATTCAGGATTGAACCAAGAAAATAACCCTGCAGCATGTCTCAGGTGCTCAGGGACTCTCCGCAAATGTTTACAGAATAAATAAATCAACATAGTAGGGAAAATTGGTTTGGGATTTGTCAAAAGTTCTGATTGAACTGAACTCTCTTGTCAAGATTTAAGAGATCATTAACGGATGCAAAAATCAATATGTTTTAACTGGCTGTTATGTGCAAAGCACTCTGCTAGACATATGGAGACGTTAGAGGGGAAAAAAAAAAGGAATGGTCCCCACCCTTAAGCTACTCCCAGGGGACAGTCGTGGTTGACAGTGTGCCCTTGGGTGCAAAAAGATCTGGGTTTGAGTCTCAGAAACCCAATTCAGTAGTTGAGTGCGTATAGGCAGTTGTCATCATTTAGAGTCTTCGAGCCTCAGTTTTCTCATCTGCAAAATGGGGCACTAACAACCAACTCACAGAGCTGTGTGTGAGTAAATGAGATGATGCTGGCCACATGCCAGGCACTGACTGGACAAACTATGGCAGCTGCTATTATTTATTTCGTTTCTGTCAACAAGGAGGGCCAGAGGCTGTGCTGATCACTTCGGCAGCCCAGAGAAACCATTCACCTGCTCTATAACAGGAAGACCAACTCCAGGCTTAATTAGTTATTGGATTTAGGGGCCGTCCAATCATCTTATCTTCCTTCTTAATTACAGCTGCAAAGATCCTGTTTCCCACAGGATCACATTCACAGGCCCAGGAGTTAGGACTCGGGCCTATCTTTGGGGGTGGCAGAGGGAGACACAGTTCAACCCACAACCGGCAACGCCCTTCCAGTTAGTTGGCTGGTTCATTCCTTTGCTCCATTCCAAGTCCCGACCAAACATCACCTCCCGGAGAGGCTTCCGGACCCACCCTATCTCAGTCAGCCCTCGCCACGCCATGCCCTCCTCTCGCTTTACTTTCCTCCAAAGAACTTGTCTCCACCTTATGCTATACATTTATGTCTGTAATCTGTCTCCCCACTAGCGCATAAGCTCCGTGAGGGCAGGGGTTAGCCTGGCATACAGTCGGCACTCAATAGGTGTTTGTGGAATGAGCGAGACAGTGAGTGATGAGTGCAGGACGCCCACACTACAGTTCTGCTCCCTGCCAATAACCAAGCTTTTTCTCCTGTTGGGGACACTATGGTAGTGCTTCCCCCAAAAGAGGGTAATGTCCCCACAAAGACATCTGTGTCCTGACCCCAGGACCCCGTGAATGTGTCGCCTTACCTGGTAAACAGGAACTGTGCAGGTGTGATTAAGGTGAGGACCTTGAAAGGGGAGATCGTCCTGGTTACCCAGGTGGCTCCAAGGTGATCACTGGGGACCCGAGAAGTGGGAGGCGGGAGGGCCAGCGAGGGAAAGGAGAGGTGACCAAGGAGGCAGGAGCGGAGCACTTTGCAGAGACGGGGAGGGACCAGGAGCCGAGGAGGGCAGCCGGCCTGGAGGCGGTGGACAGGGCGTGGAAACAGGCGCCCCCCAGAGCCTCCAGAAGGAACAGCCCCACCCACACGATTTTAGGCCAGAGAGGCCCATGTCAGCCTTCTCTCCACCACACCTGGCAGATGATGAGTTCGTGTCGTTTTAAGCCGCTGAGGGTGTGGTAACTGGATCCAGCAGCGCTGGGAGCGGAGTGCGGACTCCTTGTTCAAACTCTCCGGGGCAGCCCTGCCCTGGCCGGGCAGGTCCCTAGGCAGTGAGTATGTGGCCCCGGCCTGCGCTGGGTCACACAGCTGGGCGTGGCCGGCCCAAGACTTGAGCCTGTTTATCTGTCCCTAGAGTCCTTGCCTGTGCCCCAGCTGCAGAGTAGGGGGTAATTATGCAGCTGCGTGTGGCCTGGGAGACAGTCTCAGCCCCGCCTCAGCTCCGAACAGCCCCCCACGCCCGGGCCAGCACAGAGACGGCTGTTCGAGGAGGGTTGTGTGTCTCACGGCATGTGCTGGTGGAAATGCACTTTGATTGACACTCGTGGACACATCTGGGCCCGGTGGATGCAGGCCGGGGCCTGACTGCTCAGGAGTAAAGGAGGGCAGCTGATGGGACGCGCCCCGATGTCCTCAGACAGGATACAGGGCCCGGCCTCCCACGGGCAGCCCCAGCCAGGACGGGAAGGATGGGAGGCCCCAGGGCTGGAGAGCCCAAGACCGTTCTCCTACCCAGGTCTCCTCTGGGTCTCCCAACGACCCATGGGGAGTTCTGATTACCCCATTTTACAGGGCAGGAAGCAGAAGCCTGAGGAGGGGAATGCTTTGCCCAAGGCCCCGCAGGGAGGAGGCAGAGCCGGGATTCACACTCAGGTCCCGAGGAACTCAAAGGCTGTCCCTTAACTCTGGCCCCGAGGGCCCCACGCCGTGACTGCACCGGCAGAGGCCAGAGCGCGGGGTGTCTGCGAGCTGAGCCACTCACCCCGGTCGCGGCCGTGGGGCTGGGGGCCCTCAGTGCCACTCTCACTCTGCTCCTGCGTGTCCCTAAAGGCCTCAGCATGTCTTCTAAGAGTCTTGAAGAGAAACTCAACCCCAGCTTCATTCTCTCTCTCTCTCTCACACACACACACACACACACACACACACACGCACACATTCTTACATACACATACACACATACACACCCTATCACACGCATGTTTACACTCACACAAATACACACCCACTTACACAGGAATGCTCATACACTCACTGAGACACACGCATGCACACACATACACAGATGTCCACCTGTGAACATACGCATGTGCATGCACACCCCAACACCACTTCCAACATGCACACACACGCACACGCGTACATGCACAAACACACACGCAACACATAATGCATACACGTTCACGTGTGCACACATTCTCTCATGTATGCAGACTCACACACAAATGGATACACGTGCCCATCCACCTCCCTGAGGTGCACACACACGGTCCCTAACACAAGCACACGCACGCTCACGGTCGGGCCAGGGCTGCTGGTTCCTGTGACTCACCTGCCTGTTCACTCAGGAAGATGAAACAGCACCGGCCTATTGTTGACTATCCTGGAAGAAAAAGAGACTATAAAATCCTCGGCTTAACACCGTCTAATCCGGGCTCGCTGCCCATCCATTCATCCCCTCTGTTGCTGCCGTCGAGCACGTCTGTTTCGGAGGGACATGCATCTGATCTTGGAGAAATCGCAGCATTAGTCGCCTGGCCTGACACGGGACCTGCTCACCCTCGACGGGGCTCCAGGCTCCCCCCACCCCGGCCTGACGCCGTCTCTCTAAGCATTTCCTGGCATGGCAGATGCTGGCCTCCCACCGCAGGAGAAAGAAGCACGAAGGCCGTGAGCAGGGAGGCCGGGAAGAGCCACCGCCCCCACGTGCAACCACAGGCGAGGACGCCCGGGAGGACCCCAGGCCCTTGGTTTCCCTTCTGTGCATGGAGATGAAGATCCTCGCCCTGCCCTTGGGACAGAGGAGAAGGATGAAGCAGAGACCTCCTGCCGTCCAGACAGCAGGATAGAAGATGCCAAAAAGCAGGCTGGAAGATTCTAGAAAAGGTGTGGAGGCAGGGGAGGCGCAAAAAGGGAACACACGGACACTGGATTCAATTCTTTGTCCGGCAGAGTTTTAAAGGGCTGAGCACTTGCCATCCACTTCTGCAGACTTGCTATGAAAGGCCTCTCTCCCGTCCCTGGTTTCAGCCACCCTGGGGTGGACCGTCACTCTCTGCGAGGCACTTGCTCTCAGGACCCACCAGTGTGAATTCCACATGTGCACAGAGGCTAAAATTTCAAGTCAAACCACGCAAGACCTATCTACCAACGAGGCAGAACTCTGTGGCTGCGCATGCTCATGAGACGCAGTCACTTGATGAAGCTTAAAATAAACGTTCAACGACCAACCCCTGGAGCACTAGGGAGACAGCCTTGAGCTCTGAAGGAGCTGGGGGCGTGGAGACAGCTGGATCTGAGCCCAGACCCCAGCTCTGCCACCTACCTATGGGTTGAGTGGCCTTGAACAACTTTCTCAAACTCTCAGAGCCTTGGTTTTCTCATCTGTTAAATGGGAACAACACTAGTTCCTACCCCACAGGGTTTTGAGAGAACCTGAAGACTTGCTATGCACGAAGTGCCTAGCGCAGCCCTTGGCACACAGTCGGTGCTCATAAATGTGAGATCCACTCCTCCCCTCTGAGCACTTCCCAGCCAGTCCTAGGACGGGGTGGTGATGAAGGCCAGCTCTGAAATAGACTCCATCTGGGCTGAAGCCTGGCTCTGTGACCTTGGGCAAGTCACTTGGCCTTGTAGTGCCTGGGCCCCCCTCCTCTGTAAAATGGGGAAAACAGAAGTACAACCCCACGAGCCACTAAAGAAAACGGCACAACTGCGTAGGAAGGGGGTGCACAGTGAAAGCACGGGCATTGCAGACTCTCGAGTTAGTTCCAGTTTCCCCAAAAGCAGCCCCTGAGACAAGGATTTGGTACAAGTGGCTAATTGAGAGGTGATTCCAGAACATGGTGAGTTAGGACGGAGGGGAGCAAGGAAGCCAGAAAGCTAATGGGGGGCACGTGGGTGCAGAGTCTTCACAGTGGGCAGCCGGGGCTCGGCCCTGCTGGGGATGTCTAGGAAAGAGTGTGACACCTCTCAGAATGGCCCCACAGAAGGACTCCCTCACCTAAGAATGATCGGCTGCTCCTGGGGACAGGAACTCCCGAGCACCGGCAGCCTGCCTGGTGCATGGGCCGAGTGGCTCTAACAGGCAGAGCAGGTGCTCCAGGCGGGAAGTCATCAGCGTGTTCTGCAACTGTAAGCTGCAGGTGACATCAGTGAGCCAAGGGCATACGTGCAGAGCCCGACAGCACCTGCCTCAGCTGTTATTGCTGCTGTTGTCACTACAAAATTCCTGGGCCAGGTCCCAGGGCCCTGCCCCAGGGACTCAGACACTCCCCAGGCCCTCTGGGCGAGGCCTGTCTGTCTGCCTGGGGCCTGGCACGCCGGCTCCTGCGCATGCGCTTCCTGGGGCTGCCATAACGAGCTGCAGAAATTTGGGATCTCGTGGTTCTCGAGGCCAGAAGTCCAAAATCAAGGTGAGGGGCAGGACCTGACCCCTCTGAAGGCTCGAGGGAAGGATCCCTCCTCGCCTCTTCCAGCTGCTGCTGGTGACTCCAGGTGTTCCTGGGCTTGTGGCTGCGTCACCCCAGTCTCTGCTCAGTCTTCCCATGACTGTGTCCCCCGTGTCTCTGTGTGTCCTCCTCATCCATCTCTTATAAGGATACTTGTCATGGGACTCAGGACATCCTCGATAATCCGGGATGATCTCATCTTGAGATCTTTAGCTTAATTACAACTGCAAAGATGCTTTGTCCAAATAAGGTCGTGTTCATAGGTTCTGGTGCTCAGGGTGTGGACATACCTTCTGGAGGCTACTGTTCATCCCAGTAAGGACTGTTTACAACAGGCTTAAGGCAAATCAACAAGGCAGGGCGGAGCAGCTGGAAGCTCCAACTGCCAGAAGCCGTTACCACCCCTAGGCCTCAGGGGACGCCGGGGAGGGACCTTGGAGCTGCAGCTGGCTCGGCAGCCTCCTTAACCCGCAGCTCAGCAGGGAGTGGTGGGAAGAAACACCCTCTCCGGCTGCTGCCTCCCACAGCCGAACTGAAGCAGAAGCCACAGGAGGAAGGAGACCTGCGGCTCCCAGCACGCAGCGGCATGGAGAATGATCTGGAAGGGCAAACATGAATATCCTGCACACCCTGGTCTCTTGCAACAATGTCTTTGGTGCACTCAGGTGCCTGGGGAATAAGCAGCTCATTTAAGAAGAAACAGATGAAAACTGGGTATCTGTTGAGCTGGCAGTTCCTTCAGGCTGCTCTAGACTTTAGCCTCTTGTCCTGAACTCTTCAGCCCCAGGTCCCTTGCCCATGCCTGTCCTAAGTTCATGATGTCCCCAGACTCCTGACCTGGCACCTCATGGGACCAAGCCAGACTGTCGCCCTTCCCCCATGCCAGAGAAGAAGAGATCCCTGAGTAGCCGGGCAGAGGGACGGGAGAGCCTGTGGTCCCATGGCAGAGCTGGAATGGAGCAGCCTCTACGCTCCCACTGCAAACAGAGCAAGGAACCTGGTGCCACAAGGCAGCCCAGCCCAGCACACTGCCAAAGTCACGTGCCCGGCCCGGCCCTGCCCAGCACTCTGGAGCCAGAGCATCAGGGAGCTGCTACAGAAGCAGCCAGGGGCCTGGGACCCACTGGGCAAAGGGGTTCTGCACCCCCACCCTGTCCTCCTGGACTCCACCCCAAGTGTCACTGTCTCACCCACAGTCCAGGGACAGAGTCCCACCCGGCCGGCTGCCCTACCCTGCCTCACACAAATCAAACCTGAAAATCACTCCAGCTGCTGGAGAACAAGCGCCACAGAACAAGATATACTGCAGAAATCACACGGCTGCTCTGTGGAGGGGCTGAGCTCCCTCCAATTACTGTCACATAAGCTTCTCCAACTTCATCTCCCTTATCTTATCTATAATAGATAAATGCCCAGCCCCAGGGAGGGGACATTTTTTCAGAAATCCAGCGTAATAAACCAGAAAAGTGCCAGCTGTCACTGGCAGGAAGCTGTGCCCATTAGCAGGCTCCGAGCCATCCTCACAGCTCCCACAAAGCCCCCAGTCCAGGGAAGCGTGTTCCTGAAGTCCCTGCTCATGCCAGCAGTCACATACATGAGCCAGGCTGCAGGAGGGCGCGAGCAGCCGGCCCAGGGACGACGGATGTCCTCGTCACTCGGAGTGTCATGGGCACCAGCCCCGGTTCTCTCTCCC
Source organism: Propithecus coquereli (assembly GCF_000956105.1). Classification (NCBI taxonomy): domain Eukaryota; kingdom Metazoa; phylum Chordata; class Mammalia; order Primates; family Indriidae; genus Propithecus; species Propithecus coquereli. The sequence continues at coordinate 5,350,506 of NW_012152729.1, read as the reverse complement.
CCACCTCCTGTCAGCTGCGGGGGAGGGCCCAGGCCGGCCAGCCAGGCAGCAGCGGGTTTAGTCAAAACCGCCCTCTCTGCAGGAGCTGCATATTCTAATTTTGCCTTGGCAGAGACATGAGCGGCTGGCGGTCCAGGCCACCCCAGGGGACAGAAGCACAGAACCAGCAGCTGAGATTAGAACGCAGGGTGAGGCTGCCCCACGGGCCTCGCTGCCTCCCGTATGGGCACTAAAGCGCCCTCGCTGCAGGCACGCTCAGAGTTAACTGTGACGGGCTCCTGAATGCACCAGGGGCCAGGCCCAGCTGCAGGGGCCACGGGACTCCGGGAGAGAAGGGAAGCCTTCCCAGGGAAGCACAGAGAGAGAGGGCGTCCGCCAGGGTCCTCTGCTCCATTGGTACCAGGGTACCAGGCCCTGCCGCTGGCACAGTGAGCATGGCCTGTTCACCTCGTCCATCCCAGGTCTCCGGGAGCCTTCGCCTCGAGCCTGTGGGTCAAAGGGCGCAGCAGCCAGCAAGAGGGTCCAGCTCCTGTCCCCACGTCTCAGACAAGCCACTTAACCTGCCGGAGCCTCAGTTTCCTCATCTGCACAGTCAACCTAATAACAGTGCCCACCTGAAAGGGCTGTGAGGTCAGATGGGATGAAACCTGAAACGTGCTCACGGTAGGTGCTCATCAAATGACAAACATCAATATCATTACTTCCAGACGTGGAGCTGAGGGACCAGGTGAGTTACCTCCAACAACACAGAGCAGGAGAGTGAGGGGGGTGACCCCACCCCAGGGTGCTGACCTGGGCCTGCTCTCTGCCAGCCCCACTGGCCTCCTCGCACCATAAAGCCTCCACATTCTGCATGGACGCGGCTCCATCACAACTAAGGCATATTTCCAGCCATCCTGGGGAGCGTGGACACAGCTGAGCCCAGAACCCTCCACACTGGGTCATTCCAGCATCTCGGCTGTGTATCTTGAGGCAGGTCACTAACCGTCTCTGGGCTGATTTTCTCCAGCTCTAAGATGAGGGGGTAGAATGAGATGGTTCTGCCACCCTCTGTGACCAAACTCTCCTGCCCTGTCCCCTCCCAGACCACCCAGCCCTCAGCAAATTCGAACACTCTGGCACCACCAGAGGAGGCCCGTTGCTGCTTAGGGTCAGAGCTAGAGATGTCCAATCGCCGGAAACTTTTAAGTCATGAGAACAAAAAAAAAATCAGAGGAGAGGGTGGAACATGAGCAGTTTTCAGTATGTATTTTTAGGACCCTGTACAGGCCTGAAGTTCCTTTGATGAGTTTAGAAACAAAAACTTGTGTGTGATACGTCTGCTCGATTTAGACATGGGTGTGACTTCAGATTTTCTGGTTTGCTGGGAAAAGCCAAAAGTTTCTTCAGAACAAGAAGACATTCCTCGCCCTCCCCACCGCCACCCGCCCATCTTCCTTTCTTTTCTTTCTTTCTCCTGGGCCTTCCTTCCCTGCTCTGAGTAGGCGTCTCGGTCGCCGAGCGAGCCCCCTGTGAGGTCCCCCTGAGAAGCGTAGGCGGCCAGCCCTGACCGCAGCCTGTGCCCCGCCCCGGCAGCTGCAGACAATTGCATCCAGATGTGCGTGCAGAAGCCGCTGCTGGAGAGCCTGGCGCTGAGGACAGGGGCCAGCGGGCTCCCAGGCCCCACCGTCCCACCTCCCGGCAGACATTCCTCGCAAACCACGTCAGAAAACGTTCCAGAAAGATGGGGGTGTTCATTCCGGGCTCCGCAGAGCGGGCCCTGAGCGCTCGCGCTCCAACCCGCACGCTGTCACAGACACGCTTGCCGGTTGTGATCCCCCCAGGAAGACGTCGTCCGGCTCAGGGACTGTGTTTTCCTGGACTGTGGGGGAGCACGTGTGTCCACGGCGTGGCTGGGCGTGGACCGTGGCTGCGAGCAGGCAGAGGCCGCTGGGGCCACAGCGCTGTGGTCTGTGCCTGCAACCTGATCCCTGCAGGGTGGCCAGGCACAAGCTATGTAAACGCCTACACACCTCCGCTCCTAGGAACCCTGCTGCTGTCCTGCTCAGCAGATGTTGCCAGCGCATTTCTGGATGAGCCCGGCAGGCTCAGAAACCCTAAGGAAGCAGCCGAACCAGAGGGAGGCACAGGTCTGTGTGACCCCACAGCCTGAGTCCGAGACCAAACCCGAGCCCAGCTCCCTCTGGCTGCAGGTGACTGGATGGTCAGGGCCAGCAAGACAGCCACGCCTGGGCTGGTCAGAGGGGAGCTTGGAGGCGGAAGGTTGCTCCCGCTATGCACAGGTGGGGTCCTGGCTGAGGGAGGTCAGGACTCTGGGATCTAGTAGCCACATGCACACACAGCCATGCACGTGCCGTGAACTGTGCGTGGTCGTATACAGACAACCCTCCCACGGGCTGACATGTGCCCAGGCGGAGCCACTAACACGCACTCTGCCCTACAGGGCTGGTCTCCTGCAGGCCCTGTGGTAGGTCAGCCTTTGCGGGGAAGCGGGGCGGCTCCTGTATTTCTGCCTATATCCCCAGAGGACACCCAGATATCAGCCCTTAAGTCCGTGAGGACAGGGACAGGAAGAAAAGGAAAGAGAAGACAACAAAGCAGTGAGAGAAGGCGAGGGAAAGAAGAAAAAGGAGGGAAGAAAGAGGGGAAGAGAAGAGGAAGAGGAGAGGAGAAGGATAGAGGGGGAAGGCAGGGAGAAGAAGAGAGGAAGAGGGAGGGGAGAGAGCATAGGACCAGCCCCCTTTTGACCCCCAGTGAGCGCACAAGGTGTAAGCTCCAAGTCTGGAATCCGGTGCACAATGAATTGGACTTTTATTAGCTGTGTGACCCTATGCAAGTTCCGAGCCTCAGTTTCTTTTTCTGTAAAATGGGGATAATATAGTAGCTACTTCATAGAGAGGGCACATGGCAGAGCTCAATAAAGTTGGGAGAAAAGATGGAGCAGGGTTACTGGGAGCCCAAGTGAGGCCACACACGTCCCACACCCAGCTCAGGGTGACCAGTGAGTGCTCAGAGGGCACTAACCGCTGTTGTGTCTAATATCACATGATCTTTGTCACACGCCAGGCACTGCTGGAGGTGCCTTTGCCTCCTTCATCTCATCTGACCCTCCCACAGCCTTTCAAGCAGTCGTAGTCATGACCCCTGTCTTACAGATGGACTAGCCACAGACCCAGAGAGAGCGAAAAATCACTTGTTCGAAGACACACAGCTTGCAAGTGGCCGTGGCAGGATATAAGAGGGTCTCCAAAGCGTGTGTCTTTTCCAACAGCACTACAGCGTGGGGCATTTTAACTTTCAATTGTGATTTTTAAAAATGAAAGTAAATAAAGGGATGATCCTAACAGCCAACGTTTACTGGGCACGTGCTGCATCCCAGGCTCTGAGCAGAATGTTTATGACCGTGAATCTTTACAGTGACCTCATGAAATAAGCGTTATTATTGAAGCGCAGAATGGTTAAGTCATTTGCTCAGGGTGACCAGCCAGTAAAGGGAGGACCCTGATTCAAGGGCTTAACCACTGAGCTAGAGACAGAGCAACTTCAGACAGTGATATTGAACAGTCTCTAAGATGTTTTTTTTTATTTCAGCATATTATGGGGGTACAGATGTTTAGGTTACACGTTGCCCTTGCCTCCTCCTCCCCCACTAAGTCCGAGTTTCAAATATGTCCATCCTTCGGGTGGAAGATGTATTTTTTAAATGTATTTTTAAGTCAAAAACAAGGTGTAGAACAGCCTGTATAATATGCTATATTTTTTAAGGAGACATATGGACATACATGTTTTATCTGCACAGAGTCTCTGGGAAGCTGTGCAGGAAGCTCTCACCAATTGCTGCCTCCAAGAAGAGGAACTCGGAGGCTGGGGTCAGGGATGGGAGGGGAGTCACATTTTTGTACCCCTCACATTTTTTATATCTGCCTGTTCAGAAAGAAGTTATTTCCGTTACTTTGTCAGTTTAACGGAAACACGGTGTTAGCAGGTACCTCCAGAGGGCTGGGAGAGGAGGCCTGGGCAGCAAAGGAGGATGAGTGGCCCAAGATGAGCCGTCGGGACCCAGCACAAGCTCTTCTGTGTCCTGTCTCCTTCCGAGACCAGCCAGGGCTTCCGGGGCTCTCCCTGTTACCTCTACTGCTTGCCCAGTACTCAGGGCACAGAGGGGCATGCAGACCTGTGTGATCTGCCGCCCTCCAGTTGGAAATGACCCTCTCATCCTTGAGAGCCATCTAGGACTTTATGTAGCTCCCTATGCCCCCTACACACAGGCAGAGGTGGGCAGTGGGAAGACCTCTGACGTGGGGGACAGGGCCCCGGTCCAGGCTGCCTGTCCTCATTCGCTGTTAACCTTGCCAGCCCAGGTTTCCCTCTCTGGGCCAGGCTCCCCATCAGCTCTCAAAACATAAAGACCCAGGGACTGCAAAGCCCCCTGCCAGCCCCAGATCCCCACAAGCTGCCCCTCCACACTGCTCCAGGCTGCCTTCCTCCTGCTCTTCCTCCTCCTCCCTTTCTTCCTCCTCCTCCTCCTCCTTCTCTTCTCTGAGCCCTCCACCCCACCCGGATCTCCCACACCACTTACAAACCGTCCAGAGACTCTCCTGCTGGGCTCCCATTGCGATCTGGTCACAAGTAGCCTAAAACCTCACCACACATTGTCACACCCATTTCAGAGGTTCTTTCCCTTCCAGGGGCCACAGGTATCTTTGAGCAGCAGCTTTCAAAGTTTGGCGTCCGCCAGGACACTTGCTAAAAATGCACATCGTCTGCTGGCATCGGTGTTCTGGAGCAGGGCCTGGGATGCGCCCCTTTAACAATTCCCCAGGACTCTGACGTGGGCGGCAGGCAGCCTTCTGGGCAGCCCCATCTGGGTGGCACTCGGAAGCCCCAAGGTTCTGCCCCCTCTTGGGATGGTGGGGCTGAAAGGGGCACTGGAGAAGAGGCAGCTCGTGGGGGTCGGAAGGATGATGAGTTTGAGTTTCCTCCCATCAAGCCGAAGGTGGGGGAGGGGAGCGCGGGGTCTGGGACAGTGCGGCGGATGCCCAGTGCACAGGACAGCAGGTCTCTCTGGGGAGAAGAGACCTGGAATCAAATCGAGAGTCCTCTGCTGAACCGGCAGCAAGAGAGGTGGAAGGAGAAGGAAGGGAGGGAAGAGAGGAAGGAAGGAGGAAGAAGGAAGAAGAAAGGAGGGAGGGAAGTGAGGGTGGAAGGAAGAGGAAAAGGGAAGGAGGGGAAGGGGGAGGAGATGCAGAAGGGAGGGAGAAGTAGCCGTCTCTGACAGGGCACCGAGTTCCAGGCCCCAGTGACCTTCAGAACAAAACCCAGAAGCCCGGGGCAGAGAGTGGCCACCAGGGCAGCACGCAGCGCCGCGGTGCCACTTTGCAGAAGCGCAAACTGAGGCCGGAAGGGCGGGGGATGTCCGCCGGGTCCCCACATTGGACCAGAGCCCCGCGGCTCCCCGCGGTGCCGCCAAGCCGGCCGCCTGGGCTGGGCTGGGCTGGGTGGCGCTGGGTGGCGCTGGGGCGGCGAGCGCAGGGGGTGCCGCGCTGGGCCTGGCTCGCAGGGGCGCGGCTCTCCGGGCCGGGAGAGACGGGGCGGCCGCGTGGCCACAGCGCCCCCTGGCGGCCCTCGGGAGCCCCGCGCGCAGCCACGTCTCCGCGCCCTGGGGACCGAAGGTCTCCTGCCCGCCCCCTGTGCAGCCCCGGGCTTCCCAGATACCCTGCCCCCCGTTAGGCAAACGAGGCACCCCCTCTCTGTGTATTTAAAAGGGAACGACAGGGTACCTGCTGCTATCACCGACTCCCTAAAGAGGATGGACGCTTCTCCTCCTGAGATTTTACCTCTTCCCCCAAACAGCAGTCCTTAAATGTGGAATCCAGAATTCCAGAAACAGGCCATATAGTTGCTTATTAAAACAAATTACCTGAGTTTCTCTGCTGTTTTCCCATATGGGAACTCACCCACAAATTCCCCTTTCCAATTCCCCAGAATTGACACAGGAATGTGCCTACACTTGGATATACTTTCCCCTTTCTTATACATGACTGGACCTTGGTGCAAGGCATGCTGGGACCTTGGTTCTGTGGATCAGTGGGGCCAGGGGTCTAGGGGACCCCCTGGATGTCTTCCTAGAACAGGCCGTGCTCCTCCTGGCAGCCTCGGGCCCTTTGCACATTCAGCTTCCTCTACCTGGACCGCCCTGTCCCCACCCCTTTCACCCCGTAAACAATGAGTCTTTCTTCAGCGCCAGGATACATGGCACTTTCTCAAGGAAGTTTTCCTGATACATGTGTCCCCTGAGTCTATTGTAATGCTCCAAGGCAGTGGGGCCAGACAGCTTAGGTGGGGTTCCCGAAGGGCACTGCCTGAGATAAAACTGGGGTGCAGGTAGTTTATGTGGGAGAGGTTCCCAGGCAGCAGGAGTGAGGAAGTGAGGGAGAATGCCGTAGAGAACAAGATCATTAAAAGTTGTGTTACGGACATCAGTGCTGTGAGTGCTCAGTCCTGCTGGGACCTCCCGAGAAGCAGCGTGAAGGTCCCCCGCCGGCTGCCACCGAATCAGTCCCCTAAAGGCCGAGAGCCTGAAGCATTTCTCCACCAGCTCCCAGACTCCATTGCTGGAAGATTTGCCCTGAAGTAACACCCAGAACTGACTGGATTTTCTCATTTTCTGTATTCTCCGTGCTCTGGCCTTGATCCTGAAGAGACGGCCCCTTCCAGAGCTCTCTAGTTCCTAGAGGTGGCAAAGGACTCCCCTGTGCTTGTGCCTTTGATGTACAAATCAACCAATCCAGAGCCCACACCCTAACCATCTGCTCACACACCAGCTCCCGCACACCAAGCCAGTGTTCTCCCCACCCCAAGTCACCCCAGGGCCAGGAGCCAGGCAACTAGGGACCACCTCCGTGTCCCAGAGCTCTCCAACCCTGTTGAAACTATCCAACCCTACACTCGCTCAGCCTGCCTGCCATGCCCCGCCCGCTCCTTCCCAGGAATCCTCCAACAAGGGGCCCGAGCCAGGCTCTCCCTGTCCCTCTTCTGCCTCGGGAATGCCCCTGCTGCTTCCCGCGTGGCCCCGGGCAGCCTGCTGCATCTCCCGATTCCACAGATCTGAGTATGAGCTTCTTCCTTCGTGCCAGTCATTCCCGTCTGCAAATCCCACCATGGAGCACTATTCAGCTTTAAGAAACAATGGTGATATAGCACCTCTTGTATACTCCTGGATAGAGCTGGAACGCATTCTACTAAGTGAGGTATCCCAAGAATGGAAAGACAAGCACCACATGTACTCACCATCAAATTGGTATGAACTGATCAACACATAAGTGCACATATAAGAATAACATCTATTGGATGTTGGGCAGGGGGGGGGGGGAGGGGGAGGAGGGAGGAGGGGACGGGTATTTGCATACACAGAGTGCAATGCGCACCACCTGAAGGATGGACATATTTGAAACTCGGACTTAAGGGGGGAGGGGGGATAAGGGCAACATACATAAGCTAAACATCTGTACCCCCATAATATGCTGAAATAAAAGAAAAGAAAAGAAAAAAAAGAAAAAAAAAAACAAATCCCAGGTACATTTGAATTCCTGCCCCCACACTGGCAGGCTGGCATGGGCTGAGTGGGCCCCCACTACACTGGAGAAGGCCCTGAGGCTGAAAACCAACAGGCACCTGGCGCACGCACGAAGCGGACGCTGTAATTGCAAGGTGAGTCTCCGCTGTCACGGAACTGGCCACCATCCACTGGAGCTGGAGCTGAAATCAAAGTGACAAGGAGGGCGCCAGGGAAACTGAGGCAGCGGATTAAAGGAGTTAATGGGATATTGGGTCTTCCCCACTCCAATGTCCTGCATTCAAACAAGACTCCCCCCAGGCCCCGGGAAGGATAAGGTGTGAGTGGGTGTGGTGAGCTCGAAGAAGCCCAGGGGTTCACATCAGGCAGGACCAGGGTAACAAATCCAAATGACAAAAAGAAAATTCATAAGCCTCTTCTCCTAGGCTTCAGAATGTTCCAGATGCATCTCTCTTCTCTCTTTTCTTTTTCTCTCCCCCTGAGAGGGGAAAGTAACTTCTGGAATGGCTTGCTACCTGGAAAGGGCTTCCCTGCCACCTGCTACGACCCCCAGTGATTCCTGTGCAACACCAGGCAACGTCCCCCTTTCCCGCAGCGTCACCTTTCCTGCGCGTTGCACACAGCAAAGTGGGTGATGGTGGATGTCGGAAGTGGCAGGGGTAGGAGAGGCATGGACAGGAAGTTGGGATTGGATGGTTTCTCCACACCCCTCGCCCCCTCCTCTCCACGCTGGGGGCAGGGCTAGAGTGCCCCACCTGGCTAGTGACCAAGACAAGAGATGAGCTTCTACGCCTTCCGCTACTTCTCCTTGCCTGCTGGGGGTTGCTCACCGAAGCACACCTTGCTTTGTTTCACCTGCCAGTTTAGAGACCTTCGGTGGCTGTGCTCGGCCACTCCTTAGCCCCTGTCATTCATACCTTTCTCCAGCTCACTGTCGGCCTGAGAGCTGGAAGTCAGAGACCCCAGATGGACTGGGACAGTCATGGGTGCTCTGTCCATGCCTGGCTTCCAGCCCCGACACCACCTTCTCCCCGAGGGTGGGACCTCTTGACCTGCACCTGCAGGCTCAGCCCAGCCTCCCATTCTGGGGACCCTCCTGGCCTGAGGCACCTCCAGCCTTACCTTGGGGGTGCTCAGCTTTCAGCCTCCCAGCCACCGAAGTCAGTTTTCCAACTAAGAGAGGAGGAAAGAACGGGGAAAGGAAACAGACACTTACAGAGCCCTGGAGTAGAGCTGGCAGCATGCTTGGAGCTCACCATTCTTCCCACTGAAGGAGCCCCCATCACGGGACCTCTAAGGCCGGGTGGCACAAGCGGGCCTGGATGGGAGCCCAGGTGACAAATCCTAACACCTAGCAGGACAGGGGCGTTCTGCTGATGTCTGCATGTTGCACAGCGCAGCTTCAGCTTACGTGGGGCTCAGGGACCTGGGCCTTTATGGGTAGGGAGCTGGGTGAGCAATCTGAGAGCTCCAAGCACAGCCACCACATTCCTGGGTGACCCCCAAGGACCTTTCAATCTGTGGACACTGACAAGAGGCGTAGGAGCAGGAAGAAGGTGGAGGATGCCGTGAAAGGCAGACAGGGGCTCCCATGAGGTGCTCTGGGGATTCCAGAGACCCCCGAGGTGAGGTTTGGAGGCCCTACAATAGCTGATGTGGCCCCAAAGCCAGAGAAATAAGGGGTCAGCTGCAAATATGCAAACAGATGCACCCGGGAGGCTGGGAGGGCAGGAGGAAGTCCAGGATCTTACAAAAGGGAGATCTTTGGACCTACCAGGGAGGGTTGTTGGGGGATCGAATGAGATGATTCACTCGTCTGCTTACGGAACAGTTACTGAGCACCTACAAAGCTCCAGGCCCGGAGAACAGCACACGCCGCCCAGCGCAAAGGGAACAGAGGGGAGGGGAGGCTTGACGAGCCTTGGTTTTCTCCCCTCCCTCCTCCTCCCCCCTAGACAGGCTCTCATCTCCTGGGACTCAGTCATTCTTCAGGATATCTGCCCCTGAAGCCAAGAAACAGGTAGAAAACCTGTTTCCTTTAATAAATAAAATCTCCTCCGCCTCACCCTTGCCTCCAGGCTGATTCTGGTAGTACAAAGTCAAGCAGGTTTTGTTGTGTGCGTATGTTTTAATAAACAAGAACCATTTCCCCAGCCTCCTGTTAAACAGAAATCTGTTCTTCAGGATGACTCGACAGTGTGTTCTGAAAACAAAAATCTGCAAATTCAAATGGCCTCTGACATCACCCTGAGGATGGGAACAGTCCCTCCCCTTGCAGGGCTTGCAGAGTGGGTGGGAAGAAGTCACCCCCTCCCTGTCCCCATCCCCTGGAGCTCCTGAGACCCAGCGGGGTGACCCCAGACTCAGTCCCAAGGGGTAATGCCCACCGGAGCTTCCCCACAGCCAGGTCAGGGTGCCGCTTGAAACTGACCACGGCGGGGCCAGTTCTCAACTATGTCCTCAGTGTTCCGGGGCCTCTAAGCCGGTCCCTCTAAGACTCGCAGGGCATGAAAGCAGGGCTGTGCATTTGTGGAGATTGTTTTCTAACGAGGTAAATAATATCTCAGAGGCAGACATCTATAAAATGAGCTGTTCCGCCTCAGTGAGGCTTGTCGCAAATATGAGGGCTTGCTCTTTTCAAAATACTCCAACATCCCGTGGGTATGAAAAAAATAATCCCCTCTTGACTGATTGACTCAGCGCGGTTTTTGAGCAAGACCCATGGCAGCTGACTAGCCAAGCACCTCACAAACGACGCAGTCCCAGCGCCGCGCCTCTGAACGGCCCCACGCAGAGCTCCCACCCTCTCAGTATCAATGGCCAGGTTCACTCCCAGGAGGGGCGCTCGGGTGGAGCAGTGTCCAGGGCCCACGCTCCAGACTGTAAGCGGGGTCGGTTGAGGGATGCAGCTCCTTCCCCTGTTGTCTGCCTGCGACCCCAGGCTCCTTCACACAGAGGTCACCCAGCTCTTGAGCAAAGGAAACGTGTCGCCACCATTGTGCACACAGCCAACCTCTTCCTTGTCCGCCCCAATCCTAGGGCGGGGTCAGAGTGACCAGGGAGGAAGGGAGAGGAAGCAGGGACTTCCCTTGCGCCCCCCTCATCCTGCTGTTGTTCTTTCCTCTCCTTCCTCTCCTTGCTGCGGGGTGGTAGGCGGCCTGGCGGATGCTCGCAGTCTTCTTCTCTCAAACAAGAGGCTCTCGCCTGCTCGCTTCCTGTGTCGTAGTCCGTTTTCTGTAGCTGTAACTGAATACTTGAGACTGGGTCATTTGTAAAGAAAAGGCACTCATTGCTCGTAGTTCTAGAGGCTGGGAAGACCAAGGTTGAGGGGATACATCCGGTGAGGTCCTTCTTGCTGGGGGGACTCTCTGCAGAGTCCGGGGTTGGCCCGGGCGTCCCCGGTTGTTGTTGGGTTGGGGTTGTTACTTTGCCTTTTGGGTCTCTCTTCTTAGAAAGCCATCAGTCCCACTCCCATGATAACCCGTTAACCCATGAATGGGTTCATCCCCTCATCAGGGCAGAACGCTCATGACCCAATCACCTCTTAAAGGCCCACGTCTCCCATCCAAGTACTAACCAGGCCCGACCCTGCTCAGCTTCCGAGATCGGGCGTGTTTGGGGTGGTATGGCTGTAGACCCCACGTCTCATTGCTACCACATTGGGGATTAAGTTGCAACATGAGTTTGGGAGGGGACAAACATCACATCCTGGCTCCCCTGAAACAATCACCAGGGGCTGGTGACTCCTTCTTGGGAGAGGTCTGGGTTTCTGGATTTCACTGAGGCCCCCAGCACTGGAAACAGTGTCCAGGAGTCCCCCATGGGGGTGAGGCCGGGGCTGCATCAGTCCTGATAGGCAGGGTCGTCATTTAAGGGGCCCCCCTTCACGTTGATGAGCCACGCCCCTCCACCGTCAAGGGAACCTTCTCAGTGTCCCTGCAGCCCCACACAGACGCGTGAAAGCCAGCGTCAGACCGCAGTGGGCATTCCAGTCCCCCACCTTCTGTCGCAGCGCTTGCCTTCCCAGCTCGGAATTCGCGGACCTGTGACCTCAAATTCAAGCCCGGCCCTGTCCCCGCCCCACCACCAGGCCTTGCTCCTGGCCTCCCTCTTCCCCGCCCCTCCCCTGTCCTCACCATCTCGTCTGTGTCCCCAGCCACAGCCACACCTCACCCTGACGTCCATCCCTGGCCCGGTGACCCCAGCCAGCCAGTCCTCTGCCCACAGAGGATGAGGGGAGACTTGGGTGATAGAATCCGACGTGTAAAATAGGTGCTTTGTTATCGGTCTTCTGGATTAAATGGAAGAACAGTGGCGAGCCTTCCAGCGACTTACCTGGTTTCGAAACACAGCCACTGTGTGTTCTTGGACTGGCAAAAGTGAAAAATTCAGACGCTACCAAGTGCTGGTGAGGATGTGGGGAAGCACGGTTCTCCCAGGCTGCTGGTGGGGCTGCAATCGGCTCAGCGCTCCAGACAGCGGCTTTCACTGAGAATTATTATAACGTATATTCCCCGGCTACGAATTGCTGGCTTCCCTGCCAGAGGTCTCCCCTGGAGCCCCCTGCACACACGTGCATAAGGACACATGCATGAGGATGCCCATTGCAGCAATGTCTCAGGCAGCAAAAAGAAATCAGAAATAACCTATCCGTCCATTAATAGGATTTTTTTTTTTAAATATGAAACATGGCAGTTAAAAGAAATGAACTAGAATTGCCAGTTTGGACATGAGCCTAAAAATCGCATTGCTGAGGGAAATAAAGCAAGTCGCAGAATGATATGAGTAGCACGATACCATTTACGAAAGTAAAAATACACATGGGGATACTATTACTTCCTCCGGATATGCGTGTGTATGTGAAAGGCTTTCATTTTTTGCAAGACAAAATACTCCCAACTCATTATGGAGGATTCCACTGGGAGGAAGGGCAGGGGAATTGGGATTTAGAGAGAGGTGGAGATCTGAAATTGATTTGTTGTATCCTAAATTTTTTCATGGGCAATGGAGCACCGTAATCACATAATACCTGTGCGATTTGGGGCAAATAAGAGAAACGTTAACAGTGGGCATATGAGGGTTGTTATTTTTGACTTGATGCTTTTCTGTATATTCTAAATTTTATTTTTAAATGACCAGAAGGAATTTTCCAATCAGCTATTGAGCATCTATTGGGTGCCTGGCCACAGAAAGGTCTGTGAAAATGAAAAACCCGTTTAAAGACAGAAAAGGAGCGATGCTGAGGGAAAGGTCTAGAATGCCTCTGAGTTGGGTGATGATTGAACTGTGTTTGTTAGCAACCGGGCCGCCACCGAGGAAAATCACCACCCAATGAAAAGCATATTTTCCATTTTAATAGTGATGGAGACTAATCAAAACCAGCTTCCCCTCTGAAGGCTCCAATAAATAACTTTGATTCAAGCAATTACTTAAAGTTGAAATTTGCTAAGTGAGGAGAATGAGTCATTCACGTGCACAGTGACACTGTTACCTGGCAAGGCAGGGCGTCCCGGGGGTGGAGAGGGGTGTCGGGGTGAAGATGAGTTGTTGCAGCCACTGCGATGCTTTCTTCGTTCTGCGAGATGAGGAGGGGTTGGTTGCTCACAGCCCAGCGGGCACTGGCAGGGTCCACGTCCAATCAAAACTCGTCACATTCAGTCTGGAGTCTCTGCGGCTCAGGTTTCCTTACCTCTCTGCACATGTCTTTAATTTTAAAGGTTCGAATGGGCCCAGCAGAAGAAGATGAAGAAGAATGTGGCCCCTAGAAGAAAACCCTGAGACAATGAATGATTCAAATCCAAATAGTTTACTTGGGAACTTCAGGAACCCACGGCGGGGAACAGGGCAGGTGACACAGTGAAGGGGAAGGCAGCCCCGAAGCTGTGCTGTTAAACCAGCCACCCCGGGGGCGGTGTGGGAAGCAGAGCAACAGCCCCCAAAGACAGCCCCAGACCCCATGGACATATTGAGCTGCATGGCAAAGAGAAGTTAAGATTGCAGACGGAATAAAGGTTGCTCATCAGCTGATCTTGAGGTGGGGAAGCATCCTGGGTCATCCAGGTGGGACCAATGAAATCACACGGGTCCTTGTATGTGGAAGAGGAAGAAGAGTCACAGTGGTGTGATGTGAGCAGGAGTCGACCTGCCATTGCTGGGTCTGAAGATGGAAGGTGGGGCTGCGAGCCAAGGGACGCAGGCAGCCTCTGAAAGCTGGAAGGAAACGGATCCTCCCCTAGAGCCTCCTCAAAGACCTGCTCCAGACTTCCGGCCTCCAGAACTGAAAGGTAGTAAATCCATGTTGTTTTAAGTCACTAAGTTTATCATAATATGTTACAGCTGCAATAGAAAACCAACACAGATGAAACTCCAGGGAACGGTGCCAAACCCACCTCACTGTCACCCCGTCCTAGAGGAGAGGGAGCTGGGGTATTTATACTCCCCCGTCACTGGCTGGGCAGGGAGAGGGCAACGGAGGGTGATGGAGGCTCTTCCACGGTTCCAGAAACGCCATTAGGCACAGGGGTACGGTTGTCATCGGAAGTCAGCAGGAGCCTACTAAACGGCAGGGTCTGAGGGTGTGACCTAGGCCCTGATGTCATCTCCCTTTGCTGAGGACAGGAAACCCATTGTCAAGAACCTGCTAGGTCCCGGGCACCATGCTAAGTCCTCCTCTAGGCCCCGTTTCTCATCAGCCTCACAGCAACTTCTGGGCCGACGGAGCAGTAAGTCCGTTTTCACCAGATGATGCCACTAAGGCCCAGAGAGATTCAGTGACTTACCCAAAGTCACGCAGCTTGTAAGTGGCCCAATCCAGGTTGGAGCCAGGACCGCCTGACCCTGGAGGCTGTCCCCTTTGCACCCCACAGTGACAAGGATGCCCACATGGGGGTGTCTTGCTGTTTGTTAACCCTCAGGTCAGACACACAATGCAGTTCTGAGGTCTCCAGAGAATGCCACACCAAGCCACTCTGCAGAGAAACATGGACAGGAAGTGCTGCCAAGTCACGACTTGAGCACAGCTCTCGGGGGCAACTGGCAGGGACCCTGATCTCCCAGCCACACAGCCAGCGGTGGCTCCAAATCCTCCCCTGCCCGCTCCTGCTCAGCCTCTGGCCCCATTCCCAGATTTCCACCAGGGGAAAAGGATGGGAAACCGTCCAGTCCTGAGCAGGAGCTGACGACATCAACGCTGATCAGTAATGGATGAATCACCCCGATTCGTCCTCCTGGACCTCACCAGGAACCCCGGAGGGGTAGGGGTGGGCCCCGAGCTCTATGGGGGGCCCAGGCCAGTGGGGAGGGAGCTGCAGGAGGGCAAGGTGGCTCCTTCCTACAACGAGGACGGTCATAACACACAGTGAGGATTAAACAGGAGCAACTCGCCAAACGCAGCACATGGCACATCTTAGACCCTCAGTGAGTGGCAGTGATGCTCATTAGCATGCGGACGGAGGTGGAGACTCTCTCCTGAGATCTGGGTCCTGACTCCCCATTCGGCACCTGGTGAATTTCAAATTTGCAGAAATGCACAAGGGACAGAGCAGGGCTGTGAGTCGGATGGGTCTGGGTTCTAGCTCTGGCTCTGTCCTGCGTGAGTCTGTGACATTGGACGTGTTATTTAAACCCTCTGCCCTCACTCCCTCATCCCAGATCAGGCATAATCAGCCCCTCCCCAGCACTGCGGAGAGGGAGAAGCAGAGCCCAGTGAGATGCCAGTGGGTTGGCAGGGCTGGCGTGTGTCCTGACCCTCCCTTCTACCAGGCGCCACAAACTCATCAGGGCCCTGCCCTTGCTGGGTGGGGGAGGGTGGCCCAGATGAGGGCCTCCGAGTTGAGCAACAGGCAGCCCTCCCTCTGCCCCACGCTGGGCTGCCAGATGCCCAGGCAGATGTGGGAGCAACAGGGGCAACTGCAAGGAGGCTCCTCAGGGCAGCCAACCTGGCCACAACGCCCCGCGGACATGGAGCAGGACGTGGGCAGCTGCAGAGTCGGGGGCACTTGCTGGGAGGAGGCCCTCGTGTTTCTGCCCCCCCATGCCCTCAGCAGGGAAGGAGGGCACGGTCACCTTCAATCAGGGTCACTCTGTCACACGGGGCTCACTCTCCTGTGCGTCCCGTGTCTGTGCATAAATGGGAAGAGGCAGGACGGCCGTCCTCGTCCCTACGGTTCTGTAGACCTGGCCATCTGGATCCACCGGTGGGACACAGGAAGCTTCCTTTAGGCCTGACGGCCACGCTGCACCCCAAATCCAGCTTTTACCAGACGCCCGTCACGTGCTGGCCGGGCTCCACCCAAGCCTACGTCTCCCTTTCCTTTGGCTACTGTCCTTGTGTGTGTTCCTCTCTCGGGCCCAATCCCAGGACTTCAGGGACTCCTGCTAGTGGCGGTCTTAAAGAAGGGCCCAGCCGGTGCCCCGGGCCCTGCAGGGACGGGTGCGGGGCGGAGAGCCTCACGTGGAGTCCTCAATGCCGAGCAGCCGGGAGGTGCACCCCGAAAGGGAAGGAAGGAGCGGGCTGGGAAGAGCCGACGGCAGTGTGGAGGTGCTGAGGGCTTCAGCTGATCCTGGGGGTCTCTGGGGCCACGGTGACCCCTCAGAGTTGTCCCACATCGAGGCCAGGAGGGCCAGGCCTTCACGGCTGCCCCCCGCCCCGCTCCGCCCCGTCAGCCAGCCGTTAGCCATGGGAATGGGCTTCGCCTTGATGGAGGCAGCCTGCCCTTCGGCCAAGGACAATTTCCACTACGGGATGCAGCTGGGAGACATTCCCTGCACCTGGGCAACAGGTGCCAAAGCCTTGGAGACGGGTTCTGTGCAGAAGCCACGGCGTCCCCTTCCAAGCAGAGAACCTGCCGGCCGAGGCAGGCAGTGGACGGAGCCTGGGTGCAGAGATGTCTCTTCGTCACCTCCCACTCTAGCCGATTGGCGCACAGCCCTCTACGCCTCCCCGGAATCCCACCAGGGCAATGCCTTGGCCCCAGGTGACCCGAGTGAGCCGGCCTGTCCCCCGCAGAGACGCTAACAGAGACATCAAAGCCGCAGCATCCCACTTTCAAGCAGCTTTGAAATATGTTTCTGAAATGGCTGTGCCCAGGAAGATTAAAAGTCCTCCTTTTGAAGAACCCCGGGGTCTCGAGCATCAGAAACAGAGTGGGTGGGCGCAGAAATACAGAAAAGCGGAGTGCTTTTGCGCACCAGGCAGGGGAATAGAAATGCCAGAAAAAGGAACACGCAGAATAAAACTGTGTGATGAATCTAAGCAGTAAAATCTTAGCTCCAGGGTCTCTAAAGTGGCAATGGAGGTGTGTAGGTCCCCAGCTGGAGTCAGGGAAGTGAGCAGATTGCCGGGAGGAAATAAAAGGCCTTCACTGATTCCCTCAATCATTCGTTCACGCAGAAGGGACTAATGAGCACCAACACGCCGAGCACCACCAGGGTCCAGAGTGCAGAGGGAATGGGACAGACCTGCCCCTGCCCTGAGTTGCTGAAAGCCGGGGCAAGGGGTTTGAGGGGAGCCAGACAGACCAGTGGGAAGTATGCTCAGATGGGGAAGCAGAGCGACCATGGGACTCAGAGGGAGTCAGGGAGGGCTTCCTGGAGGAGGCAACTCCTCAACTGAGCCCCAAAGGATGAGCAGGGGCAGCCAGGTAAAGGGGATTAGGGAGAAGAGAGCATGAGTGAGGTGACAGTGAAGAGAGGTGAGGCGGGGGATGGAGTGTGATCAGATCACACAAGGCCCTGAAGGCCAGGCAAAGAGTGCGGACTTTAGCAGGAGGGCAGTGACCCTGGGGATAAGGGGGAGCTTGAGGAGGGTCAGGCCCAAGCCCCTTGGCTTGGCAGTCGGGGCCCTGCAAGATCGTGCCCTTATCTGTAAATCCCTGATTCAGAAAGTGTCCTCTCCAAGCCCATGGACATCCCTGCCTGCACCACCACCCCGTGCAATCTCGCTGGTCCTGAACTTTGCAAATGCCCTTGCATGTCGCTGGGATGCCGTCCCCTGTCTGCTGCCCCTGGCCGACTCCCTCCTGGCCTTCACCACCACCGCCCTCCACCCAGGCTGTTCGCGCGTCCTCCCAGGTCGAGAGCCTCCCTTCGCCACAGCTCCGGGTTGTCATCACCTGTTCACACGTCTGTCTACACCCACTAGAAGTCCTCCTGAAGGGCAGGGACCTGGCCAGGGCAGACTCTCCAAAGCGTCAGGCTTAGCCCTGTCTACACCTCGCAGTCCTGAAGCAGAAGGAATCCTCAAAGATATCTCATCCGGGTCTGCTCTGGTCTGAATGTCCCCACAATCCAGGTGTTAAATTTAGCCACCCGTATGGCAGTGTTAAGAGATGGAGCCTTTAGGAGGTCATTAAACCCTGAAGGCAGAGTTCTCATGAATGGGATTAGTGACCTTATGAAAGAGGCTTCAGAGAACTGCCTTCCCTTCCGTCCACCCCTTCCACCCTCTACCATGTGACGACAGTGTGTGTCCCCTCCGGAGGACACAGCAACAAGGCACCATCTTGGAAGCAGAGATCCAGCCCTCCCCAGACACCTAATCTGCCAGGCCCTTGATCTTGGACCTCCCAACCTCCAGAACTGTGAGAAAATAAATTTCTGCTGTTTATAAATTAGCCAGCTTAAGGTATTTTGTTTTAGCAGCACAAACAGACTAAAACAAGACCTCTCTTCCAAGCAAGAGGAGGTGGGGAAGGAACCAGCAGGTGCTGGGCTCCTACTGGTGCTGGGCCTTTTGCAGACATCATCTCTCATCGCCCCCAAATCTCTCTGCCTGGGAGGTTTCATGAGCCCCGTTCGGGAAGCTCGGGGGTTAGGTACCGTGCAAGGGCACAGAGCCAGTCGAGAGCAAAGCTGGGATTCAAACACGCCCCTTGCCAAGTCTCCTTAGAATTTTCCAGCCCGGTGTTCCAAGTTCTCCATGGAATGGCAGGCAACGTAGCCATCAGACTGGCTTTCCTGTGTCGGATAACCAGAGCCATCGGTGTGTCACCTCAGTCCCCTGACATACTCACGGACAGTCAGACGGCCTCCCTGAAGAGGGCTGCTGACCATTTAATGAACTGATGATCCAGGGGAGAAGGAGGAAAAGTGTCACTGAGGCCACCACCTTCGAGCTCACACATGCCGGCGTCCCTCCCGGCTCCCAAGCCCCACGGCATCCCAGCAAACGCAGCTCCGCCCCCCTCACGCACACTTTTCCTGGGTTCTCACAAGTTCAGCCCTGTGACAATATTGCCTTGAGGCAGGTCAGAGCAGCAGGTGGCCCTGCATCACCTGCGGGAACCAGGGATGGACCGGCGCCCCCGGGACTCTGCAGTCGGTCGTCCTTGGCCAGAGCGGGTTCTCACGACGTGTGCCACGGCTCTACCTACGAGAGCTGAGACATCATCTGATTTTATAACATCCTCCTCCGGCCTGGGGGCCACTGGGTTACGGCCAGAGGACGTCGACACAGGGAGGCTGACCAAGAAGGGGAGGTGAGAGAACGAGACACGGCTGACAGCCACCAGCGCCTTTCGAATTAGCCACTTTGGTCGGGAAATGCATCTACTGATCCTGCATGCACCACGGAGCCTGGGAAACGCCTCTGTCTTCACACGTGACCCCCAGAGGTCACAAAGCACCGTGCGTTTGTACTTAAATCATGTGACCGTTGAGACCTTCCCGAACATAAGGACCGGAGGAGCGAGGAGGGTCTGGTTCTCGAAGGACCATCGGATGCAGGAAACGCAGCGCCGTGATGTGAGCAGCGTCTTCCCTTGTTGTTCTTATTTATATTTTATTATGGCTTTATTGAATGTTTTCTTGTAGGTCACCGCAAATCCTTTAGGGAATGAGGCAAAGCAAAATAAATAAATGCTTTGAGCTAAAGTATAGGAGGGACAGCCTTCCGGCAGCAGAAGCGAGTGCTCCGGGAGTCAGAAGGGGGCTTTGCAGGGAGACACCCCCCCTTCCCCAACAAGGAGTGGCGACACCAGCTCCAATCCAGATGTGGCAAAACTCACTCGATGCCGGCCAGGCACACTTGCACGCTCAATGCAGCAGCCGGGCAGCCTGGGCTCACGGGGCCCGTCACCTCCCTCACCTCCCCCGAGCCTCAGCCGTGCTGTAGGGACCGGCAGGGCAGCAGAGGGGCGTTTCGGGGCTTTGGAGCCAGACCACCTGTCGCCAAATCCTCCTTCTGCTTCTTCTCACTGTGTGACGGTGCCGAGCCTCTTAACTTTCTGCACCTGAAATGGGACCAGGACAGCCCCTGCCTCCCTCCGCGGGGTGGTTTTGAACCGAAGAGTGGGGAGCGCTGAGCTTGATTCGTAGGGCGTGCTCAGTAAGTGTCAGCTCCAAGACCCGGGCCTGGTCCCCAGGGACCGGCCCCCACCCCGGAGGCAGACTGAGACTGAGGGGGAGCTCGGATGACACAGGGCCACCGCGGTGTGGTCGGGACTGCGAGTCCTGTGGGATCTCAGGGCAGGGAAGGACTGGAAAGTACCAGGAAGTCTTCAGAGAGGAGGAAGGACATGGAGCATCTCACTGGACAGAAGACAGCGCTCGGGGCTGGGAACGGCCCGCACGAAGGTGCGGAGGTGAGAATCTGGTGGGGGCGTGGGGGACTGACAGGTGGATGGGGGAGGGCTGCTCAGGAGGGTGGGCCACCTCCTGGCAGGGTCACAGGGCCCAGCGAATGCGCCTCCACCTGTGCTCTGGGTGTTTGGTTCCTCCTGCCCGAACGCTGCAGCTAAGCAAATACACCAAGGAGATTAATCCGCACAGGCAGATGCCTCAAAGCCACGTGCGTGTGTGACCTGAATGATATGTAAATACCCAAAGCAAATGAACAAGAGAAGAATGTTTTGATTGATCCAAGTGACAGGGGTCCTGGAATTTCTGTGCTTGTGTCTCATGAACTGAAATTAGGCCTGTGCCAGAGAAGAAGGAACTCCTGGTTTTAACAAAAGCTATAATAGAGCACACAGTATATGTTTAAGAAATACCTCTGGGAAGGAAGGAAGGAAGGAAGGAAGGAAAGAAGGAAGGAAGGAAGGAAGGAAGAAAAGAAGGAAGGAAGGAAGGGAGGGAGGAAAGGAGGGAAGGAATTAGAAAGCTCATTAATATTTTTCAAGTGCAGCCTCTTCCCTGCGAGTTGGAGAACGGTTCTCATCAGCGGAAGCTGTTCTCACAAGTGTGTTAATATTGAACTTCAGTGGAAAACGTGGCCTTCCAGGCTAGGAACCTCCAAGATTAACATTGCCAGGACTTATTAGGAACACTTGAAACGCTAAATTAAATCTTGAAAGAAAGGGAACTGGAGTGCAGGGCAGGAGCCGGACGCTCTCGAAACCCAGAGGAGAAACACAGCACAGAGCCCCTGGCTTCATGCCCAGGCCTGGGGGTGGGATGGACTCTCCTCCCTTGGTCTCCAGGCAGCGCCCTCTGGGTTTCCTGGTCCCTCCCTGACCATTCCCTCCCTCCCTCCAGCCCCAGGGGGCACGCTCCCTCCCTCTGCAGGGTGGAGTAAAGACTGCTTCTTTCATTCTACAGCCCCCATCCACCCCTCCTGCAAACGAACACTTTTAACAATGATGTTAAAATGATGGCCTAGCCCCGTGCTAAGCACTTTGCATACATTATCTCAGTTGCTCCTCATAGCAACCCTCCTGGGGGTATTATTAGCCCTGTTTACAGATGAGGAAACTGACGCTCAGAGAGGCCCAAGGTTATACGGCTGGGAGAGTCAGAGGCAAGATCTCCAAAGCCTGTGCTCTCAACCCCGCTACAGTCGTTCTTGTACGAGCTCCAGGATTTTTGCTGAATTCAAGTACCACTTGGACTGTTCTTTACTTAATGTTTTTCTTTAAACTGACTCCCTTTGTTTTTTGACTTAAATAAATGTATTTCAATGAAACAGTGTATCACTATGGGATGTGTAAAAATAGTACGGCTTCTCAAAAGTAACCAGGACAGAAAATAGTGAGCATAAATTGCCACCGAACACTGTTACCTGCTCAAGGTGCCTACCCATCCTGCCAGCTCTGCTCTCAGGAGGGAGCAAGAAGCCGGAGGGGGGGATGGCACCCACCCACCTCCTTCACCAAGACAGGATTGATGGAGATCTCAGAAGGGTCCCTGTCTCATCCTTTGATCCAGCACTGTAAGCACTGTGTCTGGTTCCTGATGACATCCCGCTGGGACCCATCCACCCTTAGTGAAATTTGGGCCACCCGTGGAAAACATTCTTCCATCCTGTCCTGGAACTCACCCATTCCCAGGATCAATACTGTGTGTCTGCAGCCCAGGCCCCTGTGGCCAAGTGCTCAATGGTCAAGTTCTCTCTCGGAGCGACCCCAAGGCCCAAGCCCATGGACAGTGTCCACTCATGCACCTGAATATCACGCCTGAGTCCCCACACATCTGAGTGGCACCGCTGTCTGCACGGAGGCCCAAACCAGACAGGGGGGAGTTGTTCTCACCTCTCCCTTAACCCCAACATCTGCAGCTGTTCCTTGCTAAATGCCAGGCTGTGAGCTGGGCAGACACGAGTCAGGCAGCTCCACCATCCCTGCTCTGACGGAGTTCTCAGTTCAGTGACAGCAGTGCACCCACACAGCTCTGACTGGGCTAGGACAGGGTTTTGGAAGACAGATGAGGAAATCATTGTTTAACTTGCAGGGAAGGGGCTTGGGGAGGTTCACAAAGGAGGTGATGCTTACTTAGCAATTAAAGCCTCTCGTTCCGTCGCCTTATGTGATTCAGGATACAGGGCTGTGGATGCCTGGCCCCATTTTACAGATGAGCAAATAGAGACCCCGCCGGTTTCAGTGACACAGTTTCACACTGGGTTCTCGAGGTGGAACTAAGGCTGAAATTCAGTCGCCACACCTGTTCTCTTTTCCCAGTGTTCCACTGTTTCTCACATGGGCACTCAGCAAAGGTTCAATGACATGAATCAAATTCCTACATCTCCAAATTGGGTGGAAAGCCCCTGAATGCAGGAGTCATTTCCTGTACCCCTTTGTCCCTCTCGCATCATCCTCCAGTTCCCCAAACGCTGTGCCCGCAGCACAGGGTTCCCTGCAAATCAGAGGTGCTTAATAAAACGAAGGGGGGAGGTGTTAGGAGCGGGAGGAGGAAGAAAGGAAGCAACAGAAGACAGCCCTTGCCTTCCTTCTTGCTGGGGAGACAAGCCCAGGGACCTGGGGCCATCACAAGGTGGGTTCCCAAAACCTCAGGGGTCACAGATGGGGGTGGGGACTCCCCTGGAAGGTTCCCTGGGAAAGTTCGTTTTAAAGTTGGTTGTGTGTCATCCAAAACGTAACTGTGCCTTTCTTATGTAAAAGGGAGGCAGATTGGCGAGGAGGGACCCAGACAGCTTAGAAATCGGGGCTTCTCTGAATACCGTCCACCTCTGCCAGGCCAGTCACCAGCCACTCTGTCCGCATCCCAGCCCCTCTTTCGGAATCCGGGAAGGAAACGCCACTGGTGCAGAAAATCTCCCAGGGGCTTCGCGCTGCGGGCGAGAAGCCCTTTGCAGAGGACCTTGGCTCCCCCTAGTGGCCATCGGGGGCAGCAGCACCCGGCAGCGCCGCGGTTCTGAGCCCGGACCCAGGCCTCTGGCCAGAGAAAGGGAAGGTCAGGTCCAGCCAGCCGGAACCGCCTGGGCACCGCTTCCGGGCCTGGCTCTGGAGCCGAGCCCCATTCCGAGACAGCCCACAGCTGGCAAAGCTGGAGGCAGGGTCTGCACGGTGCCCCGGAGGCCCATGGAAATTTCATTAGCTCCGAATTCTGAATGTTTGTGAAGGTTCTTTTCCCCCAAAGAACCTTCCTAACCAACACTTTAAACATTATCTTGAAGCTGGAAATTAATAACACTACTACTGACACTATGTGGGCTTTAAAAGTGCCCCTAAAAGCTTTTTTTTCCAGTTTCCCATATCTGAATAATTGATAGTTTTTAATAGCTATCGTTGAGCCAATGGCAGCCGCTGAGTAAGGTACTTAGCAGAGATTTCTGCCTCCTTTTGCCTTGGAGGAGAGAGAGAAAGGTGTGTGGTTTTCAGTAACGACGATGGTTTTGGGGGCTATTCAAGGGCCTGAGCCTCCCAAGGGAAACACGATCGTGACCCTGCCCCACCCTCTTTGGAGCCGGAACTGCTCCGTCCTCCCTGTGCAGCCCGGTGAACTGGAGCCCCGGTGATTTGTGCAGGACTGGGGTGGGGGACATCCCTATGTCCGTGCTGCAGTGTGAACGACCCACAAAACAGCTCCTTGGGGAGAAATTGCCTTTGGAGTTTCAGCTCCTTAACTGCTGTGCGCACAGCCCAGAAAACCTGCCAGACGCTATTCCCCGAACTAGAGCAGCAACATGAAGGCCTGAAAGAGGCACGATAACCCTCGCCAAGGCCCTGCTGCGGCCCCCACTGCTGCTGTGGGCTGAGGGAGGACACTGGCGATGGGTTTTCCTGGGAAATGGCAGCCACATCTGTGCCTTGAGCTAGCTGGCCGGGCACCCAAAGGCTCAGCTGCTTCCAGGGGAAGGGTAGGGCAGCCGCAGCAACGAGAAGCTTTAGGAGTGACTTCGGTAGATGTTCCAGAATCCCCCGTTTATGGAGTGTAACCGCACCCCAAGTGCTTTCTTTACACGCATTTTGGTATTTAAGCCCCAAAATGACTCCCCTAACAGAGGCTGTTATGAACACCGTTTGAGAGAGGAGGAAACCACGGCTCCCAGAGACTAAGGGACTTATTCAAAGAGCAAAGTTTCCAGAGGCAGAAGCCAAACCCACATCCGCCTGATGGCCCAAAACTCCCAGATGCCAAACAGGCCTGGTCCTCTCTTCCGCCACCTCGAGGGCCACCCTCCATCTGTGCCTGGGCACCCAGCCTCACCACGGGCTCCCCCTAAAGCCACTCTCTGGGGACAGTGCACAACCACATCTGTTCCCATCAGACATTCTGGGTCTCACCTGCTGCAGTCTAAAGTGCAGGACGTTTCTCTCCACTAAACTCACCAAACTGCTCTCTTCAGATGGTGATCGTCACCGTGTTGTCATGACTGCAACTGTTTTCTTCTCACTTTACGGCCGATGATCTCTCAGCTGCTCCTCTGGGTGAGGGAGGAGATGCAAAGTCCCCCCTGCCCTGTACCCTGTGCCTTGAGCCAGGCCTGACCAACTCCCGGAACGGCGTGCTGCAGGCTCCATGCTAAAGCAGCCCCTCCACCCGCTTAACGTCTGCCACAGGTGGGCTCCGGGCGCTTAATACCACGCCCTCCCCATGATCGAGTCCTTTATCCTTTCAGGATAAAGCCCAAATCTCTGACTCGACACACCAGACGTTTCATGATCTCACCTTCCCAGCCTCCAAGCTCCCCTCCTGCACCCCGTCCACCCATCGTTCCTGCCTGTCCCTCTGCACGTGGTCTTTCGTCTCTCCAGGAAGCTCTTCCTTTCCATGCAGCTGTCTACCTGGGAAAAAGCCGTTCAGCTTGCAAACCCTGGCTCAAGTGTTGCTCCTCTGAGAAGCCTTCGCTGGGACTCCCCTTCTCCCCCATCTCCAGGCACAGAGGGCAGCTCCTTCTTCGGGGAGCCCCTGCCTGGCACCCAGCGCATCCTTCTCACCACTCTGTATCCTAACAGTTGGAAGGCCTGGTCTGTGAGCCCCCGGAGGGCAGGGCAGTGCTTGAGTAAGTGCTATGTTCTAGAAGCCTAATCAGGCCCTGGGAGTGGTTGACACTGAGAGAATTTGTGTGGAGGGAGTGAGCAGGGAGAGGGCTCTGCAGTGGTCCAGGCGGGGAAGGTGTGGGGAGGGTCTGGAGGAAGTCAGTGGTGCCAGAGTTGAGGGCTGCCCCCTTGAATTGTCGCCAGGAGTCGGGGTGGTCTAAGGAGCTTGATGCTGGAGGCCCGTGATAAGCAGGGCATTCAGGGATGGGTAACCTGTGGGTGGATGGGTGGGTGAGGAAGAGAGGACATCCACGCCACTTAGAGGCAATGATCCGGGAGGCCTTGGCAGGAGGGGGAAGGACAAAGGAAATGAGCCCCTTCTGAGGTTCCGCTGTATTCTTGGCATCACACAGGTGAATGCCATTCTCTCATTTCAACATCCTCGGGAATCACCTACAGCTAAAAGTGAGGGGGCTACGGTCAATGTCTGCTCAGCAACGACACCTTTAAGAAAACACGTAAATAAGCTACAGACTGGGGGAAACATGTTCATATCCAGAATATATAAAGAACTCCTACAAATCAACAATAAAAGGACAACCAGCCCAATTTTTTTTGAGTGGGCAAAAGACTGGAACAGACACATCACAGAAGAAAATATATGAATGCGTGTGAAAAATAAGCTCGAAATCATTAATCATTGCGGAAATGCATGATAAAACCAAAATGAGATACTACTTTTCTATTAATACTAGATGGCTGAAATACAAAAACACTAACACCGCCAAATGTTGGCAAGGATGTGGAGTAACTAGAACTCTCTTATGTTGCTAATAAGAGTGTAAAATGGCACACCTAGAAAATGTTTGGGGATTATAAAGTTAAACATGCACCTACCTGAGACCCAACAATTCCTCCCCAAGTACCAACCCAAGAGAAATGAAAACATCTGTCCACACAAAGCTTTGTACGCGAATGGTCACAGAAGCTTTATTCATTATAGCCCAACACTGCACACAACCCAATTATCCATCGGTACATGAAGGGGATAAACAAATTGTGGTTTATCTATACAATGGGAAACTACCCCGCAATAAAAGTAATGAACTATTGATATGTGCAACAATACAGATAAATATCAAAAACACTATTCTAAGTGAAAGAAACAATATGTATTGTTATGTATCTAATTCCATTCTGTCATTTCATTGCTACAAAAATCCAAGAACCAAGTTTCCGTATTGGCAATGGAAATCAGGACAGGTGCCCCCAGGTGGTGGGTGGGAACTGATTGAGAAGAGCTACGAGGCATTAGGGAGGTGTTCTGCGTCTTGCTGGGAGGGCTGGTTACGTGGGTGAGTGCCTTCCTCAGCACTCATTGAACTGAACACCTAAGATCTGTGTGCATTGTGCTGTATTTTAAGTATCCCTCAATTAAAAAAAAAATTGTATAGTCTCAGACCGTCTGGGTTCGAATCCTAGCTCTCCCTCTCACCAGCTTTGTGACCCAGGTTCAACTCTGAGACTCTATTTCTTTGTCTATAAAATGGGAATGACAATTGTTGTTACCTGAGTGCATCACGGCGATTAAGTGAGATCATTAACGTGCGTGAAGAGATTGGCTCAGCACCCTGAGACTTGGAAAAGCATGTGATATTAATAAATGTTAATTCAGTAAAAGGAGCTTGCCCAAGGTCTGCCGTGAAGCAAGTGGGGTGAGCTACCGGCAAGGATGGCCCTGAGGGCGTGGCAGGCGCAGAAGCGGGGAGAAGGGCCAGTGCTGAGCCAGGCAGGTGGGCCACCAGACCACTCCATGTCCCCAGGAGGACAAAGCGAGGCCAGGATCCTTGCGAGAAAACTGATGTCAGAAGCCCTGTGTAACTCCGCGGCTCCAGACATAAATAGGGGTTGACACTGTCATTTATGAACAAGTCATGATTTCTGGGCTGCTGGAGGCTGCAAGAGAGAGATGGATGGGTGCTGCCCAGTGATTTGCTGCGGGAGTTCTGGGCACGGAGAGCAGGCAGCCCAGCCCTGACTAAGCCCGGGGACAGACAGATTTGGAAAGCAGATGCGGAGCTGCGGGGGGAAACTGAGGCACATGCACAGGTCATGCATTGCAGCAAGGGTGGGGAACCTCTCTCTCTGTGGACTCCCTGGAACTCTGAGCTTCCCTGAGCCCATGGAGGGGGAAGAAACTGAGCCCTGCCCACCTGCCAAACATACAGGCGCACCCTCCGTGGCTCTGGGTTCCTTACAGACCCTAGAGGCATTCACCTCCTGCTGACCCGAGCGGGGCTGACGCTCTACAGAGCCACGAGGGTCAAGGTCGGACACGTGGGCCTGGCTCATCTCCATCAAGCCTGTCGTAGGGGCCTCCTCTCCACCAGTGACACTAATTAATTTGTGGTCCCCGGCAGGGGGTCCACTGCATCCTGCACCTGCCAACCTAATTATAAAATAGCTCTTCCAGGCTGGCTCACAGCCTTGGGTGATCCCAGCACAGGCACCAACAGCTGGAGGGAACACAATGACTACAAAAAAAAAGCAAAATTAAAAATCAGGACTGCTAATGATAATGATAATCATACCAGCCATTGTTTATCAAGCTCCTATGAGGTGCCACATCCTTTACAGATGTTATCACCGATATTCCCAAAGACTCTAAAGGGATCATTAACATAATTTTCCAAACCAGGAAACTAAGGTTCAGAGAGGTTAAGGAATTTGTCCAAGGCCACACAGCCGGTTAGCAGCAGACCTACGATATGAGCAGAAACCTGTCTTACTCCAAAGCCCACGTCCTTACGGTGAAGGACATCTCCTGAGGGGTCCCTTGCACCATGGAGGGGGACTTCAGTCCCCTCTCAGCTAAATGATATTGAGTTGGGACCTCGGCCCCAGTTTCCAGGTACACAGCCTGGTTTATCGTTCAGATCAATGTCTGGCTGGGCCCCAGTAGCGACTCAGGGAGAGCCCACTTCTCAGGGACAGAGGCTTGGGTTGGGTGCCATAGAGAAGAGCGACCACACTTATTTTATTGCCAAGGCCATGAGGCTTCTGTTCCAAAGGCAAATGCCAAGTTCTCCCTAAGGTCTCAAAAGCTGAGTGTGTTCTCTCCATCATGGCCTCTGCAGATCAGAATAGTTGAGCACCTACTGTGTGCAGATCACCTATTATGTGCCAGGCCCCACACTAAACAAAGGGAGGTGAATAGTAAGGAAAAAACATATGGAAATGGGCAAAGAAAGGTGCTCAGGACTCAACACAAACTGCAGTGGCTGCTTCCAGCTCTGGGGCTGACGGCCATCCGAGGAGCTTGGTGCAGGAGGAAGCATCTCAGCGGGGCCTGGGGCACCAGGTGCCCTGTGCACGTGAGGCACAGGGGGCTGGAGGCTGAGAAAACAGCAGAGCGTGGCTGAAGAGTCCTCGAAGACCAGGCCGTGTGGCATCTGGTCCCAGAGCAATGGGGAGCTATGGAAGAGTATGGAGCAGGTGATTGGGAAGGTGTGAATGTCATAGACAAGAACAGGGCGAGTGCTTAGAGAAGCTGATATGGAAGGTTTAGGATGACACCAAGCAACAGATAAAGCCCTGCGTCCCACCGGCCCTTAAGCAGCTGCTGCTCCTGCGACTAGACCAGACCAGACTAGAGGGGTGTGGGCAGGAATGGGCTGCCTGAGCACCATGGCCTGTGCCAGGTTTGAAATCTTCGCTTCTTAATTTCTGTTAAGGTATCGCTTTTTTTCTCTCCATTCATTTACTTGGTGTCTTTGACACCCTGCTCATCAGAGAGAAAAATAATCTGCAAACAGAACATCGCAGTGGTGTATCGTATTGGAGCATGAGGAGAAGGAAATGGACTCAAAATGAAAAGCTGATTTTGGGCAAATGCGCGCGCACACACACACACATGCACACACACACACACACACACACACACGCACACACACGCGTGCACACCCTTTGCAGAGCTTGCCCCTCTCCCCGGTAAGCCAGGTCCACCCTGAGCAAGGGAGGCCCACGGGAGAGCCACAGAGGCTCAGGGAGCAGAGGCGGTTTGCAAAGCGCTCCCAGGGGAACAGGGCCAGGCTTATGCCCACAGGCCAGGGGTGAAGGGGGTGAGTACGAGCAGTGGGGGCGGCTGGGATGCTCCACATTTACTCCGGGCAGCCCTGGCACCTGCCTCTCCCCAACCCCATGACTCTCCAGCCTGGGTGAGCGGCAGACTTACGAGACAGCTGGCTGACTATGCAGATTCCCAGGCCCCGAGCCCTACTACATCCAAATCTAAGGAAGGACCCGGAAACCTGTATTTTTAACAAGTCCCCCCCCCCCTCCGAGGTAGTCCTAAACGCCCATACAGATTCGAGAAGCACGCCCAGCCCTGCCCTCCCAGCCAGAGGGACTCCCCTTCTCTCTCCCGCCAGACCCACATCCAGCCCCCGCCCCAGCACCCAGGCGTTCCTGATTTCAGCTCCCAGGACCTTGTTCTGAAAGTCCTGCTCTGGGGATGAGCCCCTGAGCCCCATGCCCGCTTCCAGGCCAACTGATCCCACTGGGCACCCCCATGGCTCAGCCATGCTTTGTGGTTGACCTTGTTAGTGGTTTGTCTTGTAGGAGTAACAGGTGTGAATTTATCGCAGTGCCGGCAATGCCATGTTACTGTTTAAATAGCCAGTTAATTCCATCTCTAGGCCCTGCCTGGCAAGTTGGTGAGGAATTAAATCTCAGCTTCCCGGGGTGGGGTGGGGTGGGGTGTACCCTTGGGTGTTGTCTAGGTGGTAACATCTCTGGTTCTCAGGGCATTCTGGTTACCTTGAGTTCATAGGCTGTTGTTCAAGCTGCTGCTTCTGTTCCCAGAGAGGCTGAGTCAGGGACCTGGGGCCCAAGATCCTTAGCGTCCCTGGGGGCCCCACACAGCCTCTTCCCTCTGTCCCTCTTGGGTCCAGCTACATACCCCTCCCCAAAACCCAATGAGGGGGGCACCAAAATCCCTGTACCCTTCCCAGTCCTGGGAATTTCTCCCATGAGCTACATCAGCCTTGCAACCTCTACCCTTCCAGAGCATTCTTCCCTCTATCCCCTCCTCTTTCCTGGACATGGGAGGGGGAAGGAAATGCCAAAACTGGTCTGCTTTTCCTGACTAACTCAGCCTTTACGTGGGCATATCCCTTTCTTTCTTTTATTAAGGATTTTTTTTAATTAATGAAGTTCTTCTTAGTCCACTGATTTCAAATGAGTGGCTTAAAATGTAATGCCACTTAATGCTTTTAACACAATAAATAGTAATGAAACAAGGACTCTCATTTGTCGAAGGTCTGCCGCGTGCCGAACCCTGCCATAGAAGTTTCCCATACGAGAATAGCGCTCATTCCCAGCTCTGCGCGCTGGAATCGGCAGAATTTCCCCGGAAATTCTGATGAAAATGGTCCAGGAGGGGCTCAGGGTAGACCCAGGCACTGGTACTTGTTTTAATCACCCTGGTGACTCTCAATGTGCAACCAGGTTTGAGAAACACCCATTTGATCCTCACCAGCACCCTTTGTGGTGAGTGTAGTTAGTGTCTCCATTATGTAAATGGGGAAACTGAGGCCCGGAGGCCTTAGGAAGAGGTGGAGGTGGGAGGAGGGGCTGCCCAGACTGGGTCATTGGCCTGGCTGCTGGGGGCAGGATCCTGGCTGGGGTTGGGGACGTCGGGTACAGCCAGGGGCCATGCACTGCGAGTCACCAGTGGGTGGCAGTAGGCGGAGGAAACAGGCTCCAGCCACCAGCCCCAGCAGACGAGGAGGAAGCCCAAGCAAGTGTCGCCGCCTGCCTAGGCGTCAGCCTCCCCTGCGGCTCCCCCAGGGCCGGACTACAGCAGGAACTGGCAGCTGGCTGCGTGGGGCTACCCAGGCTGAGGCAGGAAGTAAGAACAAATTGCAGGGAGGATGGAATTCTGCAATTAAAAAAAAAATAATGGCAGCCCCATGAATAAAATTACATATGGAGGTAGAGAGAGGGGTTAGCCCTGAATCCTCCTGCTTCGATTCCCGCAACCAGCAGCAGAGGAACAGCGGGCTATAGAATTAGCAGCTGTTACTACGTGAACGTGTGCGATCCATGCCGATTAGATGCCACTAACACGGAAAGAACTTGGACGACTTATGCCCCAGCCTCATCTGGGAGAAAGCAGCAGACGGAGAAGGTGCAGGGAGGTGGTCAAGTGGGGTGGAGACCCCTGGCTGAGCTGCCGGGACTCTCAGGGCACCCAGGACATGCCCCACCCACCCACAGCCACCCGCCCTCGCCCCTGCCTCTGTGAGGCTCATTTTCCTCCCCTCAGGTGGAGCACACGCCCCGTCGGCCCCTCGGCCTGCTGGACCCAGCAACCACTGCCCCCAGAGCGCCACTCCAGGGCCAGCAGCGATACTTAATATTCCCCGTCAGGCTCTCGGAGACGTTCGGCGTGTTAATAACTTCAGGACGCTTTGGGATTCTGAGCAGCTGTTTCAAAGCAGCGTTTCCCAGGGTCCGGCAGGCAAGCCCTGCCCAGGACTGACATCAGACGGGCCCCTGGGCCCAGAGCAGCTTTCGTGGGTCTGCTGGGGCTGGGGGGACCTGTCCCCGAAAGCTACCACCCCACCAGTTTGCAGAGGCGAGTCCTGGGTTGGGGGGGTGGTGAGGGATGGATACTGGGTCTCCCTCAGGAGGGTCTAAGCCATGATCCTCAAAGTGTGTCCCACGTGTCGCCCACGTCACCCTTGGTGCCTGTGAAAATGTAGATTCCAGGTCCAGCCCCAGCCCTGCTGGATCACTCTGGTGGGGAAGGCCTGGGCATCTGTGTTTAACAAGCTCCCAGATGATTTTTATGCACGTGGAAGGTTGGGAAGCCCGGATCTGAGGACACAGGGAGAGGCTACGTGGTCGCCAGTTTGAACAGCCGGACTGCTGAGGCTGAGGGGGGTTGTTCAGAGGCCCAGGGGTCCAGCTCCACACACAATCTCGCTCACACATGACAACATCAGGGAGGGAGCATGGTCTCCATCACCATTGCACAGATTAGGAAACTGAGGCTCACAAAGGTTCAGGTCTTGGCTCAATCCCTTCCCTGCCTCTCAGAGGCATGACCACCAGGCTGGCGGAGCCCCCATTCCCTCCCTGTCAGGGCACTTGCTCGCAGCACCTGAAACAGAAATCATTCTGTCTGGGGAGGCGTTTGTGTTTCTCATCTGCCTGTCCACCGTCACCCTGACCGTCCTGTCTGCTGCCACAGCCGCAGCACCAGGGTGGAGCCGGGCACAGAGTAGATGTGCACTGAAGGAGGGAAGTGATGGGGTCACCTGGGTTTGGTGACTCCAGTGGCGGCAGGGGTGGGGGGGGCGGTGGTTAGAAGGGGCAGGGAGGGGGGAGGGGGAGGAGGGAAGAGGAGGGATGAGGCGGATGGGGGGCAGTTGGGAGGGGTGGGAGGAGGGAGGGGGAGGCAGCCGCCTGCCTCTGAGCCAGGCTGGCATGAGCAGACATCACCTGGCCTTCCTGGCGCTGCCAGCAGAGGAGCCGGTTTAGAAGCAGAGCCAGGGAGGGTCGTAGCTCCTGTTTTGCAGGTGACGAGGCCGATAGAGGAGGTGGACCGATGGACCGAGGGCCTCCAGCAAATGCACATCAGGCGTGGCCCCCACGCTCCACCTGCCTCCCCGCCCAGGGGTGGAATTCTTTCCCATCAGGCTTCTGGGGGCCGAATCCCGGGTTGGACCCAGGTCAGCCCACACCCAGCCTTCCAGGGTTCTGGAAGGGTCTGCTGACCGGGCGGGGCCAGGATGGAATGTGGGCAAACGGCCAGTCACGTCCATCTGCCAAAGACAATGAGGGTTGAGCCTCTTTCTCGGAGAGACTCATATTTATGCTGCATGCTAAGCAGCTGCGGCAGCTGGGCCACGCGAGGCCTTCAAACCCGCCCCGCCGGCGCCGGCTCCAGCCCAGAAAATGGACTTCTAACAGGCAGCAAATGAACATGTCAAGCCCAATCATTCCACAGCCTGTGGGGGGGTGGCGGGACAGTGAGAAACGGTGACCTCTCGTGGCACAGCTGTCCCCGATAGCGCCGGGCTCCTCCTGTGCGTGGCAATCTGCTCAGCCCCTGAACCGTCACACCCGGTCTCCACACAGCTGGGCCTGGGCAGGCGCCACGTGGAGCCCAGGGGACAGCTGTCAGGGGCAACACCGATGGGGACAGGGGCTGGGCAGGTCAGCCCTGCACCAGGCACAGTGGACCACTCTGGGGTGGAGGGGACAGGCCTGACTGGCAGGCGACAATAGGCAAGTCTGCAGCCCCAAAGCCAGGGAGGTGTCGCCCTTCTCCACCCCTCATGGACTCCGGATGCACAGCGTCTGCCTGTGTTCTCCACTCCGCTCCGCCCAGAAAAGCTTTGCGGGGGGTGGGGGAGCGGGGCGGTCTGTGCTTCAGAGGAAACCATCTTGATGCTGGTTTTCAAAACTCAAACCCAGCCTGAGGCTCCCCTCAGACCTCGCCCACCACCCCCACACTCCCTCTCCTCCGCAGGCTCAGCGTTGGTCACCAACGGGTGGCAGGCACTGGGCTGGGCGCTTTACCTTTGCCGAGATCTCTAGAGGCACAGTGACCCTGGGAGGTGGTCATCGGCATCACTTCATCAGGAAGACTGAGGTCGATGGGGTTGAGACTCGCTTTAGTCACTCGGCACATGGATCACATCCAGGACACACCAGGACACACCAGGAGCATGGGGCGCACCCAAGACTAGAAGCTGGTGTCCTTTCTGGTGTCCCAGCTCGGGGCTCTTCCCGCCACAGAGCCCAGCCTGTCTTCACCGGGGCTCATTGAGTCATTTTGTGTTTAGGATTCCGGCAGAGGAGTCGTCTTGCTCTTACAGGGGCGTAGTTGCTTTTTGAACTAACTGCAAGAAGCTGGGCCCTCTTTATGCCTGCCCGGACTCCACAGAGAACAGCCAGCCCCTCACCCAGCCGCCCACCTCCCTGCCCTTTCCCTGAAACCTCCGTCGGTGGCCACAGACCTCGCTGGATGCCGTCCCACCACCCAAGGCAGTAGCTGGCTGGACAGACATTGCTCACGTCCCAATGTCCTGCCAGATGGCCGCCGACTGGTCACTCCAAGACCTCTTCAGGACGGGGCCGTGCCCCGCCCTTCCACTCCTTCCCCCGGGGCAGGGCCAGCGTCAGGGGTAAAGCGGGCTCTGGACAGAGAACAGACCCTCAGGACGTGCCTGAAACCTTCTGGTCACAGACGGCTGAGGCCTGCAGGGTCTATTTCTGGAGGGACCTGCTCCAGTCTGGATTTTAAAGGGCGGCTCATCTCTCCTCGAAGCTCCTTCGGCAGGAGTCCTAGACAAGCCAGGGTTGGGGGTTGTTAGAGATCCCGGGAGCAGAGCCTGCTGTCTCCTTTCACAGATAGGGACACTGAGAGGAGGGAGGAGAAGGGCCTTGCCTGAGGCCACACGGGAAGTCAGTGGCCCTCCCCGAACTGCAAGCATCACCCCAGAGCCACCGCTTACGAGCACCCAGACGTGGTCCCGTTAACCCGCTCGCGGGTGAGGCTGCAGTCCCCAAGCGTGAAGGGGTTCTCCTGCCGGCCCTGGCCTCGCAGGCCACCGAGCTAGGAAGAGGTTTTAAGGTCAGTTCTTCCATCTGTGATGAAGAAAGAAATTGGGATGTCAGGGGCAGGGCATGGAACTGATCAGGGGTCCCCAAAAAAGACAAACACTCTGCCTCACACCTGGAGCCCCGTCACTCCCCTCAAGGAACGCTCACATCGGTGCCAAGGGGACGCCAGTTAGCGCGTCTGTGACAGTCTCACGGAGGAGAAAACCAACGCTGACGCCGCCTGAGCAGGGGTGCCAGAGTCAGCAAATAAAAGTACAGGATGCCCTGTCGCATTGAATTCCAGACAATGAATAATTTTTCTAAGTATATTTGCTTCCTACGGTTGCCATAACAAAGTACCACAAACTGGGTGGTTTTATGGATTCCCTCAGCGTTCTGGAGACCACAAATCTGCATCAAGGGGTTGGCAGGACCACGCTCTCTGTTCCGGGCTTTTCTCTTAGTTCCTGGTGTGGGCGGGGACCCTTGGCGTGCCTCGGCTTGTAGACGCGTCACCCCACTCTCTGCCACCGTCACTGCGCGGCACTCTCCCCATGTCCTCTGTGTCTTCCCGTGGCCATCGTCCCTCTCTGTGTGTCTCGTTTCCTTTTCTTATAACAACACCGGTCGTACTAGATTAAAGGTCCGCTCTGTCCATGGCGATACCACCCGGAATGTGCCCGATCTCGTCTCGGAAGCTAAGCAGGGTCGGGCCTGGGTAGTACTTGGATGGGAGATTAAGGGCCCACCCTACACCATTCTGACCTCATCCTAACTTGATTACATCTGCTAAGATCCCATTTCCAAATAAGGTCACGTTCCGAGGTCCAGAGGTTAGGGCTTGAACATCTCTTTTCTGGGAGACACAATCCAGCCCATAAATACTGCATGGGACACACTTATAACCTAAGTATTTGCCATTTATCTGAAATTCAAGGGTAGTGGAGTATCCTGTATTTCATCTGGAAGCCCTGAGTCCAAGCCATATGAAATTCCTCAAAGCCCCACAGCCTGGCCTCTGCGTCTGCCCCCTAGAAAGCAAATTCTTTTAAAAGAGAGGGAAATATGGGGCAGGGGCGGGAATCAACTATTTATGAGCAAAGGTTAGCGTCCACAGGCACTTGAAAGCAACAAAAGATGAGTGCAGACGGAAGCAGGGACGGACAGATACGCAGCCCCATCCTGTGCCCAGATCTGTGCTGGGCACTGCAGGAAGGCACAGGTGACGGGGTCTGAGGACAGGGGCAGGTGGGGGCCGGGTCTCCAAGGAACCGGAGGCTCTGCGGAATGGGAGCAGTGCTGCCGGCGCCACACCTGCCTGGGGGTCACGGGTGCAGGGGACCTGAGCCCTGCTCCTAGGTCAGTGCCTTTCCCACTCACTCCACTCCACCTCCTGGAAAATGCACCCAAACTCCTCAGTCCCACTACTGACAGGGTCATTGAGCCACATCCACTAGGTTGTCGCCTGCCTCTGTCTCCCCTTGGGGTCCTTGTGAGGAGGGGGACTGGTGGGAAGCAGGGGAGATAGGAGGGTTGATGCTTCTAAGCGAGGCAAGACTCAACACACGATGCACCCAACCAAAGCCTGCCCAGACTGCCCCTCTGTGGACTGAATGCTTCATCCCCCAAATTCTCATGTTGAATCCTAACCTCCGATGCGATAGCATTTGGAAATGGGGCCTTTGGGAGGTGATTAGGTCATCAGAGTGGAGCCCTCTTGATTGGGATTATAAAAGAGGCCCTGGAGAGCTCCTTCGCCCCTTCCACCATGTGAGGACGCAGAGAGAGGACAGCCGTCTGTGAACCAGGAAGCAGACCCTCACCGGATACCGAATCTGCCAGCACCTAGATGTTGCACTTCCAGTCTCCAGAACCAAAGTAAGGGAGAAGTAAGTTTCTGTTGTGTACAAGTCACTCAGTCAACGGTATTCTATTATAATGGCCTGAACGGACCAAGACACATCCCTCCTGCCTGGAGTAGTGGCTGACGGAGATGATGGGGTGCTATGGGGTTTGGGGGATTGGAGTTTCTCATCTGGAGAGAGGGTAATAACTGAAGCCAGGGAGAGAACAGAGCCAAGAGCCCAAAAGTAAATCCCAGGGGAACTTCATCACATGCATTCTCTCTCTAAACTGAAAGGGCTGGGGGGTAGGGGGGTGCCCAGTATATTGCTTTGCTAAATTAAACTTAAGGCCAATTATCAGAGTGACCAGGCGATGACAGAGAGAAGGGCTATTCTTGGGCCATGTCCAGAACACGGCTCAGGTGCGGGTGGGTGTGGCCTGAGCCTCTGGCAGGAGCTGGCTGGTGTGAGGGGGCTGGGTGCCCCAGCCTCTCCGAATGAAGTGTGCGAGGTGGAGAGGGCCTTTGCAGTCAGGCTCCTGGCAGAGGGACACTGTTTGTGCTTCCAAGTCCTCAGCGGAGACAGTGCGCCTGAGCCCAGGCCAGCAGGACAGACTCGGCTCACTGGGGAAGCTGAGGAAGTTGGCATATCTGCCTCTAAACATAGACCTGGCATCCAACTAACTTGGGCAGCATTTGGCAGAAGAAGCTAGATGTTCATCCCTCAGCGTGTCTCCTCTGGGGTCTCGCATACAAATTAGTCCCACTCCAGCTCCTTCCCTTCCCTGCTGCAGACCCAGCATCACCATCCATGCATCCTCACATGCATGCATGCACTCAAAAACACTCACGCATGCATCCATGCACCTCACATACATGCATGCACTCACACTCATGCATGCATCCATGCACCTACCATACATGCATGCACTCACACTCATGCATGCATGCAGGCGCCCTCCCATACATGCATGCACTCACAAACACTCACGCATGCATCCATGGACCTGACATACATGCATGCACTCACAAACACTCACGCATGCATCCAGGCACCCTCCCATACATGCATGCACTCACAAACACTCACGCATGCATCCAGGC
>NW_012152729.1:5299983-5301381 GCF_000956105.1 Propithecus coquereli | reverse complement strand
CTGCCATACCGGTCAGCGCGGATATAGAATGTCCGTCATCACAGAAAGTTCTATGGGTTTGTGCCGCACCAGCTGCTTCCAGTTGTGTTTAGGATGAAACACATACACCACCCGGGTGACCCAGCCCGCCTTCCTCCAGCCTCATTTTGGGCCATGCTCTGCCTCTTTGAGAAACTGAGGCTCAGAAAATGATTTTTCCAAGATCAACACATCTAATAAATGTTGAAACTCAGATTTGAACCCATGTCTGGCCCGTAAGTATTCAGCATCTCATTCAAGTTCTCTATCACCCACGGCATTGAGGTGAGGCCCCCATCCTGCTCTTCCAAAGCACAGCTCTACCCCTCTTCAGGCCTCTGTTCTGATGGCTTGTCACATGGCAGGCACTAAGGTGCCCTCCTGCCCATGCCAAGGTCATATCAAGGTCAAAGGCAGAATAAATATTCAGGGCTCCTCTCTTCCGTCAACAGAGGGGTATTTCCCTGGGCTGCTGGCTCTTGTTATCCCAGAGCCCAGAGTGGACAGAAAAGGAAGTAGAGGAATCCTTTAAAAAAAATAGCTTGGAAGAAATTTCTTGATGGCAACATACATGTAAATACATGTTCGCACACAGGAATGCACGTGCTGGCTGTCACATACACACCCACATACACAAATGAACACATTCTAGGATACACAGGCTTGTTAATACAGACGGGCAGTGCCCACATACAAAGCATTCCAGTAAAACAGTCAGGAAGTGTCCGTCAACTTAATTAATGCAGAGTGGCTTCTCTGAATGTGTGGCCTTCCAGTTTCAGCTCTGATAAATCTCAAGCACCCATGAAGGCTGTTCAAAGGCGCACATGCAGCCTCACAGATTCTGAAAGCCCATGAATGTGGGTGCCAGGAGAATGACTGGGCAAGAACAGCTGGGTGCTAAAAGGCGACAGTCTGGGGAGAGGCAGCAATGATGTGACCCAGGGAAACACCCCCAGGGCCTCCCTAGGTGAAATGCAAGTCCCCACAGCACCGCCAAGAGCCCAATTCAAGCCTCCTAAACAACAGCAGCCAAACAGGTGTCCACAGGAAGAAGAAAAGGAGGAGGGGATGTCAGGACGGGTTGAAGCAGGAAGTGTCAGGTGCAGAGTAGAAGCTCAAGAATGTTTGCAAAAATACCTGACAAGGAAATGCTCTGGCTTCCCATAACAACCCCAAACAGGAAAGAACCCAAACACCCATCCATGAGAGAAAGGAGGCACGAATAAACAAAATATGGCTTATTCCACAGAGTATACAATGAAATATTACTCAGCAATTAATAGAACAACTACTGGCTGGACACGGTGGCTCACACCTGTAATCCTAGCACTCTGGGAGGCCAAGGTGGGGAGGATTGCTTGAGGTCAGGAGTTCAAG
>NW_012152729.1:5297899-5299933 GCF_000956105.1 Propithecus coquereli | reverse complement strand
AAAGATATTTTAAAAAAGGTAAGCTATCTCATAATTTTTATATTGATATGTTGATTCGATAATATCTTTTGATATATTGAGTTAAAGAAATATTATGAACATTGATTTCACCAGTTTCTTTTTACCTCTTTGAATGTGGCTATTAGAAAATTTTAAACATGTGGCACACCTTATATTTGTACCGGACAGAGCTGGTGTAGAACATCTTGGAGTCCAGTCCTGGGATGGATAGAGTAGATCATCCCGAGTTTGCTTGCGTGGACAACACGGGGCTGGAAAACGCAGACCATCCTGGATGCGTTAGCGTGGATGGGCTAGGGTTAAACGGCGTAGACTATTCTGGATGGGAAAGGGGGGTGTGAAGGTGAGAGGAAGAGGAGGGTAGGTCACACAGGTTCAGGTGAGGAGTTTGTACCTGGGAAGCACCGAAGTGTTTTAAGCAAGAGAATGATATAATTTGATTTGTATTCTATGAAGATCCCTCTGGCAACAGAGTGCAAAATGGATTGGAAAAAGACAAGTCCAGCCACTACGGAAAAGATGTCCCAGCAGAGATGGTGACCGTATTTGTCTCCTCATCACATCCCCTGCACCACCTGGCACATGCAAAGTGACCCTCAGTAAATAAATGAATCAATCAATCAATCAGTCAATAGGGAAGTGCTACAGGAACTTCTGGCGCTCTGTTCCCTTGTCCAAAGTCACACCTGAGCGTGGCTCAGGACATAGTGAGCCTTTTGCTCACCTTTTCTGAGTACAGATGAACTCCTAGCTCCCACCCTCCTTCATAAAAAAAGAGGAGAGTGAAAAACATCGTGTCTTGGAGAGAAACACTTCTTGGTAGCTGTTTTTCCTCTTCAAATTCTTAAGTGAGAATATGCTGTTCAGAGAGAGATGGAAGGCGTAAAACCCAGCGTCCGTGTTCCCCAAACAACTTGTTTCTTTTCTGTGCAAAGGGAAGCAGCCAGGGAAGGGGGTCTTGGGGACCTTAGGGAGGAAAAGGGGGCGGCTCAGCCAGGAGGGCACAGACGCCACCTGGGAGTGGGACAAGGACAAGGCAGAGCAGATTCCCCGCCCCCAGTGCCCAGCCCAGAGCTGATGCATTCCAGGCTGTGTGAGTGACCCTGGGCAAGGTCCACACAACCTCTCTGGGCTTACCCTGGTCCCCAGGGGTGGTTCCTTTAGCACAGGGGCAGCCCTGAAGTGTCCGCAGGAGAAGATCCCACAGATACACGGATGGGCAGGGCAGGGGTGTGGGTACAAAGACAGCAGACAGGAGTAACTCAGGCGTGTGGCCACGGGGAGTTCTTGACTCCCTGGGCTGCAGTTTCCCCACAAGGAGAGAATAAATGGAATGTTCCCCGAACTCCTGGCTAGCGGAGCGTGTGCACGCTCCTCTGCGGAGCCTGCGTCGGACAAGGTGGACGCCAGGAGGGCTCAGCGAGTGCCACAACTCTGACGCTGAGAAAGAAGAGGGTGGCGAGGTGGAACTGCCTTTCCCGGAGTGGACACTGGCTCCTGCGAGAGCCGAAGGCGGCCTCACTGCCCATAAGCCGTTGGTCAAGGTCGCCTCCCCCTCCTCCTGTAAGTCCTCGACGAATTCGTATATGGCAGGAGAAGCTTTGCTGCCACTTCCCCTCCTGCAGGCTGGCACTGCCCACCCCGCCCAGCCCCGAGGTTAACATCACAAGAAGGACATTTTTCACTATAACGCAGGCGGAAGGGGAGCACAGTGAGGGACATGTGACACCTCCACGCTGCCTGGAGGGCTCCCACTGGTTTCAGACATTGTGCCCGAAGCTTCCCCTCCCCGCCCCCGCCCTCCAACCCTGCCTTCAGAATCACGGAGAGACAGGAGAGGGGACTTGAATTTGCTTGCTGAGGATCCGTACCCCCCCTTCCTCCAGCTCAGGCTGGGGACACAGCTCAGCAAGCACTTTTCTGGCCATTCCCCGAGGCTGGCTGGACCCAGCAAAACAGCCACCAGCAAAACATCGCCAGGGCATTTCGGAAGGGCCCGTCACTACCCGCCAG
>NW_012152729.1:5292501-5297849 GCF_000956105.1 Propithecus coquereli | reverse complement strand
TTTGTTTTTTGTTTTGTTGTGTTTTTTTGAGAAGAAGGAAAAAGAGATTTATTGATTTGCTGGCAAATGAGGAGGACAGAGACTACTGTCTAAAAATTCCATCATCCTGTCCCCTGTGTCTTCACATAATCTCTCCCCTATGCATGTCTCTCTCTGTATCCAAATTGCCCCTTTTTACTAATAGAAGGACCCCAGTCATATCGGATTAGAGCCCACCCTAATGACCTCTTTTTAGCTTGATTACCCCTATAAAGACCCTATCTCCAAATAAGATCACATCCTGGAGTACTGAGGGTTAGAACTCTAACGTATTTTTTTTTTTTTTTTTTTTTGGTGGCAGGGAGACACAATTCAGCCCATAATACTGCCAGAAAAAATTGCCTTAGTAACAGAACCGACAAAGATCCTGAGGTTGAACTTAGCACTTGTTGTTCATGACCAAGCAGTTTAGCAGTTAGAAAGACAGACCCCAATTTCAGAGGGTCAAACTTACGACCGCCCTGACCACCTCTAACTGCTCCTCATGGAAAATCAAGGCTCTGCACTGTTTGAAAGTTTTCTGTTAGAGTCACTTATTTATTTTTCCTGCAAAATAATCTTTCTACAGGGATGAATGGCTTTATTTGTGTTCCTAATTGAGAATCAGCACAGTCTTTTGCGTTGGTTGAACTCATTAGAAACAGGTCCCTGCGGTCCGCATGGACTCATTTTCACAGAGTTGCTAAGTCTTAGGGAAATTGTAGTTTACAACTTTAAGTGAATAAACACAGTTTTCTACAAACATTCTAGCAAATTTAGTTTACTATAACAAATACTCACGGTCTCAAATTTAAAAGTCTACAGTCCCTGGAACTATTAAAATAAACCTTTCAATATTTCAGGAAAGCTCCCTGTCCCCTTAGGAAATACACTTGGACAGAAAATCAACTTTATGATGACGAGATACAGAATAAATACGGATTGAACTTGAATTTCATGGTAACTGGAATGTAAATATTTGCTGCACTTCTCTCATCTATCTAAATAAAGGGTAATGGTTAATCCAGGGTTTCGCACTCTCACAAGTGCTTGTGTCCTCTCAAGGCACCTGCTACTGAAGCTCAAAGCCTCTGCTCTCAACTTGATTTTAATCAAGTTTGATTCAACAGTGTTTAGAGTTTATAGTTTTTAATTTTAGATAGCTACTAGGAAACACTCCCAGGGTCCCTTCCGTAGAAGTCACGACCTTGTGGAAGGTCTTAGGGCAACTCAAGCAAGACAAAGACGGGTCCACAGAAAAGACTTTAGGGTTGGTCTGCATGGGTTGGAATTCCAGCTCTGCCACGCACTTGCCATGTGAACTTGAACAAAGTGTGTTAAGATCTCTGATCCTCAGTTTCTTCATTTGTAAAATAAAGACAATAATAATACCAATTGTGTTAGATTGTTGAGAGAATTAAGTGAGATAATGTATGGGCGGTGGGCACTGTGATGTGTGTCCCCCTTCAGAAGCAAAGCCTTTTTCCCCCTAGCTGCTGGGTGCGCTGCCAGAAGACAGCTTCAGCTGTCAGCTGTCTTTGGGGATTGTCTCGGCTACAGAAAACTGCCTTGCCCAAGGTTATACCTCCTTCCGGGGGCAGCTTGTGTCAATGACTGATCAACATAGGAATGTAAAGTTGTGCCCCCCGCCTCCTTGCCCCAATTTGGGGACTTCTAGAGGACCTTCCCAGCTCCAGAGCTCCCTGTGGGGCTGGCTGAGCTCTTTGTTAGGACAGTGTCACAGCTCAACTTCTCCCTGTGCCTCATCCTGTTTCTTCCCCTTTCTTCCCTGGGTCTTGATCCCAAGACACTTTCCTTCCTTCATAAACATCCAGCACTCTAAGCTTTTACTCAGAGTCTGCTTCTCCAGCAAGGACAATATGTGGCAACATGTAGAGTGCTCAGAAAAGTGCCTGGCACATAATAAGTATGATTTAAGTGTCTGTTAAATGGAAAGT
The DNA here is from genome assembly GCF_000956105.1 of Propithecus coquereli. Lineage (NCBI taxonomy): Eukaryota > Metazoa > Chordata > Mammalia > Primates > Indriidae > Propithecus > Propithecus coquereli. Next base: position 5,295,873 of record NW_012152729.1, on the reverse strand, counting down.
TAGAAGATGAAATTGAAGTTAGAGACCATGAGATGTCCACCATGTCTTGGAACGCAAGTGTTGAATACAAATTTGTCTTAGAGATAGAAGCCTCGGGGACAGTCTTAGAATCGGATAGAGGAACCACCATCAGACTTCATGCCTCCAGGCTCGGGGATCCCTAATCCAGCTCCCTAGAAAGGAGAGAAGGAAGCAAAGATTTGGGTGCTGCTCTCCACCTCCCTGCCCTGAAGATCTCTGGCAGAGACTCGTAGAAAGGTGGGAGATGTAGAACTTTCTTCCAGAATTTTTCAAATTCTATTCTTTCAAACTCTATTTTAATATGAGATCTCTGGATGATTTATACTATTATAGCTCAACATTTTCCCAGAGCAAGAACACCTGGGACAAACAGAAGAGCAGAATTTGGACCAGAGAGGAATAGACATCTGGGACAGCTCTTAGCCAAACATACCTGAGACACATGTGAGTTTTTCATTTAAAACTTTAAATGTCCAGGCCAGGCGCAGTGGTTCACACCTGTAATCCTAGCTCTCTGGGAGGCCGAGGTGGGCGGATTGTTTGAGCTCAGGAGTTCGAGACCAGCCTGAGCAAGAGCGAGACCCCATCTCTACCAAAAATAGAAAAATTAGCCAGGCATGGTGGCGCATGCCTGTAGTCCCAGTTACTCGGGAGGCTGAGGCAGGAGGATCGCTTGAGCCCAGGAGTCTGAGGTTGCTGTGAGCTAGGATGACGCCTCGGCACTCTAGCCTGGGCAACATGGTGAGACTCTGTCTCAAAAAAAAAAAAAAAAACTTTAAATGTCCAGCTTTTAAAGGGAGTGTCTCTCTCTACTGTGACATGGGCCCACTTGCAGCCAGTGAATGAAATGGCTGGCCACGTACACCCTGACTCTTACCACTCGTCAACACAGATGTCAAGAAGCAGACATCAAAGGCATGAGACTAGTGTTATGCTAAGAAAGGCCTTTAAATGCAGTGGAAGTCCATAGAGGGCAGGTAGACGTTAATTCTGTCTGGAGCAATGATGATGGGCTTCCCAGAGGAGGTGATGGTCAAAGTGGGTCTTGACAGATGAATAGAAGTTCCCCAATCACACAAAGATCAGAAGGATTTCTAACCAGGGGAAATAGCACATTTGTTGACACCCAGACACAAATAGACAGGGAATGTTCAAGAAAAATTTAGGTGATTTGGTTTGGCTGGACCTTGGAGTACTTGAGAACTGGCTTGAGAGAAATTTGGAGACTCACAAAGGTACCTGACCATGGCTGGCCCTGAATCCCAGACCAACTTGAATTTTGTTCTGAAATGTTGGGGCACCCCCAGGACCCCCTAAGCATGAGCCAGACTGGGCCAGACATGTTTTTTGGAAATATCACTCAGGTGGTTGGTGTGGGGGATGGAGTGAAGGACTCACCTGGCCACAAGGCACGTTGTTCTAGTTTGGGCTGGCCAACGAGGAGGCAGAAACCTGAGTTTTGCACTTCTAAATGAAAGCCCAAAGACAAACACTGGTTTGGAATAGAGAGAAGGCCCCCAGTTGGAGGAAACCAGGGAGCTGGAGCAGTTTCCTCCTGAACAGCTGTGGTGTACAAGCGTTTGGATTTGGTTTGATTATTTAAATGTGATATACTTCTCACTGCCTTTCCTTGTTTTATATCAACATCTGAGGTGGCCGCAACAGTATCTGAATTATCCAGGGACTTGTTCAGCAAACAACAGACGCTCAGCCACGAGCCACAGCTGGAGAGACCATTTATCTCTGGAATTTTTCAGCCATAAAAGGACCCAGATGTTCTAAGATGATTTTCTTGGTGCTGAAAAGACACCAGATCTTAGCAAAGAACTGCCAAGAAAGATGGGTGTCTTACAGTGGGTCCCTTAGAAACCAACTGTGGGAGGGAGATTTGCATGCAGAAGGTTTACAGGGGGGTGTCCCTGGGAGATACACCTGTGAGGAAGTGAGGAAGGCAGAGGTGGGCAGGAGAAGCTGACCTGCGACACAGTAGCAACTGAGGTCTCAGCCATTCCTACGGGAGCTGGGAACGCTCTATATTGATACCACGCGCATGAGCCATTCACCTGCCACAGATTTTCACCCGGGAGGAGCGAGGAAGTTCCCACCAGCTGAGGACAATGTCCAGTGAGCAATGCCATTATGAACTGATATTCTCAGCAGCTGGGGGACAGGTGCATGAGCCCTGAAAAGGGGAACTAGGAAGATCCCCCTAATATCCACCACAATGGGGATCCAAATCAGCCTCCTAATCCATGAGCCCTCAAAGGACACAGACTGTGCAGCCAGGGCTGGATTCAGGGACAGGCCACGTTCAGAGGAGGGGACCCAATTCAACCTACTAACTGTGACCTCTGTATCCTCTGGGTCAGAAAAGTGACATCCAAGCTCAGGGGCCACCTTGCTGGATGATGATGCCGGGAGCCTATGCACAGCCACAGTACCCAGCTGGAGACTCAAGATTACTCCAGAGAGTTAAATCTACATGGGGTGGCCCATTTAGACAAGTGATTTTTTTCAGGGTACCACCAGGCTCAACTGTGAAACATTTTAAAATACATGTCCCCCCCCTAGTTTCTGCTTCAGAAAGTCTGAGATGGGCCCGGGAATCTGTATTTGTCTAAAACTGAACAGGTGATTCTAGGCCTCCTTGAGATCCCCCTCCCAGGCCAGCCTGGACTGCCCGGTGTGCAGACTTGTGTAGGTCAGTGTAGACTCGGATGCCCGGAGACTCAGGTGGGAATCACTGTCGTATAGTGAGTTGGGTGGGGACAGGGTGAACTCAAAGTGGAGAGAGTACATGTCCCAACTTAGAGGGGGCAATCAGAACTCAGTTCTCATAGTGGCTAAATGGGAACGGGGTCTCAGTGAGGCCAGAGCTTTGTAGATAAACTAGAAATCCAGATTTTTAGGTGAGATCTGATTTTCAAATGCTGACAATTAACTCAAATGTCCCTAACATTGTGTAAGCCATATAAACCCAATCTGTAGGTCTAGTTCTGCTCTTGAGACACAAATTCACAACTTTTGGTGTAGACTACTGCAGACCACACAGTGTGATGAGTCCTATATAGAATAGTGTAGACCATGGGTTGACAAAAATGGACAATCTCAAACAAGACAAGCTACACTATCCTGGATTTGACAGCATGAGTAGTCCTTGGTTAGAGAGTGTAAATCATCTGAATTAGCCAGCCCAGATTGTCCTAAAGTGGACAGTGTATACCAGTGGTTTTCAACTGGGGGTGATGCTGCCTCCAGGGGGACATTTGGCAATATCTAGAGACATTTTTATTGTCACAACTAAGGGGATTCACTAGCCTCTACCAGGTAGAGGCCAAGGATGTCGCTAAA
>NW_012152729.1:5246185-5279506 GCF_000956105.1 Propithecus coquereli | reverse complement strand
AGGGAACAGCACTTGCAAAGGCCCCAAGAGGGGAATTCCTGCCACCAAGCCTAATAGCTTCCTCAGAAGGGAATGTGGTCCAGAGAAGGGAGAGGGTGGGCTCAGAGTTACAGCACGCATCGGTGTGTCAAGGTCAGGGAGAGAAATTAAGCCTCCTGTCCCCACCTGGAGGCACAATCCCTGCAGGGCATCCCCACACCCTGGTTCAGCTCCACCAGCCCCAGGACTTTGCACTCTACCTCCCCCCGCCTCAACCTCCATGGCTCCAGAGTTCTCCTGCTGCCTCCCTGAGCCTCAATTTTCCCATCTCTAAAATGGGGTTGTTGTTACCTTGAAAGATGGCTGTGATGGCATCATCCTGGTGATGCAAGTGAGCATGTGACCTGTGCAGTAGGGTCTCCTGGACTGAGGCTGGGACTCACCGGGCCTTCATTAACCATACGGCAGTCTCCCAGGCCCTCCAAGGAGGTTCGGGTGCAGCGGGGCTGGATAGGGTTGGGGCGTTGTGTTTTTCATAAGTCCCCCAGTGACTTTTGCCACTAGGATTCAGGGAGACCCTGCCGAGCAGGATGGAGTCACGCAGACTGTGGGTGGGATGGTGGATTGGGATGACCTGCGCCAACAGCCCCTCATTTAAGCCCATTGGGGGCTGTGGACAAGTGGCATCACGGCTGAACTCTGACTTTGGTGGGACCTCAGTGCTTTTGCCTTCGTGGGCCCCGTCCTCCGTAAAACAAATATTAAAAACTACACTTTACGACTGTTAGTATAAAGACGTGCAGGCTGGATTCTATTTATTTTTGTCTTCTGATTTTAAATGAAACTAGAACATTTTTGTGAGCCCCTGGATTAATTTCCTGTTACTGCTATAATAAGCGACCACCGATTTAGTGACTTAATACAAATTTAATATTTTATAGTTCTGGAGGTCAGATGTCTGCAGTGGGTCTCGCTAGGCTAAAACCAAGGCGTTGGCAGGGCTGCGCTTGCTTCGAGGGGCTCTACGGGAAAATTCATTTCCGTGCCTTTTCCAGCCTCTAGAAGCTGCCACATTCCTGTCTCCTGGTCCCTCCCTCCATCTTCCAAGCAGCAGAGTATCACTCCGACACTCACTCTGTCTCCCTCGTCCACATTTAAAGACCCCTGTGAACACATTGGGTGCCCCTGGATAATCTATGTAAGGTCAGCTGCTTAGCAACCTTAATTCCATCTGCAACTGTAACTCCACTTGCCATGTAGGTAGCATAACATGTGCACAGTTTCCAGGGGTTAAGAAGCTGGACTTCCTTGGGAGGCCGTTACTCTGCTGACCACAGCCCTGACAAGTATCCTGGGTCCCAGGCACTGCGCCTGCTGTGCCTAATGGATAAACTGGCTCTGGGCTTAGTGTGCCCACTTTACAGCTGAGTAAACTGAGGCTCAGAGAGTAGCTGCAATTCGCCCAACATCACACAGCCAGGAAGCATGGAGCTAAAATGCCAGCTTCACCTTGCCTGACTCTGAAGCCAGGGGTGGGGTGGGTGGCTGCGGTCAGGGTCCTGGGGAAGGTCACGCTGGGGCACCAAAGCCATCTGCACCAAAGGGCATGGCCCCTGGGAAGGCCCAGGTTTGGTGGGGAGGGGAAGCGATGCTGGATGGCCGGGGCTGAGCCAGCCCCTTCTGCCAAGGCCCCGGTACTCAAGCAGGAAGGCGGTGCTCCAGGAACTGCTCAACGGCACAGGGCTGGGGGGAACCAGGCTCTGTGATTCACAGCTCAGCAGATGCCTCCCTGAACCAATGTGCTGATTCTTAATAAAACAGATTCATTTATCGCTGACATTTATGACCAGAGACAGAAATCACGTTGGGGGAAACGTATGACTTTTCAAATCCACGTTTGTTTCTCCCTCATCACCTACCAGTGAGCAGATGGGGCTAGGAGTTATTTATTTGAGGTTTCTATTAACCGGTAATTAGGTTGCTAACACGCTATGAAAAATGCAGTTATGCAGGGATGGGGGGAGCTGGGATGCAGAGTTAGCTAGAGACCCCAGTATGCCTGTGCCATGTGGGGACTGTGACCCAGGGAGCCCAGAGAGGCCAACAGAGGTGGGGAGGAAATGGGGCGGGGGGCAGGGACTATGTCCAGCGGAAGTCAAGGACCCTGAATTCTGAGCTTGGGATTTAAGGGAGAGTTTAGGAGCTTGAGGGGCACCAGGGAAAGCAATGTGGATTCTTTCTGGGGGTCACAGTGAGGCTGACAGCAGGACACAGTGTGGTGAGGAAGATGAAAGGTCTAGGACTTGAGGGGGGAGCCCCAAAACCTCATTAGTGCACCTCCCAGAATAGTGTAGCTCTGCCTACAGAGCACCTACTAGGTGCTGGGCACCTGGCAGATGGCATCTTCTTTAACTCCCACAGTGCGAGAGCCATAGCTGACGTGTATTGCCATGCTGGCTATGAATGGCACTGTCCCTGAGTCTCACACGATTCCTGCCACAAACATTCCCAGTTTTCCCAGGTGAAGAAACCAAGGCACAGAGAGGTTAATTCACATATCCATGATCACACAGCTCAGGGGCTGGGACTCACACATAAATGGGTGGGCACTAAGGGCCAGAGAGAGGCAAATATTCCCTTGCTCTGCCAGCCACCAAGAGTCTCAGGGAGGCCCCCGGCCCCTCTGCCACTTCCCCAAATCCACCACCCGCCAGGCAGCCCTGATGGAGTCTCTGCTGCTGCTGCTCGCTCCACAGTGGATGAGAGTCTCAGTGTGGGAGCAGAAATGGAGGCAGGTCAGGGGGGTGGGAATTAACCACCCCCTCCCTTCCCCAGCTGGCCACCCCAATCCCCCTGCAGATAATTCTCCCTAAGGTTTATTGCCTTTCCCCTTATTTATTAGCCAGGCTATCTCGAAATTTATGCTAAATCAATGTTGTGGCAACAGCTCAGCTGCAAGGATTGATTTCTTTTATCTAAGGTGAAATGAGTTTAGTTTGGAGGCCCAGAGCAAAATTCTTATGTTTGCTGAAAACACACTGCTTGGCAGGAGGACTCTTGGGAAGCTTCCAAAAGCCACAGCCCCTCTGGGCGAACAGCCTTCAAGGCTCATAGTTCCCAAGGTAGTGTCATCAGCGCCAAGAAGGATGAGAGAGAGGGAAGACTCTGCTCCGAGTACCTCCCATGTGCCAAACAAGGCACAAGGCAAAGCCGAAGTCACCTCCTCAGCCATGTTGGGGAGGGGGTGCCCCCTCACCCCCGCTCCCATTCCTAAATGAGAAAACTGAGACACAGAAATACTGAGAAACTCACCCAAGCCACATAGCTCACGCAAGCCTGTCTACCCCTAAATATATGAGACTTCCCTGAATCTAATGTCTATGGAGTTTTTTCTCCCAAAGTAAATTTGCTGAGTTTCTGAATCCGCATCGTAAAATGAGTTGCTGTAAAGCAGGACACGTTTTCCCACAGAAACAATGCAAGATATTCAGCCGGGGTTCCTGACCAATGACTGGGCACCCAGTACATCATAAATGTGACTAATCCTGTGTCATAAATATAAACGTACAATAACTATAAATGTCATAATAATCAGCTGAAACGTAAACTCTAACTGGCCATGTAAAATTTGTCACAAGTCCTAGAACTCAAGAATAAATACAGAGTGCGTATTTGTCATCGGAGAAACCCCAAAGTGTTATAAATAATGCATACATTTCATGCATAAAAAATATAGTTCTCCCATATCATAAACTTGACTTTAAAGTTGTAAGTTTCTATAGCAGAATTATAGATTAGCAGAGGAAGGAGGGACCTTAAATATTATTTTTTCTAGACTATACCAAATGCTGGGATTCTCATCACAACAGCACTGCCAGTGTCTGCTTGAACATTCCCCAAGGACAGGGAGCTCACTACCTCCTGGCCTCCTATTCTACTTTAGGTTAAACTTTCCTGTGGCTGTTCTGCATGCCATCGCTACAAGGAATAAACATGTGTTCCACTCAATGACTGGCCAGGGAAGAGCCAGCAGGCCCAGAGGGAGGTGCTTGTTCTTGGTTAATGCCCCATCACCTATTAGCTCTGTGACCTTAGGCAAGTTATTTAACCTCTGTGAGCCTTGGTTTTCCCATCTGTGGCATGGGGGTCAATAATAATGATACCTATCTCATGCATTGTTGTGAAGGCCAAATAAGGTAATCCATGTTAGCTACCATTATTTGCATTATTACCCCAACTATTGACCAAATGGTCCTCAGTTTCTCTCATATGTGTCTCCCCTGTCTCTGGGAAGATAGTCTTGACTTTTTTCTTAACCCAAGTGCAGAGCCTTCAACTCATACTTGTAATGTTACGCTTTGATATTTTGAACCATTTCTTCACCCTATCAGACCTTGGGATCCTGACCTGTCACCCAACCTATTCTCCATCCCGTCAGGGTTTGAACAGCCCATTGATGTTTTCTTCTAAGTCACTGGTGAAGAATGCTGGTCTAGAATGCCTGCGATAGAGCCCTGTGGCAAACCACTGGAGACCTCCCTCTGGGTCAGTGTTTCCCAAACTGTGTTCCTTGGAATTTTTGTCTCCCATGAGATGCAAATATGTGTTTGGGAATAGAGGAGCCCGTGATCAGATGAGGCTGGCACACGGCAAATGCTAAAACAGCATTTACAGGAAAAAGCAAGGACACAACATCTAATGCCAAACTTCCACGCTAGGGGGTTTACCTTCCAACAGTAAAAGCCCTTAAATCTTTTTTGTCCACTAAGATTTAGTTTTACAAAAGAACTGCATCCTGTGAGTGCCTGAGAGTAGTCAATAACTCCCTCCTTCCTCAGATAGCCTTATTGCTTCCCACGCCCTGTCCCTGGTGAGAACCCCCTGGCGGCTCTCGTCTGGTCCACGGAGCCAGCAGGGTGGGCAGCAGCCGTGAGTTCGGACTCATCTCTGGGGCTCCTGTTCAGACGCTGGGCACCAGCTCCAAGAGGCTGTCCCCTCCCACAGCCACCTCAGGTCTCCCGACGGGGAGCATCACCCCCTCCTCACCCCACCTGCCTCAACCGGAGCTTCTGCGCCGGACCAAGAGCAGACCTGCTTGGACTGTGGGAGATTAGCACGCGGAATATTCTATGCTTCTCCTCCTGCTGTCTGAAAGCCAGTGCAGCCTCAGACGTGAGCTGCGGTAGCTGTTTGTCGAATGAATCAGTGCCCAAACTAAGGTCTGACAGCCTCTGAGGGCGGGCCCACCCCTCCTGCACCAGCGCATCCGCTTCCCGGCTCTGCCCGGGACCCAGCCTGGGCTCCGAGGGTGGACTCTTTCATCAACGGCTCTTAAACTTGAAACCCGCCATCATTCGGTTCTCCTCCTCAAAGGACACCTTTTGGGAAAATGAACCCACGTCTCCCAAAAATAACTGTCTGGGCGACTGCGAATGATCTCTCCTCCTCTTTCTACAGGTGTCGCCTGGGAGCTCGGTCGCGCCAGGTTCTGAAGATGCTTGTCAGTTTGCACCGGTCGCCACTAGATGGCGACATCGGGAACCATTCGCTTTTCCAACGAAAGCGGCTTGGGGAACCACGGGCATGGTTCCCCCACGGTTCTACATGGAGCAATGGAATGAATGGGAGGAAGAAGGGGAAGTAGAATGGCAGGGACTTAGAATTCCAGCTCCCCATCCCTCTCCGTAGCTGTATAGCCCAAGCATATCCTTTAATCTCCCAGAGCTTCTGCACCTGCAAAATGGGGCTAAGAGTGGGACACCCTCCCCCAAGGCAGTGATTAAAGCCCCGGGTGCAACGTTATACACATTAATCTTCTCGGGAGCTCTAAAAAATAGTGAAGTCCAACCCCCACCAGACCAATTAAATCAGAATGTCTAGATGTGCCTTGTCCCATCTAGAGCTTGGGGTGGAGAGGGGCGCTCCCCAGGCAATTCCGGGGGCCGGCTTGAGTTGGGCTTTTTTGTTTTGGGGCGGTGGTTTTGAGGCTTGGGCTTTTGGCGGATTTTTTGGAGGTTTTTATTACCCCGGTTTGTTGGTTGCCTTCCCGGGGTTTTGGGTTGGGCCTTCGGATTTTGCCGTTGTTGTTGTTGGGACCCCCCGTTTGGGACCCCTTTTTTTGGCCGGAGGGGGGGGGGGTTTTGTTGCTTTTAAACCCTTAGCAGCAAGCCTGGCCCGAGGGAAGTTGTGTGGTCTTTTCTAACAACCAATTGTCCAACTCTCCGACACCACTTGCGTTTCCAACAATTCAAGTCAACTCTGACACTAACCACCCAGGGTTCATGAAGACCCCACAGGTTAAGCGCTCAGTCCCACAAGGCTGCCCCCACTTCAGACACCAGCCATAAATGGGGTCCCCAGGTGACCCACACTTCTGCCCGCCCAACTATAAATTCAAGGGCAGCCTCCCTCAGGTTCAATAATTCGCTAGAATGACTCCTAAGCATTCAGGAAAGGGCTTTACTTACGATTACTGGTTTATTACAAAGGATACAACCCAGGCACAGTTGGACGGAAGAGCTACATAGGACAAGGCACGGGGGTGGGGCACGGAGCTTCCATGCCCTCTTTGGCACAGCAGAGGAGGAGAAGGCATTCATCAGAGTTTACAAAGTACGTTGACATTTGTTACTCTTGTGACCCTCTCCGGCTGCCTGTGAGTTGAGCAGAACATGGCAAGTCACAACCATTTCACGAATGGTAAAACTGAGATGAAAATACTGGTTAGCCATGAGCAGCAGAGGCTGAGATCAGAACCAGGACATCTGACCCAGCCCGCTGCTCTTACCGCTGTGCCCCTCTGCCCTGGAGAACCAGGCTTGTTAGACCTGTATGTAAACTAGGAGTTAACAGGCTCAGAGACACCCCATGAGTGTGGAGCTTTAGCACAGGAGTTGGAAGGATTTCTTTTGCCCGGTCAGATCTCTCTCATTTCCGTCTTGGTTCTCAGTAGCATGGAAGGTGGGTACAGCTGCAAGACCTCTACCAGCCTGTGCAATCAGCTCCATCCAATCTACCTTGGCTTCTTCCTCGCAGCTTCCTTCCCCAGGACTAGGTCTAGCTGGATTTGGCCCAGAAGATCCCGCCTCAGGCCACAGGGGCAGGAGCGCTGGCGGGTGTACAGATGCCCCGGGGAAGAGACCCGGACAGGCAGGAGGCTGGCGAGCTGGGTTTGCCTGGTTCTGGGCTTGCTGCCACTCTGCCGAGCCCAGGGCTGGTGCCGGAGCCATGTCTGTTTGCTCCATCAAGAGGCGGGACAGACGGGGCCCTGACCCACCTTCCTGCCCCACAGATGTCGAAGACTCTGACCCATTGTTTTCCAGGATGCTTTGACGGAGGGCGCAAGGAATGCGGGGCAGGGAAACAGGAAGTCCTGGCTTCCTCTGGACAGGGTTTCTGCCAGACTCAGGCCTGCCCTCCAGACAGCGAGGCAGGGCCCTTGGTCCCACCTTACCCCTCCCTGGCTCACTGGGCCACACTGACTAAGGCCCTGCCCTCTCTGGGCCTCTGCAGGAGATGGGGAACCAGAAGGCTTGGATAGTGGGGTGACACAGGCTGACGACTCCAGACAGTGGAGGAGGAGGAGGCTGCCCAAAGAAAGCATGGCCCTCCCTTGGCCTGGCTAACGCATCCCTCAGCCCACTCGTGAACCACAAACACAGCACACGTGGTCACCATCCATGTGGATGCCTTACGCACTACATGCCTGTTCCTGCGCATTCATATATATCTACACGGTTGCCCAGCAAACACCGAGCACACGCGGGGCCCATGCTAACACCCTCACATGTGTACACGTGTGTCCTCACACACACGCAGGTGCCCCCACCATTAACCTCTCTGCGCATCACTGTCATGACGAACATTTATTGAGCACTTAGTGTATACCAGACACCATTCCAGACACTTTACATAAATCTTTTCAATTAGTCCTTCCCAAAACCCCGTGAGGAAGGCATGCAATCACCCCCATTTTACAGAAGGGAAAACTAAGGTACCAAAGGCTACGTGGCTGGTCCAGAATCAGGCACACCGTAAGTGGCAGATGCGCCCCAGCATGTAACCGCAGGATACCACTTTCCCTCAGCCCCTTGGAGCACCATTTCCCTACAGCCTTCCAGGATGTTGTGAGAGAAAAGTGAGAAACATCTGGGAAAGTGTTCTGAGCAGCCTCCCCCACCCTCCCAGGGCTGCGGATAGGGTATTGTTCTCACTGTCGGGAATTCAGTCCCTGTTCAGTCGGTCCTTTCCTGGCCAAAGAGAGGCCTGGGTGTCCCCTGTGTCTAGCACAGGGCTGGGCAAAGCCTGGGCATCGAGTGTATATTTTTAATAATAAATGAGCATCCAACATTGGTAAACAATGACAGGTGATCAGAGGAAGGATGATGTTGTGCAGGGGGCATTAAACTGGGAACAGGAACATGAGGGTTGAAATCTGGCTCTGCTACTCGGAAGCTGTGTGACCCTGGGCAAGTTACTCGGCCTCTCTGAGCCTCTCATCAGGGAAATGGGAATACAAATAGCATTTGCATCTGTCGAGGCTGTTGTGAGGAATCATTACATGAGAAAACGGGGGAAGGGCCTGACAGGCTTTGAAACTAAGCTAGTGGGGTGCAGGCAGGGCGGACAGACAGCGTGCGGCATGGGGACAAGATGCTTTCCAGAATGGAAGCCAGGAAGGCTGGATGGAGAGATCCAGTGTTTGAGTTGGACACTGACGTGCTGGGAGGATTTAGGATGGGAGAAGGAAGAAGGAATGAGCCTCCTAGGTGGCAAGGAGAGCATGGACAAAGGCTCGGAGGCAGAACATTGGAGCAGCTCAGCCTCAGGTTGGATCTGGAGTGTTCGGCAAGGCTCGGCAGACACACCAAAGCCTGGCTTGTACCCAGCAGCGCCACACTGGGCTAGTCACCTAATGCTGTGAAATAAGCAGATCCACACCCCCCTCCCAAGGCCACTGCGGATACTGGAAATAAGATACTGAGCCTGACACAGGATGACGCATAGTAGGTGCTCAGTTCATGGTCCTGTTGGTGACTCTAATTAACTCCACCCCAGTTGCAGAGCTTATCAAGGGACCTTCTCTTTTATTTCCCTGAACTCCCCACCCCCAGCCTGGCACAGAGCTTGGTACCCACCTGGGCTGAGAGACTGATTGACCGATTGATTTGGTGCCTCCTTGACGCCTTAGAGGAGGATCCGCTCTGCGCGGAGCACCAGAACACACCGCAGCAACACAGGCGTGCACCCAGCCTCCACCTGCGTCTGCCTGCACGTGCCACTGGCCCACCCGCCCGTTCATCCACGCGTGCACGCATTCATTCACTTGAAACGTGGGCCCTTCTCCCCTGGGCCGTGCCCACCCTCAGCTCAGATCTCGGCCCCCCAAGGTGAGCCGGGCCCCTCCTGCTCTGAGAAGTTCGCACCAGGGCCTACGGCTCCCAGCAAAAGATCCCTGTTCCTTGTGGGACCACATCTGCAGGCAAGACCCCTCCCTGCTCCTTCTACTTCCTGCTCGCCTCCCCTGTGAACACCCCCAGACTCCCCCAGACCCACCCTATTCTATTAGTATTTTTTCCCCAAAAGCTCTGCCTGCCCCCGTCTCTAGCCCAGCCAGCTCACCAAACCCATCACACCGTCACCTGCCCGTGAACGCAAAACGCTCACCTGGCCCCTTTGGCCCCTCTGATACCCTGGCTCCTCAGGGGGCCACAAATGCAGCAGCCTCTTGTATCTGGAGCAATTATCTGGAGAAAAGAGAGAGGAGAGGAAAATTCTTCAGCAGCCCAGTCGAGCTACCGACAGAACCGTGGAGTGAATTCCAGGTGCTTCCTCACAGGCAAATCTAACTTCATTCCTCAACTGTGCGCTGAGACTCAACTCGAACAAGCAGGAGTAGCTGGGACTCAGCCCACAGCAGATAAAGAACCACAAATAAGAAAGAAAGAATACGACACGGCATTTATGCCGGCCACACCAAGAAGCGGCGTCGTCCCTTCCAGGCAGGAGGGAAGCCCGATGGGAGGGAAGAAACAGGGGGCATGGGGAGGGGCGGCAGGGACCCAGCTCTCTGCAGAGACGGGGGGGGGCATCCAGAGCAGAGGGAAAGAGCCCTGCACCCCCAGAGGACCCCCGCGGAAGCCGCAGATCTGGCCCGCAGTGGGCTGACCGTGGGTTCCAAGGAACACACCGTTTCGAGCCCACATTTAGGGAGATCTCACCCTGTGCCCGGCGACAGGGACCAGCACCCAAATGAGACATGCCTGGGTGGGGGAGGGGAGGTGGGCTCTGTTTAAAGTGCTCCGGGAGCACAGAGGAGGTGAGATCTGGGTGGAAAAGGCTGATGGGGCTCTGCGAGCAGGCGACGGGGGAGAGAGAAGGAAACACGGTAGGCAGAACAGCCTGGGCACCGACCACCTCTGCTGAAGCCAAGGGCATCATCTCCCTGCCCCATCCTCTCCTCGGGTGTCTCACGCTGTGGGGAGGAAGGAAAGGGAGCTCTCGTTTGAGGAAGAGTGCCAAGTCACGCAGCTGCAGCGGGACAGGAGAGCTTGGTGAGTGAGGAGCTGGCCTCTGGGGACCTGGGTGAGAATTTCTGTTCCGCCACTGACAAAGCTCTTTGATCTCAGGGAGCACTTAACCCCCAGCCTCTGTTTTCCCATCTGTACAATGGGACTAACACTAGCACCACCTCCCGGGATTGTTCTGAGGGTTGACTGAGGAGTCCCATGGAGAGCTCAGTGTGCTGCCAGCACACGCGGAGGCTGTGATCCTCAGACGTGAGCATGCAAACACGTCACCTGGGGGCTACAAACATGTAGGTCTTGGGGTTCCATCACCCAGCCATTCGGACCCTACTGGCCTGGGGTGGGGCCCAGAAATCTGCATTTTCAACATCCACCCCAAGAGATTCTGGGGCAGATGGCTCAAAGACCACACTTTGAGAAACACCTATTCAGTAAGGCTTATGGGTACTGTCATTTAATCTCATTGTCTCATTGGATCTTCCCAACAGCCCTACAAAGCCCCACCGGGTAATCCATTTCACAGGTGAGGAAAGAGGGAGGCTTGGAGAGGCAGGCCGCCGCAGCAACTGGCCACGCTAGGATCTGATCGCGGGTCTGCAACCCTCACGCCAGTACCTCTCCCAGCAGGGCTCCCTGGCAGAGGCTGGGTGGGTGTCCTGGGGTTCGCTGTGGGTACACCCGCCCACCACGGCTCCCGTTGTTGCTTCCTCCTCGCTGCTAATCTGGCTTCACAGATCGTCCCACTTCCTGCTGGTCCACTACTGGCTCCCGGTGGCACTTCCTGACCTTATGCCCTCCTGTTACCATCTTTGCCTCCAGAGGGGCTGGAGCAGGGGCTGGGCAGTGCCAGAAATCGGGCGTGAGGTCCCCAGGGAGCCCCAGGGGGCAGCAGCCTCCCCTCCTGCAGCGTGAACTACGTCTGCTATCCTGGGGCCCAGGCGCGTGCCTGGTGGACCATTCCCTTGTTTATGGATGACACGCGTGGCATGGCAGTTTTCAGGGCAGAGTCAACTTCCTCATGCACTGGGAGTACAAAGGAGACCCGCAGACGGTGCCAGGACAGGCCCCGTCCCCACCTGCCACCAGCCCCGAGCCTGAGACCCATCAGGAAGCGACGCCCAGGCTGGCATACCCCCACGGGCACGTAGACCATGAGGGCAGACAGTCGGCACAGGCGGGGCACGGGCGGGCTGGGACACAGGGAATGGGGCGCTGGCCTGTGCTGGCCCCTCTGCGGCCAGCCCGCCCTCCGGGAGAAGACAGAGTTCATCCACTGGAAAGGAAACGCTGAGCTGTTGTTTGTTCATTCCACAAACGGTGATTGCGTGTGCTGGACCCCATTCAGAATCCCGCCCCAAGGACTGTTCTCCTTCCAGCAGGTCACTCGTCTCGCCCCAGCATCATCTGCCTTCCCTGTCTGCTGGACGCTCCCTGGGGACACAAGCACGCTGCCGTAGCTTAAAAAACCCTCCCACTTCTCCACTCCCATTCACTGCAAGACTTGGGGACGGAGCCACAGCCACACGTGACTCGCCTTCCCCGTCCGCCCTTCTCGGGCCCCTCCAATCTGTCTTGTCTACTCCTTTCGGTTTAACTTGCTCTGGTCACAGTCACCGACGATCTCATCTTCCAAATCCAGCAGTTGAGTCTCAGTCCTCTCCTCACCCCGCTGACCCCTCCCCTGTCCTCTCGTGGCCTCCCTCCTTCCTCGCTGGACCCTCTTCTAAAGGACCCGCAAACGTCAGTGGGCCCAGGGCCTCCCTCCCTGGAAGCTTGTTCACTCCCCTGGCCTCAGGTGCCGGCCGTAAACTCGTGGGTTCCAAGCCCCATCCCCAGAGCGGACTCAGCCCTGTATCCAAGCACTGACCTGCCATCGCCACATGGGTGTCTAACGGGCAACTCAAACTCAACCTGCCTGAAACAGAGAAACCTTCGTCTCCTCCCCCACAACAAAATACCCCGTCACCCCCATTCCCATCTCATGTACCGACCCAGTGCCCCTGGGCGAGGCCCTGTCCCTCTCAGGGTCTCTGCGTGCCCAGCTGTGTAGTGGAACAAGCTCAGGACCCCCAGCGATTCCCCTATGGAAACACAGGGGCAGCTCTTCAGAGCACAGATTCCCAGGGCCTGCCCTGGGAGCTTCCAAATCAGTTGGTCCGGGACAGGGCCCAGGACGTGCAGGTTGCAGAGGCCCCTCCTGTGGCTCTCAGCCCTCCCCCTCCCCGCCTCTTGGTTCTGATGGGCTCTGGTCCGGCCTCGAGCTTCATGGTCTTCCAAGCCCCTCTTCGATTCTTGCTTACCTCAAGAGCCTTCTGTAGTTGAGGCTAAGATTATCCCCATTTTACAGATGAGGAAGCTGAGGCTCCATGGGGACAGGACTGGCCCACGGTCACATCAGAAGCAGAGCCAGGTCACTTGACTCCACCCAATATCCCTAAACCCAAATGGCCCCCATAGACCCAAGCTGGTGCCTTAGAGCTGGAGCCCAGGCCCACCCCCACCTGGGAGAGCCAAGAGGTGCTGTCTGTTCCCCATCTCCCACCCAACATACCTCCAAGGCTCACGAAGCCTCCCCATCACCTTTAAAGCCTGTCTCCCCAAGGATGTCATGGGGTCACCATGGAAGATCCAGCTCTGGGCGAGGCTGACCCAGCGGGATTTCTGGCTCTGTTGCACCGCAGCTGGGTAGACAAGCACCCTAAACCCGTGAGCCTCCGCTTCCCGGGCTATTAGATGGGGGTGAGGACACCTGCCCCCAGGCTTCCAAGGTGGGTTAGATGTGACATTGCGGGCCTGGGGTCCCACAGCAGGCCCTTGGCAGGTGCCAGGCTCAGGGCCCAGAGCTGAGGCCTGGAGCTGGGGTTGGAGTCGAGCGTGCCAGGCCGGGTTCGGGGCCAGGCCTCCATGGGGACAGCCTGCCCGGGCTGAGGCTGCCGCCCACCGCGGGGCCTGCCTATCTGCAGCCAGCCCGGCCCTCACAAAGGAACAATAACAGGAAGCCATCCCGGGGGGAAGTGGGCCAGGGCCAGCTGGAAAACCTGAAGGGGCGGCGGCCAGGCCTCCCTCGCCGTCGGGGTGTGGCTCCCCTCGAGAGGCGGGTCGGCGGCTCCACTGAGTCCGCACCACACTCAGCCCTGGACGGATCGACGGTCTGACGGAACGGAGACGCCCCTCAGCCCACGGGCGCAGTGAGTGGGGGCTCCGCACGGGAGGGTCCTTGGCTTCCCCATCTGTAGAACGGCCCCGTCGGCTCCCCGGGGAGAACAGGTCCTCGAGGGCAGACTGGGTCTCCTCCCGGCTCACAGCAGGGGAAGGTGCGCCCTGCGGTGGTGCCAGGGGGACAAATGGGCATCCCAGGGCTGAGGGAAGGGGTGAGGGCTCGGCTCTCCCCAAGCAGGTGGACTCTCCAACTCAGTGTGGCCCCAGGGCCCCCCAGCCAGAGGGCAGGATTCTGCCCCAGTCGCCCAGCATGCTGGGGCAGAGGCGTGACACCCAGGCCTTGGTTTCCCCTGTGGGAGAGGATTTACCAAGGTCTGACATCACCCCCTCACCCCTACCCACAACACCCTGTGTTGGAAGCTCAGCCCCTCTCTGCCAGCCGGTGCCCCCATATTGAGGACAGGCGAGCGGAGGCTTAACTCTGGGCACTGAGGCCCTGCCTGTGAAATCCCCAAATCCCCTCCCCTTCCCTGCCCCAAACGCCACAGCGGCCGGCTGTGTGCTGAGGGCGCTATAGCTGGGAAAGCGGCCCACCCTTTCTCCCCTTCACACCCAAAGGCCCCAAGGCCCTCAGAGCCCAGGGAAGCCCCTCACGATGTCCTGAAGGTGGGAGGTCTGGGCGAGAGCCTGGCTTGGAGACCCTGGGTGCAGATCGCCGCTCTCCCATTTGCTTTGGTGTGACTGTGGGAAAGTTACCCAAACCCCCCAACCTCAGTTTGTTTATCTGAACAATGGGGACAGTGATTCTTTCTGCAATTCACTGTGGGAACTACAGGTGATGTGGGCTCCTTATTTTACTATCAACAGCCCCGAGGGGTAGATATATTCTTTCTTCCAATCTCAGTGGAGGCCACTGAGATCTGGAAAACAAAGAGGCAGCGTGAGGATTCGAACCAGGATCTCACCTGCAAAGCCCGGGCTCTTTCCACACGTTGCAGAGGTCTCGGGTGTCTCGTCTGTAAAATGTGGGAAACAGTCTCTTCCTCAGTCAATTAAGCGAGGTGATGTGCGCCCCTGGTTCTGGGAAGGGCTCGTCGCAGGGGATCTTTAGGGAATGGAGGCTGCTGCCCCAGACCTGACCGTGGCTGTGAATGTCATGAAGGTTTTGACCCTAAGTCAGGGGGTCAGGTGCCCAGTAGCGGCGCGGGAGGGGTGCAAGGGAGAGGACTCTGCTCTTCCTCTGGCGAGCACCTGTGGGCACCGACTCCATGCCCAGACCTGGGGGAGCTGGTGTGGCTGGAGGGCTCCTCAGAGCAGCGAGTGATGCCACAGGCCGCCAGAGCCAGGACCAGGACAATCCTCAGGTGGTGGGGAGCCGCGGGACTCAGGAGGAGGGTAGCAGGTGACCTCCGAGGGGGAGGTGACCTCATAAGGAGCTACTAAGCCACCCCGGGCAGCCCTGCCACTTCCGGCTTATTGTGGTGTGGGGCAGGGGAGGTGTCTACTGGCCTTGAAGGGGTTAAGCTGCCCGCCCTGCAGTCTGAGCCCGGACTATTGTGCTGCCGAACAAGGACCGGACATGGGGGCAGGAAGCTGGAGGGGCCACTTATTTTCTCCCAAAGTTGAATGACTCACAGCTCCACTGCTGCCTCGGGGACACACAGTGGACACGGTGGCCACCATCCCAGGAAAAAGCTTGGGCCCTTTGCCTGCACGGACCCATTCCTGTAACCTCCACCACCTCTCTGCACCCCCACCCCCGGCCATCCTGACACTACTACAGGAATTCCCATTTGACAGATGCAGCCACCAAGGCTGAGAGAGGCTGAGCG
Organism: Propithecus coquereli; assembly: GCF_000956105.1. NCBI lineage: Eukaryota > Metazoa > Chordata > Mammalia > Primates > Indriidae > Propithecus > Propithecus coquereli. Next base: position 5,264,010 of record NW_012152729.1, on the reverse strand, counting down.
GCCAGTCCAAGGTCACACGGCTCGTCCGAGGTGGAAGCAGGATGTGAGCGAGGTTGTCCCCTTCTGGCCCCGAAGCCCATGCCACATTCCACAGGGAAGCTCAGAGAGGGGAGAAGTCGGGCAGCCCAGGCCACAGATGCAGCCACAAGGACAAGCCAGGAGCCCAGTGATCCTGGGGAGGGAGCGTTCTAGAAGACAGGCCTGCGCTCAGGAGCTTGGCTTCTGGCTGAGGAGCTACTGAAAAGCCCGTCCTGGTCCAGGTTCAAGCTGGTTCAAGTGGATAATCACAGATGGCTTCCTGGAGGGAGAGCAGGAGCCCGGATGCCGGGAGGCCTCAGTCTACCCGTCTCCCCAGGGCAGGGGGTGGTCCTAAGCTCGTTCAGGGACCCCCAGGCTGTCTGCCTTGGGCCACAGCTCAACGGTCAGATCCTGGCGGACACAGACACTGGAAGGAGGAGGGAGTGGGACGTGCGGGGCAGGGCCGGGCAGGCGGTGAATGAGATTTCCTCTTGGAGAGAACATGGGGATGGGAGGCGGGCCCAGGGCCCAGCCGGGAAGTGAGGTCAGGTGTGAGTCGGCCAGTGGAAGCCACAGCTGCCAGGCTGGAGGGGGTGGGTAGGTGGGAGTCAAGACACCCACACGCTTACTGAGCACCTATTGTGTGCCAGCTGTGCCCCCATGGTTTCATTTAATCCTCCAGCGCAGAGAGGCAGCTGTTGTCGCCTCCATCACAGAGGAGGAAGCTCAGGTTCAGAGAGCAAGGGACGGGCCCAAGGCCACAGCGCTCCTGGGCAGCTGGGCAGGTTCAAACAGGTGCGTGGGACTCCTGCTGCTGCTCCCACTGCCCCCCAGTCCCGAAGTCAGGAAGCCCAGAGGAGGCTGGAAGAGGCTCCCTAGGATGGGTGTTCTCTCCCTGAAGCCTGGCGCTGTCCCATCAGAAGACAGGGAGAGAGACTGGATGAGCTGCAGCCCAGAGAACCCAGCATGGATTTGTTTTGCATCAACAACTTGGTCTGGTCAACTGGTAGCCTCTACCTCAAAGACTGTATTGAGGATTCAAGGGCTGAGTTCAAGTTCGGTGGGAATGAACACTGTGATTGATTAGTGATGTCTGCCCTGGGTGTGATTAGTGATGTCTGCCATGGGTGTGGAAAGGAATGAGTGGCAGCCCATGAGTTCTGATTTGCCAGCCCTGCTTTAAGACGTCATCTGCTTAGGGGTACATGTGCATTCACTGGGGACTCTTGAGGACGGTGGTCTTGTTGTCCCCAAGGGATCAAAATCCTAAAGGTGGCATGTCTGACAGTATGATAGGCCACTCAAGGAGCTATTTGGGGGTGGGGAGCAGCTTCTTTGGGTTATACCAATGATTGGCCACCCTAGGTATTGTCTGCAAATGTACAGATTAGATTTTAAATCTTGTGAGTGGGGAGGGAACAAGTGGCAAGACCAGAACTGGAGACAGGGCCAGGATGACAGGCAGCAGTGGGGGCTTTGGCACCCCCAGGTCTGGGGCCTTGAGTTCATGCACCTGGATGCTGGGAGGAGCAGAGACTTAGGCTCAGAACTTGCCTGGGCAGAGACACTCAGGGAGGGAGGCAGAGGCTGTGCGGGGGGCTGGGGACATCGGAAGACATTGTGGAAGAGGTGGCCTGGAGCTTGAAAGGAAATAAAGTGTTCACCCAGGGAGCACAGCAAGGAGAAGCATTCCAAACAGAGGGAACAGCCTGTGCAAAAAGCCTGCTGGTGAGAGGAAGAGCTTTGTGCATTTCAGAAACTTCTAGTTCTCCTCACAGCTGGAAGGGCAGGAAGGTGGAGGGGAGGAAAGGTGGTGGAGTAGGCAAGGGTGCACCGTGCTGGGCCCTGGAGCAGGTCCCAGGGCTGAACTGAGCCACAAACTGGGAGAAACACCAAGGAACCAACTCATAGCTAGCTGCCTGGCAAAACCCCATGCCCGAGGCCCCCAGGGCCTCACCCTTCATCCCCCTCCGCCATGTCTGTGGCTGCCAAGGCCCGATTTGGGAGGAGTTTGGGGATCCTTGGGTCCCCCCTGCCTTGTTCTAGCCTGAGATGCAAGATGTGGGGGCAGGGAGCGCTGCCCGGGGCCACACATGGAGCTGAGCCCCCACGCTCCCCTCCGCAGACACACCTCCTGCGTGTTCTGGGCCACCTCCTCCCACTGCCCTGCCCTCATTGCTGACCTGAGGCCTCTGGGCTGGAGTCCAGGGCCTGCGGGAGGCTGGGCTGGGACTGAGCGTGCCGACCACACTCTGAGGCTTTCCCTGGAGCTGAGCTCAGCTGCCAGATCTTGTCCTAGCTGAAGGCGGGTGAGCTGGGGGTGAGCAGAGTGGCCGGCCCTCCTCAGAGGAGCCCTGCAGGATTGACATGGGGAGGGGCCTGTGGACAGGGTGTGTACCTGTGACTGCGTTGGGGTCTGTGTGGCCTGAGGATGCCGTGTGTGTATCCCTGACCCGGAGCCTTCCTCTACCCCACCCCCAGGGCCCTCCAGCCTGTTCAATAACTCACTCCCCGAAAGCCCAGACTTGGCCTTGGAATCTAAGGTTTGAGGAGGGCTCTGGGCAGGTCGAGGGCAGGGTCTGGCAGTCAGGGGCAGGGCCACCCAGGGCCATTTGCAGGGCTGCCCCACTGAGGGGCTCCCAGCAGGGTCCAGACTTGCTACAGTCTATTTAGCTACAAAGCAGGGGTCCCAGGGAGTCCAAGAGGAGCAGCTCCAGCCCCTCCCCCCTCACTTCCGGTGTTCCCCATCCCCTCCTTTGGACACTGTAATTTAGAGAACACAGAGCTCAACCGACCTCACAGCCCCTTCTGGGTCAAACCCCAGAGACCAGAGACACCTGGATGCCCGCAAAGGGAAAGGGACCAAAGGGAGCTTTGCCTGATGTCCCGCACTGGGTCAGTGAGAGAGGCAGGACTCACCACTGGGACTGCAGCCCGTAGCACCATCAGGGCCCTCCCCCCGTGCCCTCTCCTACGTTCCTCCATCAAGGCGCATGTCACAATTTAAAACAGTGCATTTTTCATCGCGTGGTTAGCGTCCTTCTCTCCCACGTAGGTGGAGCCCGTGTCTGCTCCCACGTGGCATTCAGTGCCTCACACATAGTAGATGCTCAATGAATCTTTGTTGAGTGACTGCATGACCTCAGGCTCTTGAGAGGGCTGCCGAGGAGTGCCTGCTCACGTGACCAAGACCAGGCAAGGAGACAGGACAGCAAGCACATAGGCAGGGAGGGCGTGACCAAGCCTGGTGGAGCTGGGGAGCTTCCCAGAGAGTGGCTGTCACTTGCAGACTCACCAGGCGGTAGGGGACCCAGACAGGTGACTGGAGAGGATCAGAAAAAGCCACAGGCCCCCTGCCCTCTTCTCAGGCTGCCCTGCTGGCTCAGTCCACATGCCTGGCCCCCTGGTGTCTGGGCTCTGACCCCAGTGGCCTTATCCACTATAGATATAGACCAGGACCCAGGAGGCTCTGGGCTCCGACATCCCATATAGGCGTGGATGAGCCCAGCTGTGCCCCCAGTTCTCTGAGGCTGCCCTGCTCCTTATCTGGGGATCTACACCTGCCCACCAGGGGCTTTGGGCCATTCTGTCCTCTAATTTTGGTCCTCCAGACCTTTTCAGACTGACCGAGGACACCACGGGCCCACCCTCATCCATTTGGAACTGCCCCCAAAGCCTCTAACGTGGCTCCAGGGACAGGGGCATCGTCGAGCATCCTGGATGACAGGGACACAGGCAGGCACCTGGCCTCTGCATACCCAGCACCCACACCTGAGCAGCCAGAATGTCCCCTCCCTGATCATCACCGTGGTCAGGCAAGTTTCTGGACTGCTCAGATGGGAATTTCCAAACACGGAAATCACTTCCAAAACCCGAATGTGGTGCCTCAAATCCACCCAGCAACAGCCTGAGTCCCTCTGATAACACGGGGCTCTGACCATAGCTCCAGAGGCCGCGGGCAAGGGAAATTCTGTTTCCAGCTGTGGCTGTAGCAAACTTGCCCGCCCGACTTCCTCTCTATCCGCAGGAGGAGGAGGAACGACTATCTGAAAAAACCCCTCCCCTTGGCCCCCATTTTGGTGGCCACATTTCTAACACAAAAGGCAAAACACACAAATGAAGATGGCTTTTTGAATAGAAAGGTCCCACCGGTCCCTCTGAGATCGAGTGTAGAAGGAGACCAAGATTTAGAAAAAAATAGATCTGAGTGAGAGTTCCAGATCTACCATCTATGAGTTGTTTGTCTTGGAGCCTCAGTTTCCTCATCTGTGAAATGGGAATGATAATTCCTTCATCCTGGGGATAGTATAAAAATGAAATGAGGTGGTAGCTATGAAAGCCAAGTACTGAGAATAGTTTATTATTATTACTATTACATGTGGATGTCACCACTGAGAAAGAAGGTGGCATGATACAAAAAGCGCTACTTTGGGTGAAAGGCAGCCTAAAGTCAAGCCCTGGCTTTTGTTGTTGTGTGACTTGGAACGACTCACTCCACCTCTCTGAGCATCCGTTTCCTCACCTGCAAAGTCGGATTACCTTGCAGGGTTGTTGCAAGATTTAAATGAAATAACACGGCCTCAGAGGGGGTGCACAGGGATGTCAGCCCCCCACCACCACCCCACGGAAGAGACAGCTGTCTTGGGAGAGTGCCTGGGGCTCCCGCATGGGTGTGGAGACCAGATTATGCGACCCCCATCTCCCAGGTCCTACCTCCTCACTAACAGCTGACTGATGAGAGCTGAGCACGCAGACCTCCCCCCGCCCTAGCAAATGACACACTGGTGATGAGGGGTGACTACGAGAGCCAGCATCAGTCCCATCAGAGGACGGGAGCTTGAAGGTGACCCATGTGTGCCGCCAAGGGGTTTCTCTCAAGGATTCGCAGCAGGGCCTCTGCGGGACACAGAACAGAATCCAGAGACTTTTCTGCATGTTCAGAGAATACTCTGTATGTGGGCCCAGCCAAAGCCCACCAAGGGGTTAATGTATGAGCCACGTGGTCAGCCTGTGACCGGTGGACTCTGCTTTATGGAAGGCTAGTGCAGTTACAGTCATGCATCGCAGGGACAGTCTGAGAAATGCAATGTTGTTGTTGTTTTGCAAGCATCATAGCGTGTACTTACACAAACAACCCTAGAAAGTGTAGCCCACTACACACCTAGTCTACACGGCACAGCTCCCCTACTCCTGGGCTTATACTACACTAAATTTATTTTAAAATATTTTTCTTTCTTTAAAAATAACCTTAGCTTACTGTAACTTTTCTACTTTATATAGCTCATAGAGTAGGTTTGTTTACACGAGCGTCACCACAAACAGGAGAGTAATGCATTCGCTACAATGTCACGACCGCGGCAGCATCATTAGGTGATAAGAATTTTTCAGCTCCGTAATCTTGTGGGACCACTGTCGCATACACGATCCATCACAGACCAAAACGTTGTTATGTGGCACATGACTGGATTTCTTCGTTTGGCTGATGGCTGCTGTCAGCTCTAGGTCCCCATCCAAACAGCCCCGTTCCTGTCCACTGCATCAGAATGAGTCCCCGGCAGGAGACAGAGTTTATCCTGGGGGGGTCCGAATGAGGAGACTTTATGAAGGGACAGCTTACGGAGAGACGAGCTTGGCTAAAGAAACAAATGGATGCTAGGAAGCTGTTACTGCCCCACCGCCAAAGGGACAAAGAGGAGGGCATTCCCAGACCTAGAGAGGGACAGAACTACAGGAGGGCTGCCGGTTAGAGGCTGTCACCGTAGAGAGATGCAACCACAGCAAGAAATATGAGCCCAGCCGGAGCAGACAGCAGCAGGAAAGAAAGACCTTTGCTTCTCTCCTCCCTCCTTCCGTGTCCCTGCTGGGGCCCCTATTGGCCAAACACAGCCAGGGCCAGGGCCAGGAGGCCGGGGGCAGCCCCCTTGATGCAGAGCAGAGGGCAGGGGCAGGGGGCCAACAACTTGCAAACCCCCCAACCGAACGATGGAGTGTTAAGGGACAAGAATGGTAACTAGACCATCAGTGGGGTAGAACCAGCATGTCCTCGGGGATTCACGCGTGTTTGGTTTCATCACAGTCTCAGCCGCTCCCCCACCCTCTGTCGCATCCCCCCGTTAGAATCCCCTGAGCAGCTCTGGGATCGTTAGCTGATGCTTTTCCTCCTCTACTCATTTCCCTGTTGTTCCCACTGCAGTGTGCGGATCCCCAGGGCAGGTCCTGTCTGTCTCACTCCCAGCTGTACCCCGGTGCCTAGCATAGAGCCCCGCATACAGCAGGCACTCACAACCTACCAGCTCGTGCTTGGGCTCTCACCCCACCCTGCCCAGAGGCCCAAGACCTCTCCCTCCCTTGGCTTCTGGTTTCACTTCGATTTGTTTTACTTTATCATCCTTGAGTCACTTCTCACTTGAGGGAGGAAGAAAGAACCAAGACTTGCAGTTCCTTTCTGGGCAAAGAAGGAAGTGGCCCACAGCGCCCGGGCCCTGGGGCAGGGGTCCCGCCTACCGCCTCCCGGAGTCAGGACCAGCTTCCCCCCCACCCCCTCCTCCAAGCCTTTGTCCTCCGCCTTCCTCCTGCCTGTCACATCCTCCAAGAAGGGAAGGGCACCGGATCTCTTCTAGCTTGACCCCTTCATTTATGGCTGGGGAAACTGAGGCCCGGAGGTGGCAGGGCCTTCCTCCCGGTACACACACCCCCCACCCCGGGGGTCTGCTTCCTCCTGGGCCAGAGGCCGAGGCCTGTAGGGCAGGGGCCCTGGATGCTAAGGTCAGCAGGCCAGACACAGCTGGCCCCAGGCACACACCCACGGCCCTCAGTGAGGCCAGCCTGGCGCCAGTGGCTCAGAGGAAATGTTACTAGAGTTTACAAACCCCCTGTGATGTACGGAGCCCAGCCTAGCCCTCCGGCCAGGGCAGGGGACGGCGAGGGAGGAGGCCACCCCATCCAGCAGCCAGTGGGTCCTTGTCCCTTTCCAGGCTTGACTGGCTGCCACTCCCACCCACTTGTTCTCCTCCTCCACTATCCCCGGAGCTGCAGGTCAGTGACACAGGGACCCAGCAGGGGTGGACAGATGGAGTCAGGGCTGAGAGGGCATGACGGTGGCCAGGGTCACAGCCTGCACCCCTCATGGGACAGTGGGGAAAACTCCTGTTCCCAGAATTCAGAATGAAGCCAGGCCTTGATCTCTGGGTGACCCACGTCCCTAGCCCACAGGGATGCCTTTGAGAATGCGCAACCTGTGCAATCATACGGGGCCTGCACATAAAAGGCCCTGTGTTTGGTTTGACGTTCTTTTGTCTCCTCAAAAGTCTGAGCTTTTGAAAAAGGGCCCACATTTCCATTTTGCACTGAGGCTCCACAAATTATGAAGCCATTGCTATGAACCCAGCCTCTCCACCCCTGCTTTTGTGACAGCTCCTAAGCTGACCACTCTCTGGAAGATCCGGGGTCAGGGACCGACTCCCAGGGTTAAGACATTTGGGTTTTCCTAAGAGCCTTCTGAAGACAGCATCAACGCAGAGCTGCCAAAGGGACTTTCAGGCTGGCCAGGGGAGCACATTTGTTCAGAGGAGCCTTTAAATCCCACCCACAGCGGCTGCTGGGACAGGAGAAGGCCGTAAGAAAGAGCTTGGACTTTTAGGCCAGGCAGACTTGGTTCAAATCCTGACTCCACAACTTACAATCTGGGTGATCTCAGGAATGTCACTAAACCTCTCTGTTCCTGGGCTCATCTGTGAAATGAGGGTTATAATTATACCAACTTTGAGAGCTGTTGGGAGGATTAAATGAAATAACACAGATAAACTGCTTGGAACAGTGTCAGGCAAATAATCGATGCTCGATAACGGTTGGCCATTGAGGTCAGACACCCGGGTTCCACTCTCAGCCCCACCACTTACTCCAATGTGAACTTAACATCTCTGTGCCTCAGTTTCCCCGTTTACACAATGAGGATAACCCGAGCGCCCACTGCTCGGGTCTTTGGGGTCTGCCATCAGCATCAGCCCCACCCTCTCCTCCAGGCCTTCCCTGCAGCCCCTCCTCTGGGCTCCTACATCCCCTGCACTTGCTTCCACCCTACGTAAGGACTGTTTCTGGGACTGTCCTCCCCCTTTCAGACTCAGAGCTAGTCAGGGGCAGGAACAGGGGCTGGTTCTGCTGGTGTCAGCAGAGAGCGAAGGATGAAGGAGCGAACAGAAAAAGGAAGCTCCATGCTCCGTGGGAGCCGCTCACGCCCTGGGCAGTGACCGCCATGCTCTGAGGGTGCCTCCCCTTTCTCCCCAGATCTGTCCCTCCCGGGAAGATGCAGAGGCTCATGATGCTGGTTGCCACCTCGGGCGCCTGCCTGGGCCTGCTGGCGGCAGCTGCGGCGGCAGCAGCAGGTACTACCCCTGCCCAACGGGACACCCCCAGCGTGCTGCACACCCACCGGCGCCAAAAGAGAGACTGGATCTGGAACCAGATGCACATCGATGAAGAGAAAAACACCTCCCTGCCCCATTACGTGGGCAAGGTAAGGCTCGGGGCCCAGGGCAGGGGGAGCCATGGTGATGGCGGGTGGTGCCGATGGTGGGAAAGATGGCGGTAGATACCGTGGCGGTTGTAGGGTGGAGATGATGGCTGTGGGCGCTGGCAACAGTGGCAGAGGTCGTGTAGGTGATGGTGGCAGTGAGTTGATCGTGAACATTATGGTTCATTTTCTCCCATACTTTAGTCTGTGGACTAGATAGCTCTGACGGAAGGGTCACCCCATGCTCAGGCCGAGGAGGCCAGCCTGACCTGGGAGTTCAGGGCTTGGGGCAGAGCCAGCCAAGTCCGCCATGAAATTTTCCCATTTGAGAGATCAGGAAAGGCCTGAGCAGCCTTCGACAAAATTGTGCTAGTGACAAAGTGAATCACCCCGGCCACTGTTGTCAACCCCGGTCTAGGCCTCTGAACCTTCTCAAATACCCCTTTCTCTCAGACTATCCCTCCCTGGCTCCCTGTGACCCCACACAGCTTTCCAAATTCCAGAGCACCCATAATGAGGTGCCTGGCCCAAGCCTGCCTGAGTCTCTGATCCTCCCTTCCTCCTCCTTTAAAATGTGGCCATCCCAAGCCCATCCTCCTGGAGCTTGGAGCTCATTTGAGTGACTACTAAATGCCTCACATGTCACATTGTCACTGATGTCAAAGCCATCTGCTCTAATCCAAAGGAATGGTCTTGGTGGTGGAATTTCACATGCAATGAAAGGTAGATGGACTACATATTTTTGAGAGTTTTCAATGAGGAAGAAAGTTTCTTTAAAGTGCATAAAAATTCCACCAAGTCAGCTTCTTGGAATCTAAACATCGGGTGCAAAGAACAGGTCAATGTTCTGGAGAAAGAGAGGACAGCCCTAAGCACTGGACTGGGTGCTCGAAGGACAACAGCAGCAGGCAAAGACAGGCACGGTCCCCACCCTCATGGCGATGGCGGTCTAGCGCAGGGATCAGCAAACTGCCCCCTGCTTGCCCGATCTGGCCCACAGCCTGGTCTTCTTGTAAATAAAGTTTTATTGGAACACAGCCACCCTCATTCATGTACAAATGGTCCATGGCTGCTTTCATGCTACAATGGCAGAGTTGAGTAGTGGTGACAAAGACCATTTGGCCACAAAGCCAAAAGTATTTGCTATCTAGCCCCTTACAGAAACAGTCTGTCCTCCCCGGTCTCGAGAGGCAGCATACGTCAAAGAACCCCACAAATGGTGGTGATGGGGGGTGCTCTCTGATCATAGAGAAACAGGCTGGGAAGGACCTTTGATGGGAGGGCCCCGTCTGGCCATGGTACCAGAAATGCTCCAGCCACTGAGGGAAGGAGTGGGGCCAGCTGAGGGGTCTCTACTCAGAGCCCTGCCCACAGCCAGCTGCCTATGCCCTAAGAATGGCCACTCAGAGGGGAACACCCTTTCCCAGGGTCACCCAGTGAGACCAGGACAGAGCCCTAGGAGAACCCGGACGTCCCGATTCCCAACTCGAATGTGTCATAGAGGGAAATGTCGTCAACCCGCTTACGTCCTTGCCAATGGGATACTTGTGCCATGAATCAGCCTCTGAAAGGAACAGCTAGACCCAGGGAAAGTCTCCAGGGTGAGTCAGAGGGAGCCCGTGGAAAGCGGGGTCCACCTGTACGGCGCGCAGCCCTGACAGGGTGACTTTTGAAAGGCTCGCTCGAGGGTCTCGAGCAGCAGGAAGAGCCATCGTCTGTCAACAGCGTCCGCTTGGCACCTGGCATGGGCCCAGGGACAGAGGAGCCCATGCGGTTCCCCACCCTGGAAAGAAACAAGAAACACCCTGGCAGAGGCAAGAACAGGGCTCCAAACGTCACCTCTTGGCTCCCAAGGACGTAATCCGAGGAAAGGAAGTCTCTGTTTCTCAAGGTCAAAGCCTCGGGCCTTTGTTTACAGACCTGGATGGACAATGGAAGCGGCCCCAAGCACCCTCTGAATATATAAATACGGGTCATTTGTGATCTTAGGAAAGGGGGTGGAAAGGGCTCCCCAAAACCCACCCCAATCTAATCATAAGAAAAACCTCCAGAAGGGCATCCTACTGAACACCTGACAGGGGCTCCTCAAAACTGTCAAGGTCATCGAAAACAAGGAAACTCCGAGAAAGTGCCACAGCCATGAGAGAAGCTTAAAGATGCGAGGCCCTTGCCGCATGTGACCTTTCAATGTTGCCCTTCCTCGGAGTCCTCAGAGATTCGAACCCAGGTCCTGAGAGCCACAGGGCGTCTGTGCTATCTCTCTGCTCCTAGCCGGGGCCTGGCACCTTGTAGGCTCCAATTTATATTGTTAATTGAATTGGATTCTAGTCTTAGGATTCTAACCTTCTAAGAGAGTACCATTTTACCTGCATGAAACACTATTATCTTATGTTCCTAATATTCTGTTTCAAAGATTCTATAAATGGGATGTTTAGCAATTCTAACCTAACATCCTTTAACTTTAATAGTGGATCTATTATTAATACTAACTAGCATTTACTGAAAGCCCTGTTCTGCTTTACATATATTATGTTCCAAATCTAATTCCTTGGGACACTAAAAGTACGTGTTACAAAGAAAAATAATTCAGTGGTCTAATAAGTGTGGAAAATCCTGAGTTAAATAAAACTCATTGGAGTTCTTTTCTGCCAGGATTGCTCATTGTATATCTCCAAGAGAACATTTTATGTGCCTATACAAAACTAAATTGACCGAGACCGGTGGTTTATTGATAAATGTTTGACAACTGGCTCCGCAGGGAAAAGGTTCTGATTTGTAGCATTTGCCAATTTCCATGGTGTAAATACTCTCACTATGTCTGATTTCGAGCTCTCAACGTGATGACGCTGAAAACCAAGGTGGGAGAAAATGCGCATGAACACATCATTATTTAGCATTTCCATCACACAGATATTAATACAATAGACATAAATAATCTCAAGAACATAGTAAAATAATTAAGAAGTGATCAATTCTGAGTATTTGTTACCTTTGTTTTTAATATGATTTATTTCACTGCAAGTTTATGTCATCTAATTTTTAATAATGGCTGTGTTTAACAATCAGCTCACGAATGTTCCTGAAAATTCAAGCTGGCTCTCCAAAGCCCAGCTGATACAAACCAGCCCCAGCACACCACTGACTGGGACCCTATTTTTGTATGGAACAGCAAAAGAGGCCAGGGTGTCCTGGAAATCATTTTCAAAAGTGCTGTTCTACTCATTAGAGCCACACAACATCAGAAGCAATATTATTTTCATTTCACAAATGACGTGACTACAACTCAGCGAAGTTAAGTGACTTCTCTGGGCAAAAATACCCTGTGCCTTCCAATGACACCAAGTATATTCTTGCCCTCAAAAAATGTTTTCTAAGTACATGCTATGTTCTGGCACCATTCTGGGCATACTCGGGCACTACTAGACAACTCACACCTGTGTGTGTGTGTGTGTGTGTGTGTGTGTGTGTGTGTGTGTGGTGTTTGCAGTGACCTGGCTGAGGACAACTCACTGGTGATGATGAGTCAGAGGTTCTTATTAAAAACCTCAGTGTCATATTTAGGACCCCTGGCCAGCACCACACACACACATGCACACGTGCACATACATGCATGTGTGCAAACATGCACACAGGCATTCCTACATGCATGCACACACATGCACGTGCACACTCACGTGCTCGTGTGCACACTCACAAGCACACAGCCACCGCTGTTCGTGGCCAGCTCACATCTCCTCTCCTTTCCTAGATCAAGTCGAGTGCGAATCGCAGGAACGCCAAGTACCTGCTCAAAGGAGAGTCCGTCGGCAAGGTCTTCCGGGTCAACGCAGAAACAGGGGACGTGTATGCCTTCGAGAGGCTGGACCGCGAGAAGATCTCTGAGTACCACCTCGTTGCCCTCATCGTAGACAAGGACACCAACAGAAACCTGGAGTCTCCTTCCAGCTTCACCATCAAAGTTCACGACGTGAACGACAACTGGCCTGTATTCACGCACCGGTTGTTTAACGCATCCGTGCCGGAGATGTCGGCTGTGGGTAAGCGTCTGGTCTGTCCCTCCCCCTCCTCCCTCTCCCATCCTTCCCTCATTCTCAGCCTGGGGACACCTCTCACATCAGCTACTTCACTGCCTGGGGGCGGAATTCAGTGAGTTTAGGGCAATGGTTATAATGTCCGTGTTGCCACTTTTTATGACTTGAAAGAAACTCTGGTCCCTAAAGACTAAGCTCTGACACTAGTCATAGACTGAGCCCTGGTCATCAGAGACACACATATCTCATTACTCTTTGGAACACACCCCACCCCCTGTCTCTGACTCTCAGGACTGGCACACCAAGAGTGTAGTCTCTGCACATGAAGAATGCCAAGCCCTGCCACTAAGGTGAGAAGAGTCACCTCTAGGAGCCACATAGGAGTGGGGGTGGGGTACAGAGCCCCGGTCCCAAGGTGTGTCCCCAGCCCGGACCCTGCGCTCAGGAAGTTACTACTCTACTTCCTCAATCCTCCCCCCAGCTTCCAGAGGGCGCCAGAAAGGAGCCTCGCTCTCCACCCCTGGGTGCAGGGTGTCTAGCCAGGGCCCTGGGACCAGCCCTTCCTGCTAAGTGTGGGACCCTGGAGGTCGAGGACACAAAAGACATGACACCGCCCCTTTGGGGCACCTTCTCATTTCTTTGTTCTCACCCTTCTAGAAGAGGGAGAGACAGCCCATTACTCTCCTCGGTTTCTCCCCAAACCCAAACCCTTTGCCCCTCCCTCATTTCTCTCATAAACACACAAACCTCCTGTTCTCTTTGACCCCTTCAAGGTCGACCCGGCTGGGCCCCCACTGCTGCCAGCACTTCGCCCCCACACACGCTCCTCAGGAAACACAGCTGCCTTTTCTTCCTCAGGACCTGGGGGAGGCGGGAACAGAGCACAGCCTGAGGAACGGCATGAGGGGCCTTGTAGTCACAAGGCAGCAACCCAGGCTTCTCTCTCCGCAGGGACCTCGGTCATTCGTGTGACAGCGATGGACGCAGACGACCCCACTGTGGCAGACCACGCCTCTGTCATGTACCAGATCCTGAAGGGGGAAGAACATTTTGCCGTCGATAATTCTGGTCTGTGTGACTAACCCTCCTGGGCAGGCACTGACTTGGAGGGACGGGGGAAGTGGCCGTTCCAGGTGCATGTACTACTAAGGGAAGCCCAGTCTGACAGGTGTCACCAGCCACTGAACCACACTGTCCCATAGACGTGGTCCATATTGTGTGTAAGATGGCTGGCTAAGGGAGGAGGAAACAGACAGGTGCCCAAGACATGGACTCAAGTCTTGGGAACAAAATCAGGATCTTGGTACCCAAGCAGTGACCAAGAGGCAGCAGAGAGCACTGGTTAGTGGCTCTGGGCACAGGTTCAGACAGATCTGGTTTCCAAACCCAGCTCTGCTACTCAGCCCCTCTAGAGAGCTTGAACAAGTCGACTAATCTCTGTGACCCTTAGTTTTCTTATTTAGAAAAAGGGAATGCTTATATTCGTCTTGTATGGTAGCTGTGAATTAGATAATGTATGGACAAAGCATGGCCCGTCATAATTGTTCACTCAATGACTTAACCAAAAACTGCAAGGACTGAGTCTTGGGAGTAAGACAGAAGTCCAGTTGGTCAGGCCAGGCACGCTGTCTTTCAGAGGGATGACAAATACATAGCATGAAGACCACTACTACACTATGGTGCACAAGGCAGACATCACTAATCCATCACAGCACCCTTCCACTCTGAGCCTGGATGTGGACTCATGCGCTTTCTCAACACAATGCTCCAGGTGGCTAGGACTAACACTGAATCGAACAGTTTGGCCTGCTTTGGCCTCACAGTGCAGGCTGTGGAGGTGGTGGGTTGTAGACTCACGGTTCTCAGCCCTGGCTACACAGTGCGATCACCTGGGCAGCTCTGAAGTCAGGGTCTCTCTGGTAGTGCCCAGGCATCAGTATTTTCTAAAAGATCCGCCATAACATCACTTCTGCTGGGACTCTTTTTGCAGGACTCATTTTCACAACCACCAAAAACTTGGACCGAGAGGTGCAGGCCAAGTACGAGATTGTGGTGGAAGCACGAGATGCCCAGGGCCTCCGGGGGGACTCGGGCACGGCCACCGTGCTGGTCACTCTGCAGGACGTCAACGACAACTTCCCCATCTTCACCGAGAGTGAGCCCCTCCTCTAGGGCCCTGGGAGGGGGAGTGGGGTACTCCAGACTCAGTGATTTAGGGCTCTGGGGGAGGAGCCCCCAATCCCTTTACCTCTCCCCTGACCAGAGTCCTTTGGGTGCCAGGAGAGGAGGCCCTGCTTCCACCCTGTACCACATTCCCAAGGCCATCTTCCTGCCTCCTGCCACTGGCCAGAGGGAAATCACACTCCCTGCTGGGTGCCACCCCCTTGCACAGAGTCCCACTGTGACATAGGAGCAGTTTCACCCAGACCTCATGGGTTCAGGGAAGTCCAGGCCCTGAGACTCAGGCCCTAGCTAGAAAATCCCCACAAGCCAGTGAACAGGGAGACAGCCAGTTCTCCTGAAGTGGCCTCGCTATGCATGGCATAAGTCCCTGAAGGCAGGACTTGTCTATCTTGTCAACTGATAGGGCCCCTAGCAAAGTGCCTGGCATACAGTAGGTGCTCAATAACCACGTGCTGGATGGATAGAGGGATGCGTGGATGGATGGGCAGGTAGGGCAGAACCTCTTTGCCCTGGAACCCAGAATCCCAGAGGCATGAATATTGCTATCATTATCTTATCGTGCCCACTTCCTGTATGTTAGGACAGCATGGGGGACAATTGTCTCGTCTGTCTCATTAACCCAGTGCCCTTTGGGGTGTCCTGTTTGCATCAGCCAAGTACACGTTTGTCGTGCCTGAAGACATCCGTGTGGGCAGCCCCGTGGGCTCTCTGTTTGTGGAGGACCCAGACGAGCCCCAGAACCGCATGACCAAGTACAGCATCGTGCAGGGCGAGTACAGGGACACGTTCACCATCGAAACGAACCCCGCCCGCAACGAGGGCATCATCAAGCCCATGAAGGTTTGTAGGCTGCGGCAGCGACGTCAGGCACAGGGTTTGGGGCTCTCGGCATCCGCGGGTCCTGCCTGGCGGCTGCTCCTGAACCACAGACCATCAAAGGAGGGTGTTGTGGGTCAGCTCAGAGGGGGTCATGTGCTCATGGAGTCTGTGACCGACCCAGTGTCTTGGGCTAAGTTATCCCGGGAGCAGACCTTTAGGATCTGAGTATAAATTGTGTATTTGGGAGGTGACCCCAGGAAGCCCAAGGAGCAATGACCCGTGAAAAGAAGGAAGTTAATACCGGGTCGTTAATGAGCAGGTATCACTGTGGGCAGGGGGGGCCCAATCCCACAGGGACATCTTGGGGACAGTGTGGAACACATTCAGAACTGCAGCCGCTGAGGGTGAGGGAGGTGGGGTATTTATACCCCAACTCTCTGCGGGGTGTTGACCGATGGCTGCTCCTGGGGGCATGAACACCCTGGCTCTCTCTGGCCTGTCCTGTGTCCTGGCCAGTAGAAAGCCATCGGCGTGAAGGAAACAATGAGTGTTGGGACACAGATGGCCACCAACGGTGGCTGCTGCCTACAGTCAGAGAAGTCAGCCAGACTGGACCTGGAAAAGGAGGGAGAGGTCCTGTCAGGGGCATAAAAGCGCCTCCAGAATGGCCTTGCAGAGGCCTGGGGGTTCTGGGCCTGAGTCCTTCTCTGGCCCATCCCCATGCCGAGGACTGGAGACACCGAGGGGAGGCAGACACAGCTTCCGGCATCCGCAACGCTCTCAGTGAGCGGGGAAGACAGAGGCATAACCAAAAAGCACAGCCGAGCACAGGTGTTGCACAGCAACACCATACAGGGAACAACTACCTGTCAGGAGGGGCCTCTGAGAGAGCATCTGGTTACCTTCTGATTGGCTACTTAAGGGATGAGTAGGAGTTTGCCGGGCAGGCAAGGGCAGGAGACGCATCTTGAGGAAAGACATAAAGAAAAGGCATGTCCTTAAGGACCTGTGGGTAGAACCACTAGACTGTGATTCCCTTGAGAGTAGGACTGTGGCTGATCCATTGAATGTCCCCATACTTGGAACAGGGCCAGACACAGAGCCAGAGTTGGGAGTGTGGCCAGAGGCTGCTGAGATGAAATAGGGAGCAGCTGAAGACAGACGTCAGGCCCAGCCACTCTGTCAATGGCCTTGGAAATATCACTCGTTCGGGCCGTGGGCCCCTAGTCTGTAACATCGGTGTCATCCTGGTACTTCCTGCAGGGTTGCTGTGATGATCACATACCACGTGCTTGGCCCAGGGCAAGTGCTCACCATGCTTTTCCCTCACGCAGCCCCTGGACTACGAACGCATCCGGCAATACAGCTTCACCATCGAGGCCACAGACCCCACCATCAACCTCAGATACCTGGGCGGCACCTCCACCAGAAACAAAGCGCGTGTCATCATCAACATCACAGACGTGGACGAGCCCCCCGTCTTCCAGCGGCCCTTCTACCACTTCCAGCTGCAGGAGAACCAGAAGAAACGTCACATCGGCTCAGTGCTGGCCAGGGACCCCGATGAGACGCGGCACAACATTGGGTAAGGGGGTGGTGAGCGTGTTGACGACGATGACAAGGACGGTCCTGGCATTGATGTTCCTATGCCTGCTGGTCTGACACCAGGACTCAGAGAGGGAAACTGGCTTCCCCCAGCACTTACATGGCAAGTGGCAGAGGCAAGACAAGAAGCCCCAGCTCTTCCACTAACCCGCTTGGCGGCCTGGGATCTTGTCCTCCCCGAACTCCGCTGCCTACCGTGGTCCTGCCACCAGAGCTGCCTGTCCTCTGTTCCACCTTAAAGGCTTGTTCTTTGGACCTCATCTGCCATCTAGTGAGATCTGACAGTCAAGGGAACAGGTAGTCAGGTGACACACCTGAAGCCCTTTCACTGAAAATGTTTTATTAATATTAAATTTGTCTTCCCCAAACCACAAAAGTAAGAATCGTTCATTTCGCACAGGGAAATGACACAAAGATCTATCAAGAAAACATTGATAACCCCCACTCTCAGAGAACTCATGTTAGTGGTTTCGTGTGTTCCTGTGACACCTTTCCCTTCTTGCCCATACAAACACATTTACAGTGGACTTGTTGTGTGTTTTGTCTCCCCTACCCTCTGGAACAAAAGGTATAGTTCTAACGCATACTTTGTAGAGCCACAAAATATTTGATAGTAACTATGTATTCAATCCAATCTTATTTTATTCCACATGGGTAGC
>NW_012152729.1:5243263-5244312 GCF_000956105.1 Propithecus coquereli | reverse complement strand
TACTTATTTATTCCAGCTCCTTTTGTGTTTCTTCCTGGTTCTTACCCAACTATCTTTTCATTAATCACAAGAACCAGTCTCAGCTGTGGTATAATGTCACCTGCTCAGCTCTGACAGTGCTAATGATGGTCTCAGGTACCACCTGAAGTCCAGGGATGGCAACATGGCTAAGACCAAAGACATTATCTCGCTACCCTGAATCTTGCCGTGTAGGTCTGCTCGTTGCTTTGGGTGGTGGGGGGCAACCAGCAATGAGGGGGAGGATGGGGAAGGAAGCAGGGAGCAAATCCCCAAGGGCCTTGTCTGTCATGCTGGGGAGTTTGGACTCAGTAAAGAACAATGGAAAGTCATGGAACTCTCTCCTCTGGGCAGATACTCCCTCCGCAGGACCAGTGACAAAGGCCAATTCTTCCACGTAACCAAACAGGGGGACATTTACAATGAGAAAGCGCTGGACAGAGAAATCTACCCCTGGTATAACCTGACTGTGGAGGCCAAAGAACTGGATTCTAGTGGTGAGTGGTCCAAACTGCTAGGGGACCTGGGCTCTTTTCCTCTTTCCTTATTCTTTCCAAACTGCCATAACCTGTCATTTGGGGTCTCTAGAGGTATTATATACAAGTACCTGCCGAAACACCCCTTGGCTGGGATGATACAGAGCTTGCATGTCCAAATGTGGTTCTAGAACCAGCAGCATCTAGATCACCTGAGACCTTGTTGGGAGCGCAGAATCTCAAGCCTCACCCCTACTCTGAATCAGAACGTCAGCACGTGATAGTTTGAGAAGCACTGTTATAAAACAGGCTGTGCAGATGTCTCTGCGCTGAGAATCACCTAAGACACCTATTAAGCGTAGAGCTCTCAAACTCCTCCCTGGAGATTCTGGTTCAGTGAACCAGAGATGGGGCCAAGGAATGTGCATTTAACAAGTGCCATGTGATTTTTATTATCCTGGATGCTTGGGAAATGCTAGGCAGGCGCGGTTCTATGTACCAGTTAATGAGTTGAATTCAAAATCTGAAGCAGCTTCCAACTCTGAGATTGTCAGG
>NW_012152729.1:5143201-5242678 GCF_000956105.1 Propithecus coquereli | reverse complement strand
GCTCAAACAATCCACCCGCCTCGGCCTCCCAGAGTGCTAGGATTACAGGCGTGAGCCACCGCGCCCGGCCAATTTAAATTTTTTTAATATAGAAAATACAGAAAAGGAGAAGAAAATAATGCCCCTCCCATGCCACCATGGAGCGACAATTACTGTTAGCACATTAGTGTATTTTCTCTGGTCCTTTCTCTGTACATATTTTTATATAAATGAGATCACAATATTTGTATAAAATATCATACCCTGTGTTTTTACTGAACCTCATTCCAGAACCATTTTCTCATGGTATTAATATTTTTTTAATTACGTTTTTAAAATGTAATTTACATGGGCATTGTCCATGGCCACATTCTGTTCTTTTCTAGCGGCCTAGTTTATTAACCCAGTCTCACTAGGTCATTTACCCTTTTAATCCTTTTGTAATTAATTAATTTTATGTATTTAATTACATAAATCGCAGTTATTTAAATTAATTCAGCTATTTGATTAAATTATTGGTTTGGGGGGATTGATTGGATTAAATTTTTGAGTGCTCTTAGGTTGTTTACCTTTTTGATTCTTACAAGTAAGTAATAGTTCATAAACCTGCTTATGTATGAAGATTTACCCCTCCTCCCTACACACTCCCTTCACCCAGAACACCATCCATGGCCTCTCTTCTATAGCCTCTTCCAGCAAACGTGGCCTCCAGGCAGCCCTCCTGGACTACCTATCCACACACCTCCCAACACCCGCTGCCAACATCAGCTGAGCCCACTGTGGTGACAAGTCCTCTTCCTTGCAGGGACCCCCACAGGCAAAGAATCCATCGTGCAAGTCCACATTGAAGTTCTGGATGAGAATGACAATGCCCCTGAGTTTGCCCAGCCCTATGAGCCCAAAGTGTGTGAGAACGCCGCCCAGGGCAAGGTGAGTCTGGCTCAGCTGGGAGAGTGAGGCGGCGCCACCCTGGGGCACATGAGGGGCAGAACTACCCACCCACAGCCAGCTGGAGTTCCTCTGAGCTTAATGTAACCTGTAAACAGCCCGAGGATAAGCAACATTATTTCCATTTTGCAGACAGAGAAACTGAGGCTTGGAGAAAATGTCTGGAGGATAGATTAACAGTGGGGGGTGGGGAGTGGGGATAGAAAGAGTGGCTTTATGAAGACCTCAAGAGGTTAGTGTTGCAGGTCAGAGGCAGCCATGGTCACGTCTAAACCTAAAGTCTCCATCACTGAACCTCAGGCCACTGGAACATCCACTGACCTTCCCCCATCTTCCACCTTCCAGCTGGTCCTGCAGATCTCCGCAATCGACAAGGACGTAACGCCACAAAACGTGAAGTTCAAATTTGCGCTGAGCACTGAGGATAGCAACTTCACCCTCACGGATAATCACGGTGCGCATCGAAGCAGTCAGTTGGCTCTTAGCAGGGTCGGGGGGAGGTTGTTTGAGTCTGGAAGCACCAGGGTCAAGGACCAAGCCAACACATTGGGGGCGGGCCCACACTGGGGTTTTCAAGTTGCAGGATACTTGGTACAACCCCTGCCACCCGCATTGTAGTCTGAGCAACGGTCAGAGCCGCCCCGGCCAAACTGCCAAGTCGGCGCGGCCTGCCGCTCCCCCGTGAGCGCTCAGGTCAGCGAGGAGCACAGAACAGATGCAGGGGTGCAGACGAGGACCCCTTCCCACGCTGGGATCTCTGTGCCTCAGCAAAACTGCAAATTGCTTTATGACGTGGAATTTTGAGATCACTCCCAAAGAGTCAAAACTGGCAACGTGACATCCTAAATCCCAAGGACACAGGAAGCTTTGCTTTAATTTAGCTGCAATGACTACTGACCCCCAGACAGGCCCCGAGATGTCATCAGTGGCGCTTCTGACGAGTATGTGCTGACTGGGGTGATGATGCCAAGTTAACGCCATTCCAGCCCAAAGCAGACGTGCTTCCATGGCCTCTGCAACTTCCGCAGAAAAATAGAGAAAATTCCCCCTGGGTCTAAAGAGAGTGATCCTTCAGCCTGCACGGCACGGCATCCCTGCCTGTCTCTGACTGGCAAGACTGCGGTTGAGGGAGAGCCCTGTGTTGAAGCAGGCCCCTTGCCACCTTTGAGGAAGGCTGGGAGTGGGGTCCCTGAGAGTGGGGGGCAGACCCAGGGGATCAGCCACAGACCTGTCCTTGAGGAGTGTCCTGTGGGATGGGGAAGGTGGCCCTGATGTGTCCACCGTCAATGACAGACCGTCCAACATCCAGCTGTCTTTAGGAGCAAATAATGTGGTAAAAATACGTCACCCCATGCCTAATGTCCCCCTCAGTCCCCCCTTAGGGTCTGCAATGGGGTGGGAAGCTTCAGTGCCCCCCGCCGGAAGACACCCACATGCAAGCAGGAGGCCACCCCGTTGGTCTCAGACTCACTTATGTCGTGAGTGTCCTGCACATCCAAATTGCTCATGTCTCCCGTAAAGTGTCAATGGCAAGTCGTTTATTTTCCGTTACAATAGACTTAATACTGAAACGTAATTCTGAATAATGAAATGCAATTGGCTTTCATTTGGAATCTAAAAGAGGGCATTATTAGCTTTGCCACTGGCTTCCTGAGTGTGCTGACGCCCCGGAGCTCAGTAAGTCCCGGGGCAGGGAGTCCCCGGATCCTCCTCTGACCATTGGCATCCTCCCAGGAGCCCACAAAAGGCAGATTATCTGACCTCTGTCCAGAACCAGGGAATCAGAAATATTAATGTGTGTGTGTGTGAGGGAAAGGGAGGTGTCTGGAAATCAGAATGTTTACAAAGCTCCCTGGGGAATTCTTATGCAGAGAAACCACTGACTGGAGCTGGGAGGATGAGCCAATATCGGGACCTGAGCACCTTCCCAGTCCCAAACCAGCCAGGAAACGCTCAGTTACATATGTCATTATTCTCTCTGTGCCCCAGGGAGCCTGTGTGTCATTTTTACTGTTCCAAACCTCCTTTATAACAATGGATTTTCAGAAATAGCAGAAACAGCTTTAGAAGTTAGCCTAATGCTAAAAGACTTTCTTATTTTTCCCAATTGCTTGTCAAAGCTTGAAACAACACATTAATTCATTGACCAAAAAGCGAAAACCCAGTTGTTGGAGTAAGGTTAGGGAAGAGGAAGGGGTTAGGCATATCAGTCGCACACTGACACAGAAAGCAAGGATTTTACCTTCTGGCCAAGGCATTCTTGGAGGCTGGGTCAAAACAGCTGCCCCAAATATCTCTTCTGTGGAGGAGCAGGCCTGCACTCAAACGGCTGAAACAAGAGGCAGCGGGTGCACAGGGCAGAGAAGCAGCTCTGGCGCAGTCAGGGAGGGCTCCCTGGAGGAGGCAGGTTCTCCATCCGTGTGGCCAACAGTGGTGGGCACTCCTGGCAAAGCCTGATTCCACGGCCTTGGTGTTTCCAGATAACACGGCCAACATCACGGTCAAGTACGGGCAATTTGATCGGGAGCGTGCCAAGGTCCACTTCCTGCCCGTGGTCATCTCAGACAATGGGAGGCCGAGCCTCACAGGCACCAGCACGCTGACCGTGGCCGTGTGCAAGTGCAACGAGCGCGGCGAGTTCACCTTCTGTGAGGAGATGGCCCCCCAGGTGGGCGTCAGCATCCAGGCACTGGTGGCCATCTTCCTGTGCATCCTCACCGTCACAGGTCAGTGCCGGGCAGGGCAGGGGGTGACACTGCGGGGGCTTCCGGGGAGGAGCAGAGGCCAGGGATCCAGGCCCAAGCCTGCCTCCAGCCTGCAGCGCACCCTGGGCTCGGGCACGGCTGGGGCCTCTGAGCTCCGCCCACCTGGGTGCCTCCAGGTGTGGAGGGGAGGATGAGGGGGCGGGGCTTAGGGCGGGGCTCAAGACCCCGCCCCGACTCGTCAGGCCGTCTCCACTTTAAAATAACGTATGTATAACAGTCACTCATTCCACTTAGATATTTTGAGCACTTACTGTGTGCCAGGCATTGTTCTGGGCATGTATTTACATAAAACCTATTTTTGAAAAAGGATCCAGTTCTAAAATGGAAAGTTTAAAAACTTCTCGTTTAGATTGTCTCCACGTGCTTTCTTTCCTTTTATAGCATTCCTCCAGCCCTGATAGATTTTTTTTTCTTGTTTGAGCCTTAGAAATTTTCGCACTTTAGGCCTTGCCTTAGTTTGGATTCCCCAGGAAGCAGCCCTGGGACAAGGATTTGGGCCAAGTGGCTTCTGTGGGAGCTGATTTATTTCCCTGGGACCCTCCTAAGGAAGAGGGGAGTGAAGCCAGGAAAGAGGCAGCCAATGCAGGGGACTTATCAGGAAATCTCCCACCAGGAGTAACTGCAGCTTTGCGGAGCTACAGCCCAGTGTCTCCTGCTGGGGAGAGGAACCGGTGCTTCTGCACCAACTCCCATCAGTTGACATTTGAGGGCTCCTCCCAGAGATGTAAAATTATCCCACTCTTCACCCTACACAATGGGGCAGGAGCCATCTGGCCAGAGGAAGTCCTCGGGTGATTAGAGACCGCCCTGTGCCTATACTGATGAGGCCCAGAGAGGTCCCCTGGGTATGCCCCTCTTCTGACAGAGAGACCAGACCCTGACCCCTTGTTTAATGAGAATTAATAATAATGATGAAGATGGCACTCCCACACACAGAATTGCATTTAGCCTCATAAGCACCTTCCCAAATATAAACAGAGCAGAAAAGTCATCATTTCCCATTTTACAGACAAGGAAACTGAGGCTGGGGGGGGCGTAGTCTCCCTGCACATCCAGCTTTACTTATGTAGGTAACAGTTTGTTAAGTAACATGAAGCTGGAAGTACAGAGCCTGGGAGCTCTGTGCACCACACGGTCAACTGCCCCCCAGGAATCTGAGACCCTCACACAGCCGCACCCCTCAGAGACTGGAGCAGGGCCAACACCTGCACCACTGCCTGCCCAGGGGACTCCGGGCAAGTCACTTGACCTGTCTGAGCTCAGTTTGCTTAACTGTGTACCAGGGATAGTAGTATCTACACTGAGTGAGAGAACACGAGAGTGTGCCCGGCATGATTGCAGTAGGTGCCCAAGACAGTGGCTGCGGCTGCCGCAATGGGTATCGCATCACCAGCCCCATATCCATCATCATCGTCATCTTCATCAGCCACACAGTAACAGCGCAGAATCTTTGCACTCCAAACTCCAAGTCCATCCCTCTCCCCATGTCCACCCCAGCTCCAGCGGCCTGGCCTTTGGGAGATGGCGAGGAAGGGTGCGCCCCAGTGGCGTGAGGAGGGAGGAAATGAGGATGCAGGAAATGGGTGAGACTGGCAGAAGAGGATGAACTTGAGGGAGCCCCACTCTGTCCCTCTCCCCATCCCCACCAGTGTTGATGACGGCCAGTCAGGACCAAGAGTGTCCCCGCGGCTCTGTCCCATGGGATGGAGGTGGACCCACCAAGGTCTGGACCAAACCAAACCTTCTGTGTCATCCTTGTCAAGGAGGTGTCCGGGGAGACTGAGCTGGCCCAGGAATTTCCAGGGAGGACGGGAGGGAGCAAGTGAGTAGGGGGCGGAGGGGGCGGGAGAGCCTGGTCTGACACGTGTCCCTCTTGCTCTCCTGCGCAGTGATCGCTCTGCTCATCTTCCTGCGGCGGCGGCTCCGGAAGCAGGCCCGCGCCCACGGCAGGAGCGTGCCCGAGATCCACGAGCAGCTGGTCACCTACGACGAGGAGGGCGGCGGGGAGATGGACACCACCAGCTACGACGTGTCGGTGCTCAACTCGGTGCGCCGAGGCGGGACCAAGCCCCCGCGGCCCGCACTGGACGCCCGGCCGCCCCTCTACGCCCAGGTGCAGAAGCCGCCGCGGCACGCGCCCGGGGCGCACGGCGGGCCCGGGGAGATGGCAGCCATGATCGAGGTGAAGAAGGACGAGGCGGACCACGACGGCGGCGGGCCCCCCTACGACACGCTGCACATCTACGGCTACGAAGGCTCCGAGTCCATCGCCGAGTCCCTCAGCTCGCTCGGCACCGATTCGTCCGACTCCGACATCGATTACGACTTCCTCAACGACTGGGGACCCAGGTTCAAGATGCTGGCCGAGCTGTATGGATCAGACCCCCGGGAGGAGCTGGTGTACTAGGGGGCCGTGGCTCTCTGGGCCTGGGGGCCCAAACCCCCTGCAGCCCAGGCCAGTCAGACACCAGGCACCGAGCCCTCCAAAAGTGGCACTGACTCCACAGCCCAGCACCCCTTCCTCGTGGGTGCCACAGACCTCACCATCCCCGGGATAGCACACTCCAGGTCCCTGAAATATCAGGAACATATTTCAGCGCTGGCTACCCCCGAATGCTGGAAAATCCAGGCTAGTGTTCTGTCTGGGCTCAGACATCCACGTAACCCTGTCACCCCCAAAACACGGTCTAACTCAAAGACTTTCTCCGGCTCAGCAAGGTTGCAGATCAGCCTGTGTTCAACTGCTGGGGGGTCTTCCCCTGATGTCCCTGAACCACCTGCTGGGGCTGGTGAGGTCCTGGTGCCTATCTGCCTGGAGGCATGACCTGTGGGGCCAGACTCTGCCACCCAGTCCCCAGGGAGACTGCATCCGCCCACCAGTCCTGCTCTTAAGAGTCCCGGCCCTGCTCCGACTCCCTCACACCCTCGCAATACCCACCACTCCCCGGCCCCTCCCCAGGCCTGTCAAGAGGGAGGAAGGGGCCACATGGCAGCTCCTGACCTTGGGTCCTGAGGTGACCGCACTGGCCTGCCCCGCCAGTGACTGTGCTATACTGAGTGTTGAACCATTCAACCAAATTCAGGGAAATGGCTTGTTGAACTTTGAAGCAACTGTGAACTCATCCTGGAGGGTCGGTGGAGGTCAAATGTGAAGAGCATTGGGTGAAGGCCTGGAGTAGCTGAGACCCTGATTTGAGACTCTTCAATACCCCTCCGGTTTTGCCTGTGAGGGGCTCAGATGTTCCTAGAGCAGAAGACCTCTCCCCACCTCTGCCTCACCCGGTCACTCATTCATGCTCTTTCTTGTCTCTGCCTACCCTTTATGTCTTGACTTAGAGGCGCCCATGGTGTGGCCCTCAGCCGGTCTGGCCACTGTCCAAACCCAAACATGGCTGCATGAGGGAGCCTTACCTGGCCTTCACACCTTGTTGCCACATCTCAGGGAACTGACCCTCAGGCACATCTTTTGAAAAAGGCAAAGCCCCTGCCCTGCCCAAGCTCTGTGGTCATCCGTGCATCTCCCGCTTTCAGCCACAAATGAAACATTCCACTGCAACACGCCTTGGGGAAGCGGCATCAACCAGCAGAGAGGGGCAGGGAAGGAGGCAAAGTCTCCTGCTCACCCTTCATTATAGACCAACGTTCCCACTCTGGGAAAGGCCCCTCCCACTGCAGGAGATTGTAGATAACACTGATCTTTTTTTTTTTAACCAGTAACTAGTTTTTCATAATGATTTTTTTTTCACTAATAGCACTTAAGTTTCTAGATCTCACAAACATATAGAATTAGGGTTTTTGCGTAATAAGCAGGTTGCTATTTAGGTTAACAATTTTAATTCAGGTTATTTTAGTTGGATAAACAATTCCTATAATCTTCTATTTCCTATCATTGTAGTAATTGGTCTACAGATAATGACTGTATAATGGTCACACTGGTGCATGAGACATATTGTATTTTTTTATACCTAAATAAAGAAAAATTTTGAAATTCTTCTAATTCTAGAACTGAGAGCACTCATGTCACACACACAGGCCACCACTGTCATCAGAGGATCCTAGAGGACAAGGGGACATTTGTAGATACCTAGGGAAAAAGCTTTCCTAGCCAAAGCTTTTCAAAGCCCTCTGTGGACAGCTCATTCCTTTTAAAATGTTTAGTCAGTTTCTCATTGGCCCCAGCTGTTATCACTGTATTCGGGCAGCTGCAGTGTTAAACAATTGCCACTGATTGTTCTCAACAAATGCCCCCAGGGAAAAGTCTGTGCATGAGCTCCAAGTCGGGTCAAACAAATACAGCCGTGTAAGTAGAGTCTTCCAGGGGACCAGCAAACCAGTCAAATAATGACAGTTATCTGGGAACTGGGCTTTGGAGGAGCCCCAACTCTGCTCTGTCCCTTCCAGTGGTTGCTAGACTGCTGGTTTTCACTGTGGTCATAGAGCCATTAGGTTTCAGGGTACCACAGGGCTGGGGAGAAAGGGAGAAGTTAAAACACCACAAAGCTTGCTGTTCTTACCAAAATTTAGCTGTTTTTCTTGAACAGACATTCCCTGGACTGTTGCAAGTTTTTAGTTAATGTCCTGAATTCTGAAAGGTTGATTTTGACAATTTTTGTCAGTATTCTCATTGCTTTCATGGGCGAGAGGAGCTCCTTACTCTGCCATTCCTGCTAATGTCACCCCTTCAGGCTGGCTTTTGAGCTCAGTTTTCCCACCTGTCTAAACTGCCTGCTCCCTGAATTCACACTTATCCAGTGCCTGGAGCCCAGGAGATCTGTCTACTCCTTCCTTCTCCAGGATGCCGCCCAGGGCCCGAGTCACCTCCAGATAAGATATTCCCTGTCCCTCCAGCCCTCAGGTGGGGCCTGGCTCCAAGCTCCCGGCCACCCTGGCCACCTCCTCTGTTTGGCTCCTGTTTTACCCTAAGGTGAGAGGAGAGGCCTGCCTCTGAGTTTGGAGATATTAGCAGACACCAAGGTAGGGCACAAACCCTGTTCCCCCCTGGAATCTGCTGACCACAGTGCACACGCCTGCTCCAGCCAAGCCAGGGTCCCAAGCCCAGCCACAGTGGTCAAGAGAAGCAGAGGCTCAGAGCTCTTCCCCTCCCCCAGGCCAAACCTATGCGGTGGGCATGACTTTCTTCATTTCACAGATGACCCAGGTGAGACCCAGAGAGGGGTGAGATGTGGCCAGAGCCACACAGCAAGTTAGGGACAGAGTTGGGGCTAGACCCCGCCTCCTAGGTCCCAGGAGAATGCGGATCTGCAGGAGACTTCCTGAGACCTGGGGGCTGGAGGCTGGGCCTCCAGGACCTCCAGGAAGCACCGTCCGCGCCGATTGCGCTAGTCGAGGAGAAATGACCGCGAGGGGGCGCGCTGTGTCAACAAATGCTCAGCCCTGGCCGGCATCCCGAGCTGCGCTCCGGACATCCAGACTAGACCGCAGGCTCCGGGGGGCCTGGAACTTGACAGACAACCTGGATGACAGAGGTGGCGGCCCATCAGGCCCCACAACCTGCCTGGGCTCCCGCTCCGCTCCTCCTTCGCGCCAGGCTCTGATAAGGAAGAGAGAGGCAGGGACCTTGCCCCCACTCCCGACGGGATGGGGTACCTGCGGCCTCCAGCAGCCCAGCTGACACCGGGAATCGCAACTCACGGGTTGCCGATGGCTCTGGCAGCCGATCCTTGGGCTTGTGAGGTCACGGTGCACCCCAAGATCCCTCCCTACACCAGGGGGCCCCTGCCTCAGTGTCCACGCCCAGCCCTCCTGCTCTGCCCCGCCCTGCTTTCTCCCTGGAAGATTGACTTCCGGCCAAAAACAGAGCCGCAGTCCCTAGTGCCCTGGTTCCACGACGTCCCCTTAACTTAAATCCTACTGTCCTCGGGATGACAAGTTGACTATCTGATCCTCACAACCAAAACCAAGACCACGACCACCCCGAAATACCTCTTCTAGGGATTAGCCTAAGAGACGTGCACAGCGTGTATCTGCCACAAAAAAGAAAAAAAAAAATTCTGCATTATTTACAGGTAAAAAATTGGAAACAAATGTCCAACAATAAGATTAGTTAGGAAATTATGGCAGATCCATAAAACACTACTAGACAGTCATTAAAAGTCATGTTGTCACATGATGATCTTGAGCTGAATTCAAGGTCAAGCAAAAAAGCAGAGCCCAGTGCATTGTTCAGACAGATCCTAATTTTTTTCTAGTAGATATCCCTCTCCAGGTTATGAGATTATGAATAAGGTTTCTTTTCTTCTTTATTCTGTGTCTTCCAAGTTATCTATAATCAGCATGTATTATTTTTATAATCAGAAAAAAATGTTATCTTAATATTAATTTGTAAACACTTTCTTATAATTGAAAAACTGAATTGATAAGCAAAATCTGTCCCCAAATATCATTTTTTTAAACATTGACAGTTTTTGTTTAAAAGAAGTGTTTTGAGTTCACTGTCAATGCAACAGACTTTTAAAAATTAACTACATTGCTTTAAGTCATTACTATTAAAACCAAAGAATCTGCTGTTGGAGAGTTGATTAACTTTATTGTTTGTTTACTTCTGAAAGCATTTCTTTGAGTTTGGTCTGTGAGGCCTAAACTTCTTTCTTTGCCTTTGGAGTTTTTTAACCCCAGATTTCCAGGAACTTTCCCTATCAGAGCAATTGTAGTCTATAGAATGAGGAAAACCTGGTTTTCCAGCCAGGTGATCTCCATAGGATTCTCAGTGCATAGAACCCAGAATTCCTCTTTCCCAAGGATAAGCAAAACAGCTGGGGCCAATTTCTCTCAGTTCAGCCAGGAGTTATCTGGGATGTCTGGGAAATCTGTATATACATCAACACTGAGGAACTTCACGGGACTTTTGCAATGTGCCTTTGTAGCCTAGGGCATAGGAAGCAGTTAACTTACGATGTTCCTGTGTAATGGTTGCTGGGGGGATGTTTGATGATGTTACACAGGAAGCTGCTGTGAGCAAAGGGGGTTTGTTTTCAAATGGGACTCTGGGCAGGAAGTGAATCTTCACATTAAAGGAAGCAAACAAAACTCTACCTTTGGCTTTTCCTGCCTGAGCCAGAGAGGCCTACAGGCACAGGGTGCTGGGGAGGAGCTAGAACAGCCCTGCCCGGGCCACTCCATAAAGCAGCCGACATTTTGCAGAGCCTAGGGAAGAATAAAAAGTGATCTGGGGCATTGGTAGACACAACACTGGGAACCTGATGACAACAGCCCTGAAATGAAACACCGTGACGTACTACTGGGCAGGACTTCGGGGAAGCAAGACAGGTCATCCAAAGATGGCAAACATGGCAGAGTCCATTCTCTGGGCCCTCTGGGTAGAGCTATGTAGACAAGCTCATCTTGGTTTGCCCAGGACTCTCCTGGTTTTAATACTAAAATCCCTGTGTCCTGGAAAACCCCTCAGTGCCAGGCCAGGTGGTCCAGTGGTCAGAGTGCGAGCTCTGGAAGTTGGCAGTTCTGGGAGTGACTCAGCACTCTCCACTTACAGGCAAAGCCATGTTTCTTAACCTCTCTGAGCCAGTTTTTTCTTTTTTTTTTTTTTTGAGACAGAGTCTCACTCTTTTTGCCCGGGCTAGAGTGCCGTGGCGTCAGCCTAGCTCACAGCAACCTCAAACTCCTGGGCTCAAGCGATCCTACTGCCTCAGCCTCCCGAGTAGCTGGGACTTACAGGCATGCGCCACCATGCCTGGCTAATATTTTTTTATATATATATTTTTAGCTGTCCAGTTAATTTCTTTTTTTATTTTTTTTTAGTAGAGATGGGGTCTCGCTCTTGCTCAGGCTGGTTTCAAACTGCTGAGCTCAAACAATCTGCCCGCCTAGGCCTCCCAGAGTGCTAGGATTACAGGCGTGAGCCACGACGCCGGGCCCCAGCCCACAGTTTTTTCATCTGTAAATAAAATAGGGTAATACTAGAATGCCTACTCTAAGAGTTTATGTGAAATTCAAAGAAAATAAATCTTGAAAAGAGAATAGAACTGAATCTGGTACATAGTAATTTCTCAATGTTAACAGGAAAGAAGGGAGGGAGAGAGGTACAGAGGAAGAAAATGTTAAAGGATAGTATTTTTAAAGGTAAAATCATATACTCTTTACTAATAACAAATATAAAAAGAATATGTGTCAAAGATTTTATTCAATTCATTAGTTCATGATGGAACCAGTAGGATGTTACAACCCATTCCAAGGATTATTTAAAGAATCACACATACATAGGCAGTAAGGAATGCTGAAATGAACTTACAAACATATAAAACTGGTCTACTCAAAGGGTAAAGATCACCTGCATTCCATTGGACACAATCATTTGTACTCCTATGGACATAAGAAATAAAAATAAAATCCTAAGCTCCCAGTGAACTGAAGGGACCCCCTCTTGGCCAAGGGGATCCAGAGAAACAACTAAAATCCCAGCCACGATGAGATGGGAAGTTGGACACACTTCGTTACACCCCCTCCCTCATTAATGGCCATTAGGCTTTCTCCCCTAAGGGTTAAACAGAAACCAGCCCTTTGGAAGGACTTGCTCCACTGAGGATTTCAACCAGCCTCCCTTGTTCCCACGAACTTAATACATCCCTCCAACAGAGCCCTCGTCACATGGTGCTGAGATCATCTATGGTTTCTCCCTGAGCACCCTAAGGGCAGGCCCTGCATCGGATTCATCCCCACGTCCCCATACCTAGCAACAGTAATAACCAACCAGGGCTTACTCTGGTCAAATCAATGGGTGAATGAATATTTGGGCAAATGGATGAATTAATGGGAATGGGATCTAGCATGCTCCTCTACATCCCTGAGAAAAGCCCAGGCTCATCATTGGAGAATGACTCTCTGAACGTGGTGGGGGCTGAGCTGACTGACCCTTTGTTACCACAGCTGACCCCTCTCCTTAATCTCCTGGGGCCACACAAACCCTTCAGTGAGTGCATCAGGGCTGTAAGGCTCAGCACACGGTCCCCCTTCCCAAATCCACTTCCCACGTCCCCCAGCAGGCCTGGCAGAGATCTCGGATTGCGTGACTCCAGGGAAGTGTGCACACCAGGCCTGCCAGTCCTGGAGCCTCCCCTAATTGTTACCAAAGGGGACAACCGGAGAAAACTGTGCAGGGGAGGAGGAGCAGGAAGGAATTTGCGTCCATTCCGAGGTTGACGTGTGTGGCTAATTGCATCATTGATTGCAATTAGAAGTCGATGGAGAACTCTGACTATGACAGCCAGAGGAACCCCCAAGGTCAAGAAACACTAGACACCTCCTCCTACAGCTTTGCTCTCTAACTGACTCTTGATCCAGAAAATCCCAAGAGAAGCCAGGAGGAAGAGAGGAGAAAAGGAAAAGCAGCCTTTATCTAGAACGCACCCTACAAGAAGGCCTCCAGGAACTTCAATCATCTGGAAACCAACCAGGAACAAATAAAAAGCTCCTATGGAAAAGATCAGTTCCCATAAGGGGAGTCAAGGTCACGAGGGCAAGGCAAGGATGAGCAACTGCCATGAATTGGAAGAGTCTGAGGAGACACAAGAGCTATGAGCCACATGGGATCCTGAATCAGATCCTGAAACAGAAAAAGAATATTAGAGAAAAACTGGTGAAATGTCCATAAGGTACAATAGTAGTAATGTACCGATGTTAATTTCCTGGTTTTGACCATTGTACTGTGGATATGTAAGCTGTGAGCATTAGGGGAAGCTGGGTGAAGGGTATACATTTAACTCTCTATACTATTTTTGTCATTTTTCTGTAAGTCTAAAATTATCTTAAAAAGTGTGCTTTTTTTTTTTTTTTTTTTTTTTTTAAAAGACTTCTACACAGCCAGCAACATCCTGGTAAGAATGAAGTCATTCCCACCAAACCTGGTTTTGCTGAATTGTCCATGAATGTAGCTTATTTATTTAGCAATCATGGATATTGTTCTCTCCAGAGACATGCAGTTCTTCCGTGAAGATTAGACATCTCAAACGGAAGGAGGAAGAGAGCTAGAAGTGCCACGCTGAGAATGACAGGAAGAGAGAAAGGACTAGCACAGGCAGGTTGGAGCCACTTCGTGCAACGGCAGATAGGACGGCACACCGGAAGAGCCTCCAGACACAGCCCCCTGTTCCAGCACAGTCGCTGGGGTCTTCATGATCCAACTCCATTTGGGCAGCAGATGTTTGTGGAGCCCTAAGCCAGACCCCGAGCTGGGGACACAGCACTGAAGTCCACAGTCCTTTGGAGAGCAGGACTCAGTTTCTACCCTCCAAGGGCTCACAAATAGAGAGGCAAGCGTGCACAAATGCAAAAGAAAATCTTATGTGATTTCGATCATTTTGAAATGTGAGGTGTATTATAGGGCCACAGAGGAAGAAGCTACTCATTCAACCTGCAGGAAGACGAGGTCAGAGAAGCCTCCAAACAAGGGGGTATTGGGATGTTGGAGGTGGAGAGTGGTTGGAATAGAACCCGGGGAGGTGGGCAGGGACCAGATCGGGAAGGACCTTGACTGTCGTGCTACACACAGGGCCGTGTGGACTTGACCCGCAGCGCTGGGAGACTCCTGCAGGGCGTAAGCAAGGGTGTGGCTGGATTTACGGAAGCTCCGGAGGCTGCAGTGGAGAGGTGTCCCTCCTTCAAGAGTCTGAGTCAGGGGAGGTTGTAGTGAGGCCAGACCGTGCCCTGCTTTAGAGGGTGGGATGCCCGCAGCACACTGTGTGACAGTGACAATGATCAAAGTGATAATCCAAACAGAGATGCTGAGAAAACAGCTTCTTCCCCACAGGGCCGAATTCCCGCACAAGCCTCCGCTGCCCGCCAGGCCGCCCTCCCTTTCCCCACGTGCAAAAGCTCAGCTGCTCCAGGCCGGGGGTGTCAATCGTTCATGCGCTAGGCTGAATTCAGATGACAGGATGAATGTTCTGCTCAGGAACAACTTTCCCAGCAGCATTTCAAGTCCATGGTCAGCTCAGAATGAACAGCGCGAAAAGACTGAGCTCTCCTAGCGCCTGCCTTAGGGGAGCAGGTGCAGGGGCCAGGGAAGCCCCCCACAGCCATGGCACTGGGTTCTGCGACTCCCTGTCCCTGTTCTCCTGAGTGTTGTGAATGTGTGTGGGTGATGTGGAGACATTCTTGAGTCCCCAAGAGTCACCAGGAACGCTGAGAGAGGGGGCCGGGACAGAAAGGAGAGGCAGGGTTCAAGGTCCCCATCACAGCAGAGGAAGCCACAGGTCGAAGACGCTGCAGAACACCCAGGTCCCACGCGGTGCCTGAGGGAGACCCCTGCTGCCGGACTAAGCCTCTGAAACACGTGGTTCGTTCCTAGACACACAGCAGGTAAATGGCAGAGGGGTGATTTGAACCCAGGTCTTCTGGCTCCAAACCCAGAGCTCCTGAGTCAATCCAGAGTGAGCATCTCTGTGCTTTCTGGAACTCAGAGAAAGCAGGGACCTCGATCGGTCCCCTGTGTTCCCTCCCTATCCCCCTGCTGACCAATGCCTCACAAGGGTATAGGGGCACCTACTAGGTGCCAGGCCACCCACTGGGTGGCTAAACCACAGCTCTTGCCCCTTTATCCTCTGAAATGAACTGCAGAAGTGCCTCAGACATACACAAAGATTTTCTATAAATGTTTTTTGCACCGTTTTGTTTATTCCTAAGCCATCTTATTCCAAAAAGAATGAAAGTCACTTAAAAACACAATACAATGTTTTCTCCAACAAATGAGTAAACAGGGCAAAGGAAATAAACACACATCTCATTTTTTTAAAATCAGGGAGTGAATCAGGACAAAGGAAACACACGTTACAGTTTTAAAAAAATAAGTGAGTGAATTGGGACAAAGGAAAAATCAGGATAGGAAATAAAAGAAAAATCCCAGGGTGACGCTGAAAGGCGCAATTCCTGCACTTACCAGAAACAGACCCCCCAAAATTGTCTTTAAGTAGGGGTCACTGCGCAGGGAAGCATTCTCTGTCGCAAGATTCACAATATTCAAGAGACATTTTAAAATAAACAAAAAGAAAAAAACTGTTGTTCATAAAAAAAAAAAAATGAAACTATTTCTGTCTCTGAGACCAGAAAGAAAGTTCTCCCATAGACTGAATAAATATTACTCCCTTTCCTTTTGCCTCTTTTGCCTGGAATCCCAAATTCCTCCTCTATCTTCAAGCTGGGCGCCTGTCTTGCCTTGACTGGGCAAATGCATAAAGATGGGACACTCTTTTTTAAATTAAAGTATAGCATATATACATTAAAATGCACATAAGTGTTCAGTGAATTTTCACAAATAAAATGCACCTGTGTACCCACCACGCAGCTCAAGAAACAGCATCACCAGCAAGCCTGAAGCCCCCTCCCAAGTCATTGCCTCACCCTGGGTAAGCACTGCCCAGACTTCCAACACCATAGATCTGCTTTTCCTGCCTTGGAACTTTATATAAATGGAATCATACAGCATCTGGCTTCTTTCGCTCAACCCTGTGTTTGTGAGTCATATTGTCACTTGTAGTTGTAAGACGTTCATTCTTGTTGCTGTAGAGTATGCCGCCCTGCGACTCTACCACAATTTCCTCTCCTGTGGATGGGTAGGTCCATCCATCCTTGCTCAGGAAAATACAGATGATCACAGGTTGCACATAGGTATTTTTACCCAAGTTAACACTTAATAGTTCGTTTAAGTGCTTGAGTTCAGGAGATGCAACGTTATTTTTCTAAACTTTTAAATCAGACTCAAATGCAGCATCTGAAAACTGTCAGTCTGGCAGCTGACATTATTTTGAATACTGAAATCTATTTTTGTAACCAAAGATGTCCCAGTCCTGTGGCCAGGGGATCGAAAAACAAATAGAAGCTATAAGAAATGTTTTTTCTTATGAATAGACATTCAACATTTGTAGGCAACATTTGTTAAGACTTTACTGTGTGTTAGGACCTGTACTAAACACTTTGCATGTATTATTACATTTAATCATAACAACCCTGTGAAATAGTTTTACTGTTATTACTCCCATTTTTTAAACTTTGTGTCACCCAGTACCTAGTGTAGAAGCCTAGCAGGCACTCAATAAATGCTTATTAAATATAGCAATGAATGAATAATAGGAGCTGCCATTTATTGAGCCTTTGGTATATACCAGGCACTGTGCCAAATGTTTACATTCGTTATCCTATTTAATCTTCCCAACAAACTTGTGAGGTGACATAGGAGATAACTACAGGGATTTTGCTGAGCTCACAAGTCCCATTTTCTCTGAGAACTACCCATGCTCATGTCCACTAGCAACTATGTCTGTGCTATCTGATCCCACCCCTTTGGTCACAGTTGATTGGACCAGGGATGAGCATCTAATGCAGCTCATCCAATCAGATTCTTTCTTAGGAATTTTGACTTGTGATTGAAAGATGGCCAGTTAGTCCTGCTTGTGGCTGGAATTGAGGTGCCATAGACTCATTCCCAAGATGCAGTGTGTTTTTTTTTATGGAATAATGGAGAAAGACACTCTGCAGAGAGGAAAAAATTAGGTAACTGGGCAGAGAGGCAAAGTCTTGCCTGGATTCCTGTCTGCTTCTCTGTTTCCCGTTCCAAGACCTCAAAAAGCCCAGATTTGGATTCTAGTAAATTCTCCTTTTTTGCTTAAAATGGTTCAAGTTGGTTCCCGTTAGTTACTACCAAAAAAAAAAATCTAAACTAAGATAGGTAAAAATTATTTTTTCCATTCCACAGATGAAGGAACTGAGGCACAGAAGAAGTAAAGCGACTTGCCCAAGGCCACACATTCGGTGAGTGGCAGAGCAGACCTGAAGCAAGTCCATCCAACTCTGCAGCCTGAGCTGTCTCCCCTTCACACACTAGTTAGTGTTCCTTGGTCCAGGCCACTGGGACATGTTTTACACCAGCGCCACTCACCCACCCCACCCCCTGCTGCAAGCTTTTTGAGGCCAGGGCTCCTCTCTGACTCACTGTGGCAGCTCTACCTGGGCTGCGCACTGTCAGGTGTCACTTGCAAGCCACGATGACGGACATTTCACAGTGTTAGAGGAAATATCATGGTGTGACTGATGGGAAGTTAATGGGCACTGTGGATGCAAATTGTAGAGGCAGAAAAGTGGGACGTGGAACTGAGACACTCACTGGTGATCTTGACAGACAAGCCAGTGAGCAATTGATGAAAGTCCATGGCAGCCCTAAAGCTGGAGAAGGACCACCACAAAACTAAAGCCCTTAGTGGGGGCACTGCATGTCACCTGGGAAATGGAGAACCCCTAAACCTTCCCCATGCCCACACCTCTCAGCCTGGCTGCCTCAACTTCAGCCTTGGCAGGGTAAGTGGGGTGAGAACTAGGTTTGGGTGCAGGCCAAATGTGGAGGGGCTGGGCTGACCCCAAAGGCTGGCCCCAGAGAACCCTAAGTCCTCATTCTGCAGAGGCTGGACCATTGGATGCCCTCTGCATACACATACCCTGCCCCATCTTCCACACGGCAGCCAGAGAGATCTTTCTGAAATACAAGCCTGACCATGTCACCTCATCCTTGAAGCCTTTACATGGCCCCCATGGCCTTCAGCTGTCATTCAGTGGTTTATGACCTGCCTTTCCCATCTTCCCTCATAACACATCACTCATTCACACTCAACTGTGCTCCCAATACTGCAAGTTACCTGTGTCCCTGAATCACCTTGGTCTCTTGACACCTATACCACCATTGTACATACAAGTTATTCCCTCTCCTGGAACATCTCACCCTATCCCATCCATCTGGTGAAATCTTGATTGCACTTTAAGCTCACCTCAAGAAGTACACCCTCAAAGAAGTCTTTTCTGACCTCCACAGATGCGGTTAAGAGGTCTTTCTTTATGCCCATGTCTGGCACAGAAAATGTATTGTTCTGTGATCATTTGTTTATACATCTGCCTCTCCTAACAGCTTGTGGGCTCCTAGAGAGCAGGGACCTGGTTGTCTATATCATTTTTTTCACCAGTTCATAGCAGAGTGCTGGGCCTATGGTGGGCATCAGTGAGTATTATGGGATGTCTGGGTAGATGGGTGCAGATAGGGTAAATGGATGGGTAGACGGGTAGAGACATGGGAGTTTTTATGGGTAGGCGAGTGGGTGGATGGAAGGAAGAATAAATTCATGTGCAGGAAGATGGGGAGGTGGACAAAGGAGAGGAAGGAATGATGGATGAATGGATGGATTAACTGGAAGATGGGAGGAGGGACAGGTGGATAAGTGGGAAGATAGATGGGCAAATATGTGGATAAATGGATAGGTGGTAGGAAGGTGGAGAAAGGAAAGGTGGGCCCATGGGAGGATAGATGGGTGGATGGATAGATGGATAGATGGGTGGAGGAATGGATCAACCAGTTCTGACACCTGCATGTCTAAGCTCAGGGTTCAGTCCTTAGGTTGTCTTTGTGGCCTAGACTCCTCTTCAGAGTTCTGCTGCCTGTCGATGACTCCTGAAATTCGACATGTGGATAATCAAACTCATATTCTTCTTTCCCACACTTGAATCCCTCCCAGCATTCTGCTCCTCGGTGCCAGGCTACACCAGCCATCCAGCTGCACCAACTAGATATGTGGGCATCTTGGCTCCTGCCATCTCCTCCATCCCCACTCCCAAGACATCGCCAAGTCCTGCAGAGTTCACCTCCGATGCATCTCTCCAACTGTCCCATCCCCCTCCAGCCCAGGGTCACCATTGCTTCTCTCCTGGGTTGGTACCACCACCACCTAGCCAGCTTGTCTGCCTCCATTCTGCCTTTCCACAACCATCTATCTTCCCGGTACCTATAAAGCTGTCTTTTCAAAATGCAGGTCTGTTTGTGCCTCTCCAGTACTGTTGAAAACATTCTAATGCCTCTGCTGTCATGATCACAATCAGTCCTTGGCCCTGCCCACTTCTCTGGCCTCATCCCACACCCTGACAAGGTCAGACCTTGGTGGTACATCTATTGGAGCAACTTCATATTTATCCCTGTGACTCCTTGGTTAGCATGCGTCGCCCCCTCTAGGCAGGGAGTTCCACAAAGGAGAGATTTTGTTTGTTTTGGCTTCACCTATTTGGGGCAGGCTTGGGTACAAATCTAGAATCTGCCCCCACTTGGCCCCTAGTGTAACCCCGAGCAAGTCACTTAACTCCTGTAAACCTTGTTGCTGCATGTGAAAAATGAAGAAAATATTGCCCACCACTCAGGTTGTTGGGAGCCTGGAATTAAATAACACATGCAGTGAGGACAGAAGAGGAGGGGCTGCCTTTTACCCCTCAGCTCCTGGAGACCTCGCCCAGACCCTTGGAAGCGAGGCTTCCCTCCTTTG
This sequence comes from Propithecus coquereli, assembly GCF_000956105.1. NCBI lineage: Eukaryota > Metazoa > Chordata > Mammalia > Primates > Indriidae > Propithecus > Propithecus coquereli. The sequence continues at coordinate 5,222,670 of NW_012152729.1, read as the reverse complement.
GGGAGATAGAAAGGGGTAGCCTGACCCGGTCTCTCCAGCCAGAAGAAAGAGTGGGCAGGGTTTATTAAATCTCCAGAAGGGTCTAGGACCCCAGAGAACAAGGCTTCTTAACATTTCCACTTCATTAAGTCCCTGCTTCCCCCAAGAGCCTTCAGTGGCTCCCTACTGCCTACAGCATTAAGTACAGCACCTTTTACCTGGAGTCTCACTCCCAGCTCCTATCTGATCCCCAGCATCTCAGGGCCTCTCCTCCCACCTCTATGCTCCTTCCTGACCCCAGGCCCATTCCTCTGGCCTAGAAAGCCCTCTACCCTCAGGTCTCACTCTATAAACCCTTCTGCACCCTTCAAGGCCCCCTCTTCCAGAAAGCCATCTAGGACTGACCCAGCCCACACTAATTTCCCTCTCTTCTGAGGTCTAATGACTCCAACAAAAGACAAAGCTCTGGTGTATGACAGACCATCTGGATGAAATGCCAAGCTTACTACTGTTGGAGGACGTATTTTTCTAAAGGATAAAATCATGAATGTCAGACAACTATAAAATGAACACACGTCAACGATTTTATTCAACTTGTTAATGAGGAAACCAGTAAGATGTTTATACACAACTCAAAGGAGAATCCAAAGAGCTTTGACCCCTCCACCCCAAGATATCAAATGACCTCACCTGACAAAATTCATTTGCCGCTCAATGAACAAGAATAATTTGCATTGTTACCAGTTTTCTATAACTTACAGAATAATAAAATAGCTCACAAACCCCTACAGAAACAGGTAACACCTAATAGTTAATTAAAAGGACACCTGCTAATCTTTTTTGTCTATTTTAAAGTGTTTCATAATCTTACTTGGCACTACTCAACCAGCTGTGCATCTCTGGAAAGTCAGTTAACTTCCGAGGGCCTCAGTCTCCTCATCTGTAAGGTGGGAGTAAAAGCACAAAACCCTCCAAGCTCTCAGCAGAGAGGAGCTCCAGAAGAAGTGCTTCCGGGGTTACAGACATTTCTCTGCCCCAAGTTTCCTCCTTCTATGTCAGCTGCCACTTCTGAGCTTGTGACTCTGGGAGGGGCCTTGTTCCTTGTGCCCTCCACATCGCCCCCACCAGGTATGAACCAAGGTCTCTTCCTGCACCTCCCCATAGCACTCCCAAGGCACGTTCAAGGGGACCTTTAAAAATCCATGGAAAGAGGAAACATTTTCCCAAAACGGGTGGGATAGGTTTTCCCGCCTCCCTTTTTAAAGCATGGTGTGCTCCCCATCCCCAAGGTCAAGGCAATACAGAGAGCTGGGATTGTAATTCAAGGCTGGGAAGACACTTGATATACAGTACTCCTGTAAAAGGGGTCTACTAGCAAGAGGTAACCTTCCAGAAAGGTCTGATGGATTTTTTAGACAGACATCCCACCCAGAGGCCAGACCATCCTGAAGGTCTTTCCCCCTCCTCTCTTCTACCCTTAATATCAGAAGATGCCCCTAACAATAAAATTGACAAATTAACCATCACTGGGGAGAGGGGAGAGGTAGCAAGACAGAAAGATTCAGAGAAAGGAAAGATAGTGGGGAGGCAGAAGCTGAACAGGCCCAGAAGGCCCCTCCGACGTCTCCACCCCATGGGCTCTTTTGGAATGAATGACATCATGGACCTTGTTCTTTACAAACCAAAAGCATGGTCCTTGGGATTCCCTGTGAGTGACGGGGGTGACATGAAGCACGCTCCAGGGCAAGTCCTCACAGCCCCAGCACTTGGGGGCTCTCTGGGAATCTCACTGTCCCGAGATGTCACTGCACAATTCCCACAGGCTCCTCTCTCCAGCCTCCCAACCTGACCCTTGGCCAACCAAACACTAGACACCACTGTGCTTCCCTGGTGTCCCGGAGATGCCACTCCTGCAAATCTGACTCCACACAGAAGAAAGCCCCAAAGATACAACGTGCCTATTGACACTAAGAATAACAACATGGACATGGACAAACTTACCCATGAAGATGTCCATTGCAGTGTTGTTTACAAGTATGAAAACCTGAAACAAACCAAATACCCAGCAATGGGGGATTGGTTCAATAAAATACAGTACAGGAAACTGTAAGAGGCAAGGGGATTCAAATCTATTTAAGGACACTTGTAGAGTTATGCAACTAAAAAGAAACCTCAATATTAACAGTGACTGGTTTTTATTTTCTTCTTTCTCCTTCTGGTATTTGCCAAGTGAACTACACTAACGTGTATTTGTGGATGGTTAGATAGACAGGTAGGCAAACAGCCATAAGCCAACTCCCTAAAACTAGCTAGATCCAACACCATTGGAAACAATTCTAGGTTCCAGTCTGAGGAATATGCCAAATTTGCCAGACCAATGATGCTGGAATGGGGAATGGAGGGGGATGAACTCTTTAGGGCTAGAACCTTCCAGAAGGACTCACTCAAAGTGAGCCACCACCACAACACACACACACACACACACACACACACACGCACGCACGGTCTTGCCAAAGGGGATGGCTTACAGGTAAAGCTGCTCAACAACTAGAATAGCCATCCTGTAAGGGTCAGCAGGTGTCTGCTCAGGCAGATCAAGGTCACCTTAGCAGCGCTGTTTCTCTTTATCCTGGCCCCATCCCCCACACAGTGCAGATGTCCCCATGACAGCCCCAGATGGAGCAGTTATGCCCCAGTCTGGGTCCTGACCCCCACAGTCTGCAGCAGGGATGGGGTAAGCAGTGCAGGAGGCAGAGCCCAGAATGAACAACCACCAAGGGAGGCTGGGAGGTGTCCTCCCCCTCCCAGGCCATGGCCCACAAGGCTCCCCCACCTGCTCAAGGTAGGATGATAGGCTGGACCACCGCTGGGTGGAGTACGGTTGTTTCCCCACCGGAGCCTGCTCTGCCCCACCCTTCCCTTCCACTCCAACTCCATGGCTCTCCCAAGGCTGATCATGAACACGTTCGGCTCGTTGTCACCATGTTTTACTTTTGAGAACCTTTCCGGTGGGGAGTGGCAAGCCTTTGGCTTTTGAGACAAACCCAGCTTTGAATCCCTGGCCTCTTTAAACCCCAGTTTCCTCATCAACAAAATGGGGGCTTGGAGAAGGTTAGCGACAATGTATTTCACTGGTTTATTTATCAGATTTGCAGGCTCCTGTCCCCCACCCAGAAGCTGCCCTCACGGGGCTCCCAGGCAAGTAGAGAGATTAAATAAACGACTCCACAAGGTGCAAAGCACAACATAGCAGGGGTGCAACGAATGGGCGCAATAGCATCATGAAGAAAGGGGGGCCTGGCGGATGGGCAGGGATTTGTCCAAGGCCCCAAAGCAGGTGAGGACAGAGCAGGTCCTGGAAGCCAGGAACCCTGCCCTGAGCCAGGCATCCTCTCTGGACAAGCCGGCATCTGCCAGGGCTGAGCTCCATGCCCTAAGGTTGGGAGCGGGAGGGGGAGCACAGGGTGGAATGAGGGGTGAAGGAAACTGGCTTGCTGGTGGCTCAGAGGGAAGGTCCAGCTGCCACCCTGACGCGCCCCAGAACTCACCTGCTAGCAACTGGGAGCGAGAGGCCCTGCCAGGCTGTGTCCCCCTCTCCATGCTGTCCTTCGCTCTCTGCCTGTGACAGGGCTCCCCTGCTCAAGTGCCCAGCCTTGCCTCCGTCCAACCTGCCTGGCTGTCCTTCCCTGACATGTCGTTTGTCTACCCTTCTCTGCACGTGTCAGTCCTCCGTTCCTGTCTGCATGTCATTCTCTACACACGCCTGTCGTCTGTCCTCCTCTTCACACGTCTGGCTGGTGCGCGGCCTCCCTGCATCCCTCGGCCTCCCCGCCGCCCTGCCCCGCCTGCCTGTCGCCGTGTGGGTGTCGGGCTGGCTGTGCGCAGAGGGGCGCGGCTCGGCCCTCCCCCCTCAACCCGCGTCCCCCGTCTCAGGAATGACCCGGAGCCGCGCCGCCGCCGAGGGGGGCCCAAGCCAGTGACGGTGGCGTGGGTGGCGGCGCGGGGACGACAGGCTGCCGGGCGGGGCTGCGGCAGGGCAGGGCCGGGGCCGGGGCCGGGGCCTGGGAAGCCGCCGCCGCCGCCTCGGCCAGGGATCGCTGGCGGCGGGTCTGCTCGGCTCGGCTCGCCCGGCCCCGCCCCGCCCCGCCCCTGTGCGCCCCGCAGGCCGAGGCGGAACGGCGCGCCCCCCGCGACGCCCGAGCCCCAGCCCGAGCGCGGTGGCATCCGAGCGGGAACCCGAGCGGGAGCGGGAGCGGGAGCCGGGGCCGGAGCGGGAACCGGAGCTGGAGCCGAAGCTGGAGCCGGCACTGCGGCGCACGGAGCGGAGCGCGGCAGCCAAGCCGAGTAAGGGGCGTGGGGCCCGGGGCGGCGCTGGGGAGGGGTCGGGGCGGGGGTCCCGGCCCCCTGCCTCCGCGCTCTGCGGCGGCCCCGGCGAACGCACACACCCGGGGGCGCGCCGAGCCTCGCCGCGCCGGGCGGGCGGATGCGCGGTCTGGAGCGGAACCGCAGCGCGCTCGGAACGGAGCGGGATCGCAGGTCCCCTGCCTACCCGCGCCCCGGACGGGCCACCTGGACCGGCGCTGGCCGAGGCTGCCCTGGAGCACGGGCCCGAGAAAGGGGAGGTCCCTGGGGCTCCTGCCTGATTCGAGTCCCGGAGGAGCGCGCACCCCATGTGGGAGCCAAAGGCAATCTCCCCATCTTCGCGCCCTCTGGGGGACCCTTGAACAGCCCACCCAAGAAGGGGAACCTGGGGCGCAGTCTCGGCCGCGGTGGGAGAGGAAAGGGACTTGGGCTTTGCAGAGTTTGGAGCTTGAAGAACCCCTTACCCCTTTGAGCCGGGAAGTTTGACCCTCCGACAGGCGGGTCACCCGGGCCATGCCCCTGTTTCCGTGCCTGCCGCGCTGGCCTATTTCAGCTCCCAGCGGGGGAGAGCGAGCGTCCCCGCCGCACCTTCTCCCGGCTTGGGGCACACTTTCCCTTGCGCTGTAAGAGTGACCCGAGGCTGAGTCCGAGGCGGTGGCTCCGGCGGGCTGCGCAGCGCCGAGCGGCATAGCTGCCTCTCCCCAGGCGCCCTCGGAAGCTGGGCAGTGCCCCCCTCCCGCGGCCGACTCGCGCGGCCCTTCTCTCCCCATCGGGCTCCGCGGTCTGAAGGCCGATGAGCCGGGAGGACCCAGGGCTGCCCTCCTGATCCCGGGCCGGTGCCAGCGTTGGTGGCCGGGCTCAGGCTGGGAAGGGGAGGGCTCAAGTGACACCGGTGTGAGAGGCGTGGGTTTCCGGGGCCTGGTCCTGGGTCTTGATCCACGCAGTCCCACAGGCATCTGCCAAGAGGATGCCCTTCTGGACTTTGTCCTCAAACGTCATGACTGCTTTACTGGAACAAGTGGCTTCACCACCCTGTGCCTCTGTTTGCTCATCTGAAAAGTAAGCAGGATTCCGTTGTAAGCAGAATGTGTAAGGGCTTTGGAACCAGAGGGTGGGCTTGGATGACTTCCTGGCTGTATGACCTTAGGCAAGACACTTAACTTCTCAGAGCCTCAGTTTCCCCATCTGAAGCACGGGGAAGGTTAATTGGGAGGATAAAATGAGATGATGCTCGTGGGGGGCCTAGCCTGGAGCCTTTTGCACACAGCCCCAGTACTCAACTGCTGTTGGCTACAGGTGTCATTTTATGAGATGTCCATACCAGGAGATGCTGAGGTGAAGTGAGCTCCCCTGCAGGGGTGGGGACATAACGCCCCTCTCCTCCCCTCCAAGGAGGCCTTTGAATCCCACCTGGCCTACTGACATCTAACTGCAAAGCATAACTTTCCCCTTAGGGCCGGCCCTTTCTCAGACACTCCCTCCTCTCCAGCTCTCTGCCACCCAGCCCAGTTTCCCACTCCCTGCCCACCGTCTCCCTCCAGGCTGGACAAGGCTGTATCTGATGGTAGGGGTGCTCCTTCCTCTTCACTCCTGGCTGATGTCTGCCGCCCAGGCAGGGGAGCCCCACTTGTCGCTCATGCTCTGTACAAGGGAATTTGCACACCTCCCTCCCCTCCGGGGTTTGGAGGTGAGGGCAGGGTTGCTTTCCCTGAGGAGTGACCAGGCTGTCAGGCAGCTTGGACATGCCAATGGTGATAGTTCAAGCAGCCGGGAGGTCTGAGGCATCCCAGCCTTGATTCCTTGCTGACTGTGATGTGTTCATCCAGGCGACTGGGGCATGAGGCACCAGAAACAATGAACCTCAGGAAGGAAATGGAGCTGGTGACTGATTGAGAGGTTAGAACTGCAGAGCTAGGTGGTCCCCAGGAAGGGATCTGCCCCAGTCTGTAGCTGGGGTCTCAGGCCCAGAGCAGAGCGCACGGAAGCCTAGGGGAGTATGCTGGGGTCCTGGAGGTGGCGTGGAGGGTGTAGGTGTCAGGAGCATTGGTGGGAAGAAAGCATGGTCCAGCTTGGGGACACCCATGTCAGTCTCTGGCCACCTGTGGCCCAGCTACCCAGAACCGGGGATGGGGGAGGGATTTCAGATGAGGAAACACGTCCACGTGTTGCCAGTGGGTACCTGGTGAGACAGGCAGAATGAGCTACCTCCTCCGGGCTCCTGCTACACAGAAACCCCTCTCTCCTTCCGCTGTATTCCCCCCTCCCTTCCCCCATTCACCGCTAGGGTGTCACATTCCTGCATCTTCCATAATCGTCACTCCTCATCTTCCCAAAGGAGTTAATCAGAAGCTAATTAGGTGTGTGTCTACTGGTTCATATGGAATTTGGAACACAGCCAATAGGGAACATGGCAGGGATATGGGCATTATCATTGGTCTTTGGGACTAATCCTCTGGACAACCTCAGAGGACCATTACCTGAAGTCTTTGCCCTGAAAGTGCTCAGAGCACAGGATGAGGGGCAGGAAGGCATAAATCTGCTCTCAGCCTCCTAAAGGAAGAAACTGAGGCCAGAAGGGCTTCTGGAGTTCCTGGGCAAGTGAGTGCAAACAGTAGTTGTGGCCGAGAGCACAGCTTCTTGCAGCTGGACTGCCTGCGTTTATAGCATGTGATTCTGGGCAGGTGACATCTTTCAAAGCCTCAGTTCTTTCTTGAAAATGGAAATAAATATTACGTGCCTCCCGGGATAATGTGAGAACTGAAGAAATAATATATAAAAAGCAAATAGCAATGTCCAGTGGACCTCAGCCAGTGGCCCTGCTCTGTCTGCATTACGAACATGCATGGCACACACCGTTTCCTAAGCATAAGCATTCTCTCTTTGACTTCTGATAACAGCTCTCTGACTTAGATACTATAATTGTTCCCGTTTTATTGATGGGAACACTGAGGCTTACAAAGGTTAAGGGCCATCTCGCTCTGCTAGGTATAGAATACTTAAAACTTCACTATGACTCATCATAATTTTATATGCATTTGTAAACTTGGCAATTAGCACATTGTAATTTAGATGGCATGTAATTAGTTATTGGAATGATTCCTCCATGTATATCTTCAAACATTATGTCTGAGAACTGAAAAAGAATATGTTAATTGTCCACGGGCTATAGAATTTTTAGAGACACATTCATTTTTTTCTGTTCAAACAGGAATCAAACTGATTTAAAAGAGCAGCCTCCCATACGTTACTGACCCCTTTTTTCTCTATAGCACTTACCATCCCTAACATCTGTATATCTTATTCATTTGTTTATTGTGTGATAATATAAAGTGAGCTCCTCAAAGGCAGGAACTTTTGACCATTTTGTTCACGGGGACATCCCAAGAGCCTAGAATAGTACCCACAATTAGTGTGCTTTGCAAAATTATAAAGTGTTTTACAGACATAAGGTCTATTATTGTTATTATTTTTTGCTAAGTGTATAGATTCATTGAAATTAAAACATTACGGTTCATAACAGAAACCATTCCTTCAAATATTTGGCAAATAAGACTTACTTAAGTGCCAGAGATAATTTGATGAAGACTAAAAACAATGGAGATTATGTTCCTAATATTTTAACAAAGCTTCTTATCAGTTAAGTTCGAAGACAAGTGCACGTTTTAAAAATCTTTTCAATAGCAAATGACATCGTCAAAGGTGATTAAATTAGCTTTAAAAACTTGCAATGAGTTACCTATCCCTGACTCATTCACTTAATTACTTTTTAGTTTGTTATCACAAAAGGTTTTTTCAAATATTCACTTTAATGATTTTTCAGATTATAAAAGTCACACGTGTTCATTGTAGAAAATTTGGAAAATCATAAAAAAATATAAAGAACACAAAAATCCTCCTTAATCCTGCTACCACCGAAAGAGTTCAATTTTTTTTTACTCTTTTTAGTCTATTTCCTTTCTAATCTTTTTTGCTGTGTATAAATACATTCTCTAGGGATTTTTTTTCTTTTATAAAATAAGGATCATGGTGTATGCACAGTCCTATAACCTGGTTTTTTTTAATAACCTGAAGTTCTTTTCCTCTTAACATTATACTGAAAGACTTTATGTTATTAAAATTTCTTTGAAAACATGATTTCACAGCTATATAATATTTCGTTGTAAGCGTGTGTCATAATTTGCTTAGCCTAGCCCCCCTTATTGGACACTGGGTTTGCCTTCCATGTTTCACTGCTATAAATAATGCTTGCCTATGTCTCTACTGGTATCCTCTGAATCTGGTTTTTCTAGACACTTGGTCAGGACCTATTTGCAGCTTGCAGATGGACTGGTTTATGCAGTTAGACAGTAACTCAAGCCTTCTAAAATCGGGCCACGAGAATGGGGAAGGGACTGGCAGTGGATCCTATAGAGGGCTACTCCAGGTAGACTGAGGCAACATAGAGACCCAGTAACTGCCAGGCATACCCTGACCGCTGCCCAGTGGTGCACACATGTGGCCAGGTGTTGCTTGTAGCCAGAAAGCCTCCTTCCTGCAGAAGCTGTCACACACCTGGATCCCTTTTCTAATATCAGGACCAAGTTACCTCTTTGCAAACCTCAGTGCCTCCTGCCCACCTTTTTGCCACTGTCCTCTTGCTCTTTTGCTCCCCCCGCCCACTCCTCAATTCATTCATTCCTTCTTTCAACCCTATGACAAACAGGACATTTATCCGCACTTGCCAAGGTATGTCCTTCTCCATTGGGGAAGTTACCAGCTGGGTCCCAGCCTCAGTTAAAGACCTCCCATGACAAGAGAAAGGTTTTCTGCTGCCTGAGGACCCCCCACCTGCAGCCCCAGGAGTTAGCCCCTGCCTCGCTGAGGCAGATGCAGCCCTTTCAAGATGAGCACGTCCCTGGAATTCCTAATTTCCTCCCAGACCTGAGCAATCACACGCTCACCCACAGATCCATGGAACCCCTGGGAGATAACATCATGCATTCGCTTGGTAAACAGTCACCGAGCACTTCCTATGTGCCAGGCACTGTGCTAGGTGCCAGGGACACAGTGGTCGTGTGGACCGCCTAGACCTGGAGTCACTACCTTTCCCATCTCCACCGTCCGCCAGTCATCCAAGCAGACGCAGAAAATCATCCTCCACTGCTCCCTGTTCCTCACCTTCCGTGTCAGATCCATCTGTCCCTAAAACCCAGCCAGCATGTTCCTGCCCGGCGCCCTTTGCACACTCTGCTCCCTCTAGCTGGGATCTCCGCCCCGGGTATCTGCCCCGGTGGCAGATGTATGTCGCCCTCTCGCCAAGGCCTTCTGCAGCTGCTGTACCTAAACGCGCAGTCCCCACTTGCACACACTGCCTCTGCGTCTTCCCCCAGTGCTCTCTAACGCGCTCCGCCTTGCTATTGTAGCTCCAGCCCCGGCGGGAAAGCTCCCCAGGACAGGGGCCCATGCCTCCACCCCAGCACCCAAAGCCTGGCACACCAGGTGACAGAGGCCTCTCCCCTTCTTCTGCAGTCACCGTTGCCTCCACTGAGGCCCCGTCACCTTCTGCCACAGCCTCCCAAGCTCCTGCCACCTGCCTCCCACCCCCGCCCACTCTCCACCTTCCTAAAGAGAGCAAAGCTGGCCAAGTCAATCAAAATCCTACAATCAAAATCCTCCTGGGGCACTCTGGAGGCAGAGAGCTCGGGACCTCACCACGCCGCTTCTGAGTCTCAGTGTTGTCATCTGTGAAATGGGGATTTTTTTCTGAGGCTCCAGTGAGCTGACAGCATGCGACAGCGGTTAAGCAGGTGCCATGTGAAGAGGAGGACATCATAGGTCCTCCCTCACCAGGCCAGCGGCTCCTGCAGCCCTTTCCTGCGAGGCTGCCCGCGCCCCGGCCTGCGGCTGTGAGTCTGGGTGCCAGCCCCCCTCCCGCTGGAGACCCGGCCCTCTCCCCTCAACCCCGCTCTCATCCACCCAGCTCCGAGCATCACCGCAGGGCCCGGATCGGAGGCATTCCAGGAGTGGGGACACGAAGGGAAGTGATGCGGCCTCACCACACACCATTCAGCCACTTCAAAGCCTGGAGTGCCACCCGCCCGCCCTCGAGTTCCCAGCCAGACAATCCAGTCGGAGATGAGTCACCAGCGGGAGCAAGCCTTGGATGCTGGGCTCCCAGCGAGGCGGGCAGGGGAGAAGCAACCTGGGGCGTGGGCCCATGTTTGCCCGGCAGCTGGGGGCCCTGCCCCCACCCCCAGTGTCAGCCAGTCTGTGCCCTCGTCGCTGTACCCTCACTGCGGCGCTGTCACATGCAGGGAAACCAGGGTGGGCACTGGCTCACATGCCCCCCCATATCCAGTCCTTTGTGTTGATGGCCCCCAACAAAGCTCCACCCCAGCCGAGGGGCTGATGCCACCAGGAAGTGGTTTTCCTGTGGGGCCTCATGCCGAAATCCTCAAGTGGGGGGAGGGGAGAAGGAATCCGACACCCACAAAGCCCCTCGTGGTGTTTTCCCAGGGTTTCGTGGGACATCGTGGGTGCTTGGTAAATGAGTCAATGAATGCGAGCCCGCGTGCTAGGGGGCTGCGGCGGTGTGTAGAGTGCCGATTGTGCTGCACGAGGCAGGGAACGGTAGCCCTAGCTGATGTCAGCGTCATTGTCACCAAGGGTGAAAAGATGCCTGGGAAGCATCTCAGCTCTTACTCAGGCATCCTCGTCGGCGACGTGAGCGTCACCTAAAGGCGGCCTCGATGCGTCAGCCGCGCATTCGCATCGGACCAAGCCTGGCTTATCCTAGAGCTTCCTTGTGCTTTTGAATGTCCCCTCGGTGCCCAGCCCTGAGCTAGTTTGCAGAGGCCACACTGGCCCTCCATGCCCTCAAGGAGCTACTCGTCTAGAATAATTTAGGACCAGAGTTGTCCTAGAAGGTCGTCTAGGTGCCTCAGAAGCACAGTCAGCGTGACTGTTCTTCCAGCAATCAAGGAAGACCTCACTGAAGAGGTCTCTTGAGCTGGGTGTTGACAGACACATAGGAGTTTGCCATGTGTGGGGAATGGCATGCCACGGAGAGGGAACAGCCTGCAAGAATGGCAGGCTCAGTCTGACCACGAAGCAGGCCAGCTAGAGCCCCAGAGCGCAGGTCTCTGGGGGTGTTCCTGGCAGTAACTGAGGGGCACTGGCCATGACAGGGTCCCTCCCCACACAGTTCCTCCTCCATCTCTCCTCTGTGGACTTGGATGAGTTTATCCCTGAGCCTCAGTTTTCTCATCAGCAAAATGGGAGTGATGTTCCCTTCCTCAAAGGGCTTGTTGCCATCACGTTGGTGGCATTACCTGGCACATGCAGGTGTTTGGTGAGTGTGAGACATACCTGTAGCTCCCAGTGTCCAGAAGGCATCCACATATGGAAAGGCAGCCAAACTGCATTGACTAACGATTGGTTTTTCTATGCCTTGATCTGTCGAAGTTGTCCAAGGCAGTGGGACCTCAAAAGTTCATGAGACGGGAGAACTCCGTGGCGTTTCTAATTCCCAGTCAAGGGCCCACCCAAGAGAGATACCCACCTCCCCACCTGCCACTCTCCGCCGGGACCCCAGCAGGCCCTACCCACCCCTGCACCCACACCCTCATACTCTACAGCCCAGAGGTCCCCCGGGCCCTTGCCCAGACTGGACGTGTGCTCTCAGGGTCACCATCGTCTCCCCAGAAGGTTGAGAGCTCAGGAGATGTGAGCACCCAGCCTGCAGGGGCAGCGGGTGTGGTGTGGGCACCTCCAACACCTGCCTGTTTGTGTCTCTGCAGGTGAGTGGAGGGGCCTTCCCTGCGAGAAGTCAGAGCTGTGCCCGGGGGGCAGGCTGGCTCCGCTGTTCTGCTCCAAGGATTACATGTCCTTCAAACGTCCCTGCCCCTGTAAGTCTCCTCCCTGCATCCCATCGCCGCTCGGGGCCCGGTGAGGGCAGAGCTTGAAGTCAGGGCTGTGGAGAATGGCTCTAGGATGTTTGGCCAAAGACCTCCAGGATCTAACTAGAAGCCGATGTGGCGTGCTGGGTGGGAAGAGGGCAACAAAGGACGCCCCTGATGTCTGCAGGATCCTCCCGGAAAATTAAAAATCCCAGTTTGGCAAATTCCCCTGTATCAGCCCTTCCCAAAGTAGTGTGGATCAGAGTTCCTCTGAGGGATATTAATGGGATTTTACAAACACACAAAGGCTCCACGGCCAAATATTAATGTGTGTGGGAAATGCTGGGTCAAACGCGTTAAAAAAGTTTTTCTGGGCCGGGCGCGGTGGCTCACGCCTGTAATCCTAGCTCTCTGGGAGGCTGAGGCGGGCGGATTGTTTGAGCTCAGGAGTTCGAGACCAGCCTGAGCAAGAGCGAGACCCCGTCTCTACTAAAATTAGAAGGAAATTAATTGGACAACTAAAAATATATAGAAAAAAAAAATTAGCCGGGCAGAGTGGCGCATGCCTGTAGTCCCAGCTACTCGGGAGGCTGAGGCAGGAGGATCGCTTGTGCCCAGGGAGTTTGAGGTTGCTGTGAGCTAGGATGATGCCATGGCACTCTAGCCCGGGCAACACAGTGAGACTCTGTCTCAAAAAAAAAAAAAAGTTTTTCTGCTGCAGGACTTTTCAGAGCCTTTAATATGGTGATGAGTGTTGTGAGGCTCCCATGGGAGAGAGAAAGCCTGCCATCCTTCCCACTCTTAACTGACCACAAGGAGTGTCTCACAGGATTGTGTTCCACCGGACACACCCCTTGGGGGTTACTGTCCTCAGGAAACCCGTCCCGAGCATCCCTGCCAGGAAGGTCCTCATTTACTGAGGCCGTTGGATGATCTTGCCCCTCCCAGTCTTCTCTTGGCTTCCTCATGCCTGTGAGTCCAGGACATGGGCTCAGCCGTGTGCACCCTGGGACCCAAGGCTGCAGCCCCCTCGACCTACTCCCCGTCTCCCAGCTCTGCCTTCACCAACTCACGCCACCGCCCTGGCCCTGGGATCCTTTTCACTTCCCCCGTGGCAGCCACCTGCTTTCTCCCTTGATGTCCCCTGAGCCCCCCAAAACCACCGCCACTTGCTAAAATTTGGGGGGATGTGCATAACAGCCCCATCCCTTCTGCCTGATTAGTCAGGACTGTCAGTCTGTGAAGTCAGGGACGCCCGACCTCAGCCGTCACCTCCCCTCTCCCAAGCTCAGGGTGGCTGCCCACAGGCTGTCAGGAACTGCAGGCTGGCAGGGCCTCTGGTGGGCTTGGGTCCGCCTCAGAGTCAGTGTGCTGCGGATGATGCTTAAGTTCTGGTAAGCGGCTGTGTGATGCGGAGCCACCTACCGTGGGAGGCCACGGGAGGATGTGGCTTCTGTTCACGTGGAAGGGTGGTCATTGGAGGGTTTTGAACTGAGAAGGGACCCGATCACCTTGGTTATGGCAGAAGAGGCTGGAGAGGGACCCAGGTGGGAGTGAGGAGGCCAGTTGGGAGGTTAGGACAGCGGTCCGGGTGATGACGATGGGGCCTCGGACCCGGAGGCTAGCGGTGGAGGTGGCCAGACGGGATAGATTTGAAGGTGAAACTGTTAGGATTTGCAAAATCATTGGATTTGGGGTGGAAGCGAAGGAAAGGAGTCAAAAAGGACAACGTGTGGGGCCTGGGACGCGAAGGACGGAGCTGCCATATGCTGGGATGGGAAAGATTGTGGCAGGTTTGGTGGGGGCCTGTGAGTCGGTATTTAGGGTGTTGACATGTCATGTCTGAGAAGCTCGGTAGACACTGGAGTGGAGACACAGGGCCGGCAGCTGGACAAATGAATCTAGAGTTCAGGGAGGAGTCTGGGGCTGGAGATGTAAATCTGGGGCTGTCAGTGTGTGGCTGCTGCTCGGTGCTGTGAGGCTGGATGACATCGCCCGGGGAGCGAGTGCGGGACTGAGGGAAAGGGAAGGGTCTAAAGACCGAGCCTCGGGCTGGTGGAGGCGAAATGATTTCTGCATCTGGAATTCTTGCCAGGGAAAGCGTGATCCCGGGGTTGTCACTCGTGGCATCCCAAAGCCAAGTGCAAACAGAAATGAGTAGGGACACTTCTGTTTCTCTGCCCTTAGGGCTACCCTAGATTAGCTACCCTGACACCCAGCCCTGCCTGCACCCAGAACTGTGCCCGGGTGATTGGGAAGACTGGCTGTGTTCTCTGATGTCACTGCAGAAGTGTGCAGCCTGCATGCTTCAGAGATGACAGAGAGGGACCTGGAGAGAGAAGTCACACACCCAGGGACCCACCGCCCGGAGCAGACAGGATTCAAAGGAGGGCTTCTGGATCCAAGCCCAGGGCACTCCCCACACTGGACCCTCTGGGAGCTTGACTACATTTTTACTTCCTTGAGTTCATTTGCTTCTCTTTGCATTCAAAACAGCACGTCCCCCTCAGTCCCCAAACCGTCAGCTTCTAGGGACTACTCCCTCTGCCCACCTGAGCCCACCTGGACTCCATGTCCCTCTGCAGCCCAGGTCTTGCTAAAGAGAGTCATTCCAGAGCTTTCCTCTGCCTATACCCCAGGGCCTTCAGCCCCTGGGTGGCACTTGTCTCCCCTAGGCACGGGGCTAAGGGTGAGGACTGGGGGTGGATGGAGCCTAATGCAGTAACGACAGCGAGAGCTGAAAGACCCAGGTTCTAAACCCGCTGGAGCAAATGTTCCCGTCATCTGAGCCCGTTTATTCACCTGTAAAAGGAGGTAATCAGACCCAGTTTCCTTTGTGACTGTGAGGGTTTGGTGAACACATAGGTGCTCAATGAGGGTTTTTTCTTTTCTTTCTTCTCTGGTGTTTTAATCCCACAGCGACAGCCGCAGAACGACACACAGTCTTCTCTGCAGGGTCTGCCCCTGACTGCTCTAGGGGAGAACGCATCTTCTCTCTCCCTTCCCAGGCAGCCCCGGGTTGGCGTTGCGAGGCAGCTTGGCACACCGGCCCACCGTCATTTCCCAACCTCCCATCAGGGGCCAGCCCTGTGCCAGTCCCTGGCATGAGCACCTGATGGCATAACTCAAGCAAATGGGCTCCCCCTACCTTGTAGGTCGGACGTAAGACGGCATCTGCTGAGCCTACGGGTCCTACCCTGGAGCTCTACCCCAACTGCCTCATACTCCAGAGGTGGAAACTGAGTCCCGAGGAGGGACTGGACCAGGTCACACAGCATGTTAGTGGCTGAAACTTCAATCTCCCATCCTGACCTCACATAAAGCACTCTTTCCACATAAAAGCGGAAAAATGCCCCAGGAGGGAGCCTGCCGCTCTGTTCTCAGTGAAGACGCAGAGAAAGAGCAGCCCTCTTTCGAAAGTAAAACTGTGATCCGAGCCATGTCTTCCAAAGGACAAAGGCTGTCACGACCAGGTCCCCTCCTGCCACTTACAAGGCAATGGAAAGACAGACCAGCAAACCTTCCCCTCCTGCCTGTTGCAGTTTCTCCCCTCTGGGCCACAAGACACCAGAAAAATCTCTGAACATTTGGAGTACGAACGGGAATTATTTTCTGGGGAGATTCTCTAGAGATTTTTTTGTTTTAGTAGAAATACCTGATACCTGCTCACGAGAGCCAATAGTTAAATAATCAGGAATTTCATGAACCAGTTATCGAACCACTGGTAGCTTGAAGTCCACCATGATGGGAATGTTTACACCATGGAAATTGGCAAACAGTACAAATCAGGACCCTTCCTTCCTTCCTTCTTTCCTTCCTTTCTTTCTTTTTCTTTTTTCTACTTTTTCTTTTTTTCTTTTCAAAGCTGGTTTACCAGCACACCACTAAATATACATACAGAAAGGTACCACAAATCAGTGTGCAGCTCTGTGAATTTTCACAAAATGAACACAGTCATATCAAGAAACACCTGCACCCCAGAACTCTCCCTGTGTCCTCTCCCAGTCACTGCCCCAGGCCAAACATTATCTTGATCTCTGTCACCACAAATTAATTTTACCTGTGTTTGAACTTTATATATATAGAGTCATACGGTATGTTCTCTTTTGTGTCTGTCTTCTTTTGTTCAGCATTACGTGGTGACATTCACCCATGTTATTGAGCATAATTGTAGATCATGTATCGTCATCACTATATATAGCATTCCATTGTGTGACTATACCACAAATAACTTATCCATTCTACTTTAACGGGCATTTGAGTAGTCTTCAGTTTTGGGTGATGAATGCACAGTGCTGCTGTAAGCATTCTAGTCCAGTACTGTCCGATAGAACTTTCTACAATAATGAAAATGTTCTATATCCTCACTGTCCAGTGTAATAGCTACTAGCCACAGGTAGCTATTGAGCATTTGAAATGTGGCTAGTGCAACTGAGGAACTAAAATTTTAATTTAACTTAATTTGAATTAATTTGAATTTAAATAACTACTTGTGGCTGTGGCTATCATGTTGGACAGTATAGTTCTATTACGTGGCGAACATATGAGTGCTTTTCTGTTGGAGAATGCATTCCACCTAGGAGTAGAATTTCTGAGTTATAGGGTATACATACATTTGGCTTTAACAGACAGAGCTAACCAATTTTCCAAAGTGGCTGTACTAATTCATATTCCCACCAGCAATGTATGAGACTTCTAGTGGCTCTACATCCTCACCAACATTTGGCATTGTCTGGAGTTTTTCATTTTAGCCATTCTAGTACATAGTAGAGGTATCACATAGCAGTTTTAATTTGGAATTTCTTTGGTGACTAAATATAATTTAGCACCTTGAATAGTCTCATTTTTGAAGTGATTGTTCAAGTCTTTTGTGCACTTTTCTGTGGGATTCTTTCATTATTGATTTCTAGGAGTTCTTTATATATTATGAATATGAATCCTGTGTTGGATATATCATTGCAAGAATCTTCTCCCTTTCTGTGGATTGCCTTTTGATTTCCATAATGGTGTCTTTGGATTAATGAGCATTCTTATTTTTTATATAAGTATTTATTTTTTTTAGAGTATTTATTAATTTTGTATATGATTATTCACTTTATGCATATTTATTATCATTTCAAAATATAAGAACATAAGATTATGGAAAACCCTCTTGCATGCCTTAGAAACAAGGGGCTTTATTGCTGCAGCACAAAGAAACAAAATTTTATAAATGTGAAAGCTATCTTGGGCACGTTTCAATTTGGATAGAAGCCTTGTGAAAGAGTTTTTGTCTATTCTTATTGAAATTTCAGGTTTTAGGTTAAATGAAACTTAAAACATTGCTCATGAAATAATTTAAACTTTTTCAAAAAACTTGCTCTTTTTCCAAGATAACAAGATACCTTCAATACTTTAAAATACCAACAGTGATCCCAATAGTTTAAGGGCTATTACAGTACGTGTGGCTATTATACATACAGTATGTCACCAATATTCTCTAAACAGTGAGAATGGTAGCATTTGTGGCATTGCTCCCGTGTCATTCTTGTGAGGAAGTAGGATGATCAATTCTGCAATACCCGTGTGCTGGCATGTCCAGCAAGCGTAAAATCCAATTATCTAAAACAACACGACTATTGAATTCCTAGACAGTATGTAATTTATAACTGAATTTATATATTTAGAAACCCATAGAGTATTCTTTTAAGTTCTTTTAAACTATAAATTAGCCTGAGCATTAAATAAAAACACTGAACTAAATAGTATAACCACAAGAGTGGCAGAAGTTCAAGATCTAGTTTAACAAATGTTTACCTATCATTTCGATATCAATCTTAGCGCATCCAGTGTTTCTCCTGCAGTGGGATTTGTTTTTCAGCACACAAGGATGAAAGGCCCAGCTCTATACGACTGTCTTACTGCAAGAGCCCTGGGGATGGCAAGGGGGGGAAACACACCCAGGAAAACAAAGGAGCACACAGCATTTTTCCCTTTGCCTTGACCTTGGCTTTGATTGGCTTTGATTTGGTTAGAGTAGAATACAAAAATCATATAACAACTGAATGAAGGGCCGGGCATGGTGGCTCAAGCCTGTAATCCTAGTGCTTTGAGAGGCCGAGGTGGAGAATTGCTTGAGGCCAGGAGTTCAAAACCAGCCTGAGCAAGAGAGAGACTCCATCTCTACAAAAAACAGAAAAATAAGTCAGGCATGGTGGTGTGCACCTGTAGTCCCAGCTACTCGGGAGGCTGAGGCAGGAGGATCGCTTGAGCCCAGGAGTTTGAGGTTGCCGTGAGCTATGATGACGCCATAGCATTCTAGCCAGGGAGACAGAGCAACACCCTGTCTCAGGTCATGGTAAGCCTTTGGTCAATTTCCAGAGAACGGAAACGGCAGTTTCACAGTTTGGTCCGGCTTTATAGCTGCATTTTCAGAGTGCTTATGTACCTTATGTAAACTGTCTTACTTAATCCTCACAGAAACACTTTGAGCAATCATTACCCCGTTTTAGAGATGAGGAAACTAAGGAACCTAAGTGGTAAGTGACCTGTACAATGTCACTGAGCCAGGCTCTTAAACGCTGCTTTTACTGCCTCCAGGGGAATCCTCTCCCTACAGCTTTTTAAAGCAATGCAGGAAACACACCCAAAGCAAGATGGCTATTCATAGCTACAACAGCAAGTAATGTAATGGTGACCTGCCCAGACCCTAAGTCAAGTTCGTTCCCCCAAATCTGCCTCACACAGGGCATCAGCGAATGGGCTATATAGGATGATGCTAACCAGCCCCAGACAGCAAAGGAAGGACTGTTTCCTTTCCTGTTGAAGTTGAGCAGCAGGGTGTTTCTGGGCTTCCTGGGGCTCCAAGCAAAAAGGCAAAAAGGATAAATTACATGATTCTCATGGTCTATAAAGAGAAAGTAGCTCTTTGGTGAAAGCAAATCTTCTCATGGCCCTCATATCTTGGAGAAATGTCTCACTAAGGGGATACCGAGAGGTATAGCGGACAACGCCTGCAGCAACACACTTGTGATAAAGCTACTTCTTAAGCTAGTGCCCTCAGTATGGGCTCTGAGGCATAGGGCCAAAGCAACACTCCAGGAATATTATTTTTGGGAAGGAGGCTCAGCCACTGGCTGGTCCAGCTAGTTCCAGGGACTAAAACCTTTATTGTGCAGAGCAGCGTGTGGAGGACATGGCCTTTGCATAATCCTCCATAATTTATCATCTCTCCCTTAGGTGGGCCAGCTGATGAAAATTCACAGCATTCATGAATTTAACATTTTATTTGTCCATTATTCACGAGCTTCCTGGAAAGTCCTCATTCTAGTCAATGGTCATTTTTCTGAGCCATGATTTTGAGTCTCATAATGCAAGCTGGGGTGTGGGAGCTAATCCCCCAGCTCGGGGGAGAGCCGCTCCTACTTATCAGGCATGTGCAGTGACTCTGATGGCGTTATAAAAACCTATGTTCTTTGTGGGAGATGGCCCAAGAGCCAACTTGAGGTGGTGATGGAAGAGAAGAGAAAATGAGGAGGTGGAGGCCAGGGATGATGATTCTAGCAAGAAAGTGAGTTTGGTGGGAGTTCAAGTGGAATGTCTAATTCTATCATGGCTTGGTTCTGTGATGTCAGCCAGTCCACCATTTCCAGAAAGGGGAAAAAATGGTTTGTGGAACTGTTTCAGTGAGTTTTCCACCCAATAAACAAATTGCTCTTCAAGCCAAGTGATGAAACCTTGGCGAATGATGACAAGGTGGTAAACTTTGGAATTTGGATACGCAGAGGAACATGTGAGTTAATTTTAGTGAGTTTATTTAAGAGGCAGAATGTATCTTAATAGCGGAATAAATCACTTTCATCTTATATTTATAGAATCATTAAGGGCTTGTGGGTGGTCACTTATATTTTTCCAGTTATATTTTAACACAGTGGTTGAAAACTTTCTACTTGGCAGAGGAGCGCTCTCCTATTACTTCTGACATGTAAAACAGGTGGAAGCAGAGCTGCTCTACCGAAGTGGGAGCAGGGAGCTCCATGATGCACCCAGACCCCCCACCCCCAGCACCAGGGCACCTGTGCAGGTCCTCTTGCTTTCCACAGGTTCATAGGTTCATCTTAGTATGATCCATATTCGTGTTGCCAGTGTCTAGCATATATCCAGGCATGGAGTGAGCACTTGGTGAGTACTGATGAGTAGATGGATGGATGGATGGATATATGGATGGATGGGTGGATGGACAGGCGGTTGAGTGGACGGATGGATGGGCGGATTCATGGGCGGATGGATAGGCTGATGGATGGGGTGATGGATGGGTGCATGGGTGGATGCGTAGGGAGATGGATGGGCAGATGCATGGGTGGATGGAGTGGATGGATGGGTGGATTCCTGGGTGGATGCATGGGCAGATGCATGGATGATGGATGGGTGGATGGATGGGCAGATGAATGGGGAAATTGATGGGTGGATGCATAGATGGATGCACAGACTGGTAGCTGGATGATTGAGTGGATGCCGAGTAGACACCTAGGTAGATAAATGCCTGGAAGGATAGAGGATTTGTTGGTTGAGTGAACTGATGGAGGATTGATGAACAGGTGGGTGACTTTATATCCCATTTCTCCTTTCCACCATAATCTGCCCCACTCCTGATGCCACACGTGGCCATGTAAAGGTGTCAGGACAGTGACATGACATTAGTTGACTTCTTGTAGGGATGCATCCCCAGCGTAAGAAGAATCCTGAACACCAAATACCCTTTTACCCACCCCATGATCCCAACGTTCAGCTGCCATCAAGGAGACACCCCACAGCCTCATCACAGGAGCGGCCCCTTTCCCGAGCTCTGCTGGGACCGCACCCCTCTGTGTTCCTGCCTGTGCTCCTCCCTCCCTCCCCTGATCTTGTTCTGCTGATTCATCCTTCAAGACCTCCCCTCTGTGTCCTCTCTGAGCTGTCCCTGGTCTGCCCCCATCCCTCTAACATCCCTCTGCCAGTCTCCTGGTGACCAGAGGATGGATACCAGCAAGAGAGCTGAGAAGTCACCCAGAAAAGTAGGGGAGGAGACTCGGAAGTGCCCAAGCCAACGCGTCCTGCCATTTTCCCTGCCCAAGCCCCTCTCCAGGTCCCTGCTCAGAGGCTGGGGGCCGCCACTGGTGAGCGGAGGGAAGACAGTGCGTGATCGTGTTCCCTGCACTTCCTCCCGTGACTCCACAGCCTCCCCCTGGCAGTTTCCACGGCAGAGGAAGAGTGCACTGCTGAGGCCAGACTTGCCGGGGAAGTGGACCCATGACAAATGTCTTCAGAATTTTTGTGACAGGAGCCATCAGTCAGATCTGAGTCCTTGGCCCCCCTTCTCCCTGAAAACGGCATCTCTGAGCGGGTGGGCAGGATGGGCAGTCTAAAGACGTTGACTCAGCAGCCCCCTGTCCTTGTGCCTTCCCTTTGTCACTGCAGCTCAAGTAGCTTCAGACTGCAAAAAGCACTTCCCTGTGCCCAGAGAGAGGGGCCGGGGAGCTGCCTGTGCGCTACACTCAGCAAGGACTTAGGAGCCATGTTCTGCCTCAGTTTCCCTGCCCTGCATGTTTCCCAGCTTCCTCATACTTGAGCCAGCCCTGACGTCAGCCCCCTGACACGGGCCTGGATCTCTCATTGCCTCCCCTCATAGTTCCTAGCCCCCTCCTCAGCCCCCTCAAACCTATTTACCCACCCTGGAGGGAGAACAGTTCATGAATAAGTGCCTCTTTTGGACAGGTAGCCAGCAGGTCCAGAGAGGGCAAGGGGCATTTTACTTTCACAAGATTCAGAAAACATGAACTCCCAGTGCACCGTGCCTGGTAGCCACAGAATAGCATCTTGGCTAAGAGCACAGGGCTTCAGCTTTCCACTGACCCAGGTCCCTCTGCTTGGGGCTGTGTGACCTTAGGGAAGTTACTTAACCTCTCTGAGGCTGTTTCCTTACCTGTTAACTGGGGACCCCATCACAGGCCATCGTGAGGATTAAATGAGATAATATAGTGCATGGAAAGTACTGAGCATAGTGTGGTGCACGCAGTAGGTGCTCAGGAGATGGTGTGGGGGGAAGGTGGCCTCTCAGAGAAAAGCTTGTATTTAGAGGTACGGTTTCCGCTTGATCACGGCACCTTTGGAGAAGCTGCTTGGGAAGAAAGTCCAGGATGAGGTCAAAGCTTATTTCACCTCTGTCCTTGGTGCAGGGGGACAGGGAGGCGAAGGGTTGGAAAGAGGGGGCTGTCATCATGTTATTTCTCTGCAGTCATATTTATCTTGTTGATAAAATGGGCCCTGGGTTTGGAAATTGGAAGAGTTTCCCTCATAATTTAAAGCAGCGCCTACCTCTGCCGGTCGCAGTGACGGGGAGATTAATTTCCCAGCCGGCCACGCAGGCAGACGCCTGCGCCGACTGGCCCGTCCGCAGGCGCGGCTGATGCCATGTCCTGCCCAGCTGGTGGAGAGCCTGAGCTGCCGGGCGGGGGCGGGTCTCTCTCTTCTGTTGTTCTGGGGGGTGTGGGGGGGGGGGTGTCTCCGGTGCGCCTGTGTGGGTGTGGCCTCTGTGTGGGGTTTTGTGCGCGGGGCAGGGGGGGGGCGCGCGCGCGCGCACACACACACACACACAGATCCGACCCTAGGTTTGTGGTCTGGGCACCTGCGGCCCTGCCATGGCCAGCTCTCTAGCAGCGTGTCTGCCTTGGATCGTGGAGTGACCGGTGTGTCCCAAACCACTGCAGCAGCTGGGGTGAGAACAGGACATTCCGGATCCCTGCTGGGGGCAAGATTCTTGTAGCCAGCCCACTATTCCACAGCAGTGTGAGCGGCACACATTCCTACCCTCCCCACACTCCTACCCTCCCCACACTCCTACCCTCCCCACACTCCTACCCTCCCCACACTCCTCCTACCCTCTCCACACTCCTCCTACCCTCTCCACACTCCTACCCTCCCCACACTCCTCCTACCCTCTCCACACTCCTCCTACCCTCTCCACACTCCTACCCTCCCCACACTCCTACCCTCCCCTTGGACAGCTGGTGTCCCTGACACTCCCAGGTCCTGCCCTTGGCTCTGAAGGTGAGAGAATGCGTTGATAAGTGTTCTTTCCTCTTCTGTCTTTTAGAAAAAATTGTGAAATTGGTATTATTTCTTTTTTTAGATTTTTTATCATGGTAAAATATATATAACATAAAATGTACCATTTTAGCCATTTTTAAGTGTACAGTTCAGTGACGTTAAGTACATTCACATTGTTGCGTGACCATCACCACCATCCATCTCCAGAACTTTTCTCATTTTCCCAAACTAAAAACCTGTATCCATTAAAGTTATTATTTATTCTCTAAAAGTTTGGTAGAATTTACCAGGGAAGCTACCTGGTCCTGGTAGCTTGTAGAAAGTTTTGGGTTTCTTTATATTACTAATTCAATCTCTTTACTTGTTGTAGGTCTATTCAAAGTTTCTGCTTCTTCTTGAGTCTATTTCCTTAGTTTTATGTCCTTCTAGGAATTCGTACATTTCATACAATTTATCCAATTTGTCAGCATATAATTGTTCATAGTACTCCCTGATAATTCTTATTTCTATAAGGCCTCTGGCAATGTCCTCTCTTTCATCTCTGATTTTAGTAGTTTGAGTCTTCTCTTTTTTGATTGGTCATTCTAGTTAAAGGCTTGTCTATGTTGTTAATCTTTTTAAAGAACCAACTTCTGGTTTCATTGATTTTTCTCTATTGTTTTTCTAATCTCTATTTCCCTAATGTCCCCTCTAATCTTTATTATTTCCTTCCTTCTGCTTGCTTAGGATTTAGTTTGCTCTTCTTTTTCCAGCATCTTAAGGTAACAGGTTAGGTTGTTTATTTGAAATCTTTTCTTCTTTTTTAATGTAACATGTACAGATATCAATTTTCCTCTAAACACTGCTTTAGCTGCATCCCACAAATTTTGGCGCAATGTCGTTTTAACTCATCTCAAAGGATGTTCTAATTTCCCTTACGATTGCCTCTTTCACTCATTGGTTATTTATTAGTGTGTTAATTTCCACATATTTGTGAATTTCACAGATTTCTGTTAATTTCTAATTCTACTTCATTATGATCAGGGAACAAATTTTGTACAATTTCAATCATTTAAAATCTACCGAAGGTTGTTTTATGGCCTAACATATGGCCTATTCTGGAAAAAGTCCCATGTGTGCTTGAGAAGAATGTTTATTCTGCTGTTGTTGGGTGCAGTGTTCTATAGATGTCTGTTAGGTCTAGTTTGTGTATAGTGTTGTTCATGTCATATTTTATTGATCTTCTGCCTGGTTTTCCTATACCTTATTGAAAATGGAGTATTGAAGTCTCTAACAATTCTTGTTGTATTGTAAGTATTTCCTCTCAATTTTTCAGCTTTTGTTTCACATATTTTGGGACTCTGTTGTTAGGTGCATACATACCTATAATTGTTATAACTTCTTGACAGACTAACCTTTTTATAATTACTAAATGTCCCTCTTATTGCAAATGACATTTTTTGTTTTAAAGCCTATTTTTTCTGGGCTTTTTTGTTTGTTTGTTTTTGTTTTGTTTGAGACAGAGTCTCCCTTTGCCAGCCCAGCTAGAGTGCAGTGGTGTCATCATAGCTCACAGCAACCTCAAACTCCTGGGCTCAGTAATCCTCCTGCCTCAGCCTCCCAAGTAGCTGGGACTACAGGCGCACACCAGTATGCCTGGCTAATTTTTTCTATGTTTAGTAAAGATGGGATTTCACTCTTGCTCAAGCTGGTCTCGAACCCCTGAGCTTAAGCAATCCTCCCGCCCCGGCCTCTCAGAGTGCTAGGATTAGTGAACCATCGCACCCAGCCTATTTTTTTCTGATGTTATTATAGCCATTCTACCTTTTTTATGATTGCTATTTGCATGGCATATCTTTTTTCATTTTTTTACTTTCAACCTCTTTGTGTCTCTGATTTCCAAGAAGTGAGACTCCTATAGACAGTATATAAGTTGGATCTTATTTTTTACCCAGTCTGACAATCTCTGCCTTTGATTAGATTGTTTAATCAATTCATATTATTATTGATACAGTTATTGATACAGTTGGATTTACATCTGCTATTTTACTTTTTGTCTTACATATGTCTTGTGTATTTTTTGTTCCTCTATTTCTCCTTTTTGCTTTAAATGAATATTTTATTGTTTAATATTTTAATTCCTTTAGTGATTTTTTCACTATATTTGAGTTATGTCCTTAGTGATTGCTCCAGGGCTTACCATATACATCTTAACTTACCAGAACCTACTTTGTATTTATACTAAGAGAATTAAGTTCCTCCAGCTACTCCTATACAACTCTATTCCCTTGTCCCCCTTTTTGTGCTATTATTGTTATACATTAGAGAGCTTCTTATGTGATTCCTTATGGGAGTTTAGATGGGAGACCAAAGCCCAGAGAGAGTCTGGCTTGGTCTTATACTAGCTGTATGACTGCAGGTAAGTCATTTAATATCTTTGAGCCTCAGTGTCCTCACCTGTAAAATGGGGAGGATTGGATGAACATAGCTCCAAGGATAAAGTGAGCTCTTAACCCTGATCCTACACATTATAGGGGCTCTGAAAACAGTGGCCTGTGTTCGGCCCTCAAAGAATCCCAGGAATCCACTTACCCCAGCATGCTTACATCAGAGTCCAGAAGCACGCATGCCCAGTCAAAGCCACGGGGAGCTCCTTCTCCCTAGTGCTTGCCTCTGCAGGGGAGCATCTTACAGTGAACTTCAGCAAAGGCTTGGATGTCGGGCTGGGATGACAAACTGGCCCATCCTCTGAGCCAGCCCCTCCTGATGAAGGTCAGTAGGCTGCAAGAACCACCAGCATGGGCCAGAAATGCCCCCAGGGCATGTTCGTAGCCCCAGCTAAGGCCCTGCATTTGTGCTTCAGCACCTGTCCCTGCCACAGGCTGAATGTGATTGAGGCTTTTGGAGCCAGTGCTAGGAAGGGATGGGAACGGGAAGCAACCACAGCTGAGTGTCCAACCTCTGATTGGTAGATGTCCAGGCCCTCGCCTGGGGAGGGAAACAAAAAGCCCTCCTCCAGCTGGTAGCCCGCCTACACTTACTCTGCAGGTGGCCACCTAAACTCTGCTTGACAGAGGCCTCATTCCCCCGAGACAGCTCAAGGCCTCCCTGCTCATTTCCCCATCAGGTCTCATGTCTGGCGCCACTCACGCGATACATGCATTGGCAACCTTTGTGATCCCAGCCCCATTGCAGAGCTTGAGAACACAGAGAGTGATCAAACAGCAGTCATGGAAACCACACAGGAGCATGTGCAACCCATGCAAAGCAAGGGCCTGGACATGGGCTCTGGGAGAACAGGCAAGGGCAGCCCTCTCAGAACAGGGCCTAGGAATGATCTGGCATCTCCCCACGCTTGCTCCTGCCCCTGTGGTCCATCGAGTGTGTGAAGCTGGATCCCTGCTGCTGTCCAGGGATCAGGCTGGCGACCTCAGGAAGGACTCAGACCTAGGGCAGGGGACACTGGAGAGTGAGCCCTGGACTTGGAAGCCAGACCTAGGTTCTAGCAGGGCTCTGCCGCAGAGTAACTGGGTGACCACAGGCCAGTGCTGAGCCTCAGTCCACACATCTGTAAAAGGAGAAAACTGCATCCCCGTGGGGATGAGATGGAGGGAATTAAGTGGCACTCGAAGGCACTCACTAACAGGGTGCTGTCTGTCCCTGAGCGAGGCGGTGGGTGCCTGTGGCTGCCCCTTGCTGACTCTGACCCCTCCCGAGGACCCCATCCCCTAGAGCCCTGGGAGGACGAAGTCACCGGTTCCCAGGAGCTTCCTTCCATAGGGCTCTCAGGGTCCCAGCTGTTAGCCCTAGAGGAGGTTCTTGCCCCCTCCCCTTGTCTCACACACCACACCACTTCCCGGAAGTCCCCACCCACCTCTCTGTGTCTCTGTCCTGCCTGGATGCCTCCCCCTGCCTTCCCTGAGCTAACCCACCCCTTCTCACGCTCCACGATCCCCTCTGCTTCACCTCCTCTGGGAAACCTTTCCTGATCTGATCCAACCCCCGAGGCCTGCCTGAGGCCAGGAGAGTCGTTCCTCATCCTCTGTCCCCCTGGACATTCCCCACCCCTTCTCAAGACATTGGTAAAGTCAAGTTGACCTTTCAAACTCATGTCTTGGTGGCAAAGACTCCTCTTCTAGCACTGAGAGTCTTGTATTCAAGCCTCTGCCACTAAAACGCTGTGTGACCTCAGACAAGTCCATTGCCCTCTCTGAGTTTTCCTTTTCCTATCTGAGAGTTAGTTGAGCTCCTAGGGCTTCATAGAAGTGGATGGGTGGTCAGGCTCCACTCCCAGAGGCTCCTGCCGGCAGCAGGGCAAGGCGCTGCTCCCTTCATCCCGGCCAGGAGTGGTCAGGATAGAACCCGTGGGCTTGACCCCAGACTGTCCTCCATTTATTCAGGGGTAGAGAACTCACAGGGCAGCAGGGGTGGAGGAGGAAGGTGTGTGGCGGGCTGGGCCCCAGCTCCGTGTCCTCTCTCTCTGTCCACAGTAGCGCGATACAACCGCACCAGCTACTTCTACCCGACATTCTCAGAGAGCTCAGAGCACAGCCACCTGCTCGTGTCTCCTGTGCTGGTGGCAAGTGCCGTCATAGGGGTGGTCATCATCCTCTCCTGCATCACCATCATCGTGGGCAGCATCCGCAGGGACAGGCAGGCCCGGCTCCAGCGGCGGCACCACCGCCACCGCCGCCACCATCACCACCACCACCGCCGCCGGCGGCACCGACACCGAGAGTACGAGCACGGCTATGGTGAGCTGCCACCTGCCCTGGGCCCCTGGGACTCCCGTCCAGTTATGATTGCAACCTAGGAGGCATCGAGGAGCTGGCAGCTCTGCCATGGGTGGGGCGAGGTGGTCAGGGAAGGCATTAGAAGTCTTGGGTGATCAGGAAGAGCTCACAGGTGCCACCATAATGTTCTCAGGGGCATGAGAGGCCCTGTTTTCTGCCAAGAGTGAGGCCAAAGGTCAGAGGGAGGGTGTCACTCCTCCCCGACCCCTGCCTTGCTGGTCCAGCAGGTGCCTGGATGGAGGGAAGGACGGAGGGATGGAGGGATGCAGGGATGGAGGGATGGGTGGGATGGGGGGATGCATGATGGGGGATTGAGTGGAAGAATCAGTGGGAGGATGGAGAGATGGATGGGTGGAGGGGACGAGTGGATAAATGGGTAGACGGAAGGACGGATGAATGGAGAAGTAGAGGAATAGGGGAAGAGGGGGATGGATAGATGGGTGGATTGAGTGGGTGGATAGAGGTATGGGTGGGTGGAGGGATGCAAAGATGGAGAGAGGAGGGTAGGGGGATGGCTGGGAGGGTGGGTATATGAATACGTGGACAGACGAATGAATGGAATG
The DNA here is from genome assembly GCF_000956105.1 of Propithecus coquereli. Classification (NCBI taxonomy): domain Eukaryota; kingdom Metazoa; phylum Chordata; class Mammalia; order Primates; family Indriidae; genus Propithecus; species Propithecus coquereli. Next base: position 5,194,053 of record NW_012152729.1, on the reverse strand, counting down.
AATGACGAGTGAAGCAAAGCTGTCCCCAGAGAGCCTGCAGAGTGCAAGCAGAACTGATTCCAGGGTCTCCTGATTATTAGAACCACCCTTACACAGAGTTGCTGGCTAATTCTTGGGTCGCCAGTCCCAGAAGTGTCCCTCTGGCCAAAACGCCTGAACTTTTTACAGAATGCAGCCACCTGATTCTGTCTCATTCCTGGAAGGGCCAGTGGTCTAAAAGCAGCAGGAAGGAACTCACTTGCATTCAATTTTCAGACAATTTTCAATGGCAGGAAAAAGCCAGGTCCTCCCACCCCCCTCAACCACCCAGCCCACCCCCATCCCTGCTCATCTGCAGCCACCCGCCAGGCAGGGAGGCCCCTTCACACTGCGGATGAAGTGACTCCTGGGATCCAGAGCCACGGCAGGACCTGAGGGGCTGTCCCGCTCCAGGGCAGGAAGAGTTTGGGAAAAAGAAAGAAAGGAAACATGTTAAAAATAGATCCAACTGGAGCCCATCAGCCCTCCTCCCCTCCCCCAACACATCCTGATTAACCAGCCGGCTTGGGGCATTTCCTCTCCCCTTTTCACAGAGGGAACTGGTTAAGGAAGGAATCAAGGGGTACGTGAAGCAGGGAACAGAGGCCCGGTAGTGATGGCCAATGTGTGAGGGGCACTTTCTGTGCATCATCTCTTCGTGCGAAGTCCTTCTTGTGGTCCTAGGGAGTGGCTACTTCTTATCGCCATTTCTGCTTACAGCTCAGAAGCTGAGGTTGGAGTGGTTAAGTGACAGGCCTGGGGCCGCCCAGCCAGCAAGTGGTGGGTGCCAGACGTGAGTCCCGGAGCCTGAGGCAGTCCACAGGCTGCCCCCTGCATAGCCCCGAGGTCGCAGGTGTGAGGGAGACACCTGTGGAGCCACCCCAGGGGCTCAGGGCAGTGTGCAGCAGACACACCCACGGCCAGGGTGGACGCTGCTCCGACCTCGTGCTGTCCCTCTGGGAAGGCAGGTAGGAGAACCAGGAGAGCAGGAGGCTGGACAAGACACAGAGGGACATTACGGGGACAAGTCAGGGGGCAAGTGGCCACTGTGGAAGAAAGACACAGCAGGTTAGTGGCCTGGCCAACGATGAGGACTGAAGAGAAAGGTCAGCAGTAATAACACAGATGTGGAAACTCAGCCAGGCCAGTGCCCATGTCTCCCCGGAAGCCGAGGACTCTGCAGGCAGACAGGCCACGTGACTTCACCTCTCAGTTTCCCCATCTGGGAGAGGGGAGGTCATGGGGGCAGAGCACAGTAGGTGCTCTGGCTGCAAGTTCCTCTTCTGCCCTCACCCAGAGCCTCTCGAAGGACTACCTTGGATTGGGCCTAAACAATGAACCAAGATATTTCTTAACTTTGGTAAGGAGAAGGCTAGAGGGATTTCACCTTCCATGAGGTAGAAAGCAGGGCTTCCAGAGTCCTCGGCCTTGTGGGTCTGTACTGACATGGAAATCAGGAGAGAAGGGAAAAGAAGGAATTTGGGGAGTTCAAATGGGGGAGAGGGGGCTGCTTTCCTTGTAGCTGTCCCTCAGGATCCCTGCCTAGCTGGACGTCTGGGGCTGAACTTGGTCATTCATCTCAGACTTGGGGGCCGAGCAACACCTCAGGGCAGCCTCAGTTTCCCTGAGATGCTCGGCCTCTGGGAGGCCCAAGAAAAGGCAGCCCAAGAGGAGACAGTAAACGCAGTTTGGTGCAGCCCTATCAGCCCTCAGGGACAACACCACGGCCACCCCACTCCAGTCCAGGAAACATCCCTCGGTTTCCCCAGGAATCCCGTGTGCCCGCCACAACCTCTTGCCCTGCAGGTGGAACGCTTCCCTGAGCCCAAAGACCCTTCCCTGGCAATGCTGGCCGGGACAGGACTCCGTCCCAGAGCCCAGCGGCCCTGGTTCAACTTCTGGCCTCACCATGTTGTTTTGTGCCTACATCTTTCTTTAGTTCCTTCCCAAAGTCCTTCCAAAAATTCTATCTTTCAGCTGAAGCCCTGTAGGGAAACAAATATCATTTCAGCTCCCTTTTTTACAGCATATGTTATTGGGTTCATTTTTCCTAGTGGAAAAGTAATATGTGCTCACTGTAGAAAACCTGAAAAATCCAGACGATATGAAGAAGAAAATAAAGGTCATGACCCTGTCATCTGGATAGAGCCACCGTTAACATGTTTGTAATATTTTCATCTGAGAGCTTTCTCAGTGTCCACATTATACCTACAGTTTCATATCTTAGAGTTTTCCATCCACTTTGTATCAAGAGTGGGAAAAAGAGATTAGAGAAGTGGGAAAGCAGCCTTTAGGGTTATACAAACTGCATGGATTCCAGCTCCATGTTTTGCCAGGCTTGTAACCCCGAGCCTCAGTTTCCCAGTCTGTAGAATGGGAAGGGCCACCCAGAGCAAGGAGAGGTCAGAGCCCCGCCCCTGATGCCAAGCCCCACCCCCAGAGGGGAGGAGCCACTTGGGAGCCCTGGGGCTTGGGAGACCTCATGCCCCAGCCATCTTTGAAGGTCCCACTGTTCCCAGCTGCGACTAGACCTATCAGAAACTGGAAGGTGGAGAGCTTAGACAGTGAGGAGCCAAGACATCCCCTGCCCTCTGGCCCTGCTACTCACTGTGTGTCCTCAAGCAAGTCACTGGGCCTCCGTGAACCTCAGCTGTAGAATGAGTGGATTGTGCCCCAGTGGCATTTCCTAAGCTGTGTTACTAGGTCTAAGAAAGTAAGATTCTGTGGTCAAATGCTGGACAAGCACAGTTAAATGTGTTTCTTAGATGCAGGACTTTTCAGAGCCTTTGATCAGCTAATGCGTGGTTAAAAGCCCCAGAGGAAAATGCAGTATGTGAACTAAAGGGAATAGTGTGTGGTTGGGGTAGGGGGCTGATCCCAGAGCTCTCTGCAGCCCTCATTCCTTCCACTCCCCTGCCCATTTTTCATGCCCCAGCCTGACTCCCCAGTTCAGAGCTCCCTGTTCGCACCACACTCTTCTCATCTCCCTCCTTGGCTCAAGTTGATCAGTTGCCTCCTCCTGGCCTTCCCTCTTCCCCTGGCTAATTCTAAGACTCAGCTCTAGCAGCACTTCCTCCAGGAAGCCCTCCCTGACCTCCAGGCTGGTCATGTCTGTCCCTGCTCCTACAGCCCCAGAGCTACCTCTGTCAAAGCTCACAACACACTACCCAGTACCAGGCTGTTCCCAGGACAGGGTGCCACTGCCCTGGGAGTCCCACCCAGACAGAGCCAGCTCTGTTTCCTCTCTGCGACCTCATGCCCAACCTTGCAATGGTGTGCACGTTCTGGGCTGCCTCTGCGGGATAGAGGCAGCTGTGCCTGGTAAGGGGAGATAGGAGCCTCAGTGGTCTCAGGTAGACTCGTAAGGGCCACGCCTGGGTACTGGCCTGAGGCCCAGGCTGATGGTCTGTTCCCTGCAGTGTCTGACGGACACACATACAGCCACTCAAGCCGCAGGATGCGCTATGCCTGCAGCACCACGGAGGACTGGCCCCCACCCTTGGACATCAGCTCTGACGGGGACATGGATGCCACGGTGCTCCGGGAGCTGTACCCAGATTCTCCTCCAGGGTAAGGAGGCCACGTGGGCAAAGTGGCATGAGAGGTGGGGCCCTGGACATGAGGACACCCCTACCATGGAAAATGGGGGTGCCTCTCCACATGGGGTAAATGAATGCAGGAGCCATCTGCGTGGTGGCCGTGGCCATCTCCTCACCCCTCCTGACCAAGCAGGTCCCCTGACGCGGTCCGTGACTCAGCAGATGTCACCAGGGAGTGCTAGGAAAGGAAGAGACAAGCTCAGCTCCTTCAGGCCGTGAGCAGGCCTGCCAGGAATGCCCCTGCAGCTTCGGGGGTTCCATGGCGGCTGTCCTGAGCCCCCTGGGGGTCTGTTCCTCCAGGCGTCTCCCTAGGAGGTTGGCCAGGGTGGTGTGAGGTTATTTCAGTGTCCATGGGATCAACTCCCCGCTAGGGAAAAAATTCGTTTTGCTTCTATAAGTAACACCAGGGACCAGGGTGCCAAAGAGCGTGTGAACGCACATGTTTGCATCTCATGGCCCCAGGTTGACTCGCTCTGGAAATTCTTCCTTGTGTGATCTTAAGCAAGTTATTTAGTCTCTCTGTACCTGCTCCCCATTGTTATGGAGAAACGGCCATAGTACTAACACCTGCCCCATAGGACAGTGATGAAAATGACATGAAATCGTGCAGGTGAAACGCTCGGCAGAGCACCCAGCACGTGGCACTTGACACATGCTGACTTTGCCCACCACCATCGTTATTACTGCCCCAAGGTCATGGGTGGCAAGGTACCGGTGCTGAGAGGATGAGAGGATGCGACCCTGGAGGACAGGCTGACATGGGAAACCTGCCTTTGTCGAGGGCGCTCAGTGGCTCCCACCTGTGCGCGGAGGGGCCGGCCGGGCCCCCGAGGCCCTGGGAAGGGCAGTGCCATCGGCCCTCTCTGGGCAGTGGGGGCATCTTTGCTCTGCATCATGGTTCAGAGGGACCCATGGACTCTTTCCTAAACCTGGAAGGGCAGCTTTGGAGTGACTTGAGGCCAAGGGGTGTCTGGCAGCCTGAGATCACTCCTGCCCAGCCCAACCCACACACAGGACCCAGCAGGGGACATGATCCACATCCAAAGCAGATTGTCCCTGAAGAGAGGCCCCTGAACCTTAGGGAGAGACCCCCACGCCCAGCCTTAAGGCCCAGGCTCCACAGGGCACTGAGAAAGCCTCTTATCTCGCAGCTACGAGGAGTGCACAGGGCCAGGGGCCACGCAGCTATACGTCCCCACGGACGCACCCCCGCCCTACTCGCTGACGGACTCCTGCTCCACGCTGGGTGGCACCCTGGACTCGGGCAGCGGCCACGGCCCTCGCCAACACCAGCAGGAGCAGAGGACCCCGGGCCACAGTGGTGTCCGCACCATCTCCATGGACACCCTTCCCCCATACGAGGCCGTGTGTGGGGCCGGCCCCCCATCGGGCCTGCTGCCACTGCCGGGACCAGGACCAGGGGCAAGGGGCTCACAGGACTCGCCCACCCTAACCCGGGCCCCCGCCTCTGGCCCAGAGAGGATCATGTGAGTGACCCAGCTGGCCAGGGCCTGCAGGTCCCTCCAGGCTGAGCCACATCCTACAGGCACAAACACAGACACACACACACACACACACACATGAGACTTGTATACACAGAGACATATACACTGACATACCCCATGTGCACACACAGAGCTAGACATGTCTCACCTGTGTGTAGACATGTGCACACACAGGCCCACCACACTCACACAAAACCCACCTGCGACTTCCCACCTCCTCCTCCCAGCCTGTTGGTTGTGCCTCTGTAGACAGCGCTGGGGGAAGACGGGCGAAGCAAGAACGGGGCTCTCTCTGCCCTCTCCCTGGGCCTGTTTGCCCCTGCCCTCACCCGGCAGTCCGTGCCCAAATTCTGATTCTGCCTCCAGAAACTACTCGACCATCCCAGGTCAGCTGCCTGCCCCAACCCCGACCCCAGGGCCGGCTTGTCCTCCTGGGAAGTGGGACAGGCCCCAGTGAGAGGCCCCTGTGTGCTGTGCCTATCTCTCAATTCAAGGGCAGAAGAGCCACAACATCACCACCCTGCCACTTACAGGGTTGGGGACACAGGTCTGGGGGCTCAGGTATAACCTGGAGGCCCTCACGGCCCACCAGGCCCCCTCCCTAACCCAGCACCCTCAGTCTGGTGGTGCTAGCGGGGTTATCTCAGAAGCTGCAGGGGAGGAACAGGGCCCTTGCAGGTGGGTGGCTGGGGTCTTGGGTTATAGCTGCTCCCTTGTCAGTCCAACCACTGCCCAGGACGGAGGGTCCTCAAGGAAGATGAGGCCATTGCCCTTCCCCGGGTGGCCTCCCCGCAATGCTGCCTGGACACCGTGCCAAGGCAGAGAAGTGGCCCCTCCCTCAGCCTCTGCCCAGCCGACCACTGTGGCCTGAGCTCGAATGGATGGAGCCAAACCCCAGAGCCGGTGCTGTCCTCCTGGGTGGCAGCTCTTAGCTGGGAATGGTGAGTCGACGTGTTCTGGCCTTGCCCCTCCAGGGTGTCCGCAGAGACAAAACAAAGGGGATGTGAGCCCCGTAGATACCACCACGCCACCACGAGGGGACCCGTGGTCGTGTCTTGGTCTCACTGCCAGGGTCCCACCACAGAAGGGGCTTGGTGGGGTCAGCCTGGTTGTGGAAAGGCTCAGATCTTGGCCCAGGAACCCCAACGATTTCCAACAAAGACCACGCAGGTAACGGAGGTGATTCCTGAAGACCCAGCCTGCCAAGGTTGGCAGCCACGATTCAGTGAGGAGTGTCCCTGCTAGCGTCGCCAGCAGCCATCACCCTGCCCTTAAACAACAGCACCCATCATCCATCCTCTTCCCCGCGTTTCAATTCCTCCAACGAAGGGCTAAGACGATTCAGTAATCCCTTTCTTAAACAGAGGGGTGGCAAGGATGAATTTTATTTTCTGTAGAAATAGCATTTCTTCTGGTACGGAGCTGGAAGGAAGCCACCCAGAGGTTCTGTAGCATCCTGTGTGCCGTGTCCTGGAGCCCCAGACACCTGGGGGAGGGACCGTGTTTACAAGCAGTTCTATACAGTTACGCCTTTGCGGTGTACTGTTTTCTAGGCAAAAAATATCTGTCCATTGTACTGTATAGCCTTTTAAATGCACTCCAGGGATGAGACTCTTTTAAAAGCTGCATCCTGCTTCTGCAATTTCTAGAGCGTGCTGTGGGGGAAAATAAAAAGATAAAATTCCCCTACCTACTCATCAGTGTTTGAGGGATGGAGCTGAACAGCTTTTCTTGTTCCTGGACGAGGCACTGAATAAGCAACAATGTATCTTTTCTGTGTTCAAAATAAATTATGTCATATCAATAAAAATGTAGCAAGAAGTAACACTTGCAAAAAGTGCATGGGGGTTCCCACCTTCCGCAACTTGTAAGGAAAGGAAACAGCAAAATGCAACAAACTGAAAACATGCCTCCAGCTAGCAAGCCCTGCCCTTTACTGCTCAAGATTAGGCATTTTGCTGAAGCCTTGTCATTTTGTCATTTTCCTGTTGATATGGATATTTGGGTAGTCAGTGACTTACAGGAGGTGTTTTTTTTTTTAAATCTCACTGAAACATGGCATCATTTCTGAGACTTGGCTGGTGTAAATGTCACTGGGATGAGCCATCAACTTCAGGACCTGACTCTAGGAACACGAGGGACTACACGTTTTACTTGAACAGCAGTTGGCTTCCAGCACCCTGATGGTTTGTACTACCAGGCTCTGCACAAATTTTCTTCTTCCTTTCTGTGTCCTCCATAAGACCATGGCTTTGGTTGTCCATCTCTTGGCAGAGCCTGGTTCCCCGTCTCTGTCTCACCCTCCCACTAGAACCCAAGCAGAGTCCGCTGGCATAGCCCTAGACCCCCAAGTGATCTGAAAGTGGGGTGTGACCCTGAAGGAGGGTGCAAGTGGAGGGGAAGGTCACTGTGAGGAAGGGAAGCACTGGCTGCTCCTTCCACGTCCCAGCGGGCCCCCACCCCCACTCCGAGCCCACACTGCCACCTGCCGGCTCCCTGGTGCCACTGTTCAAAGCCAGTGAGTCAGTTCCAATGAGGAACCCCCACTTCTCCCACTTTGAAACCCACTGCCCATGGACACTCATAGTTGTAGACAAAACTTGTCATGTTGATCCGGGGCTTGCCTTCCTCCCTTGGGATGTTCCATGAGGTTAAAGCCCATTTTTAGGACAAGCTCCTGTCCCCCAACATCTCCCTCTGGACACATCCTGATACCTGTGACCCTCTCTCTGTCTGCAAAATAATCCCTCCTTTGTTCTTGTAACCACCACCAGGTGTGGCTCGGGTGCCACCTCCGTGCCCTGGGGCCCCTCCTCCCTGGAGTGAATATAGAAACCTTCTCAGTGATGGTGTCAAGCCCCACGCTGACCCCAACCTGAACCAGCCCCCATCGACACCTGCTCCAACAGCAAAGACTCAGAATCCCACAGCCCGTGGGACTGTCGGGCTCTTGGCTTTTCCTGTCTCCTCCATCGACAGCGTGCCCTGTGCCGGGGTATGTCCACACATGGTAGACATTCAAGGTCCTTTGCACGTTCCCGCAAGGACACCGGCCTCCTTCCTGTGCTGGGGCCTGAGGGGTAGGGGCTGAGGAGAACACCCCAGGTACCTGGGCTCAGGAGTGAAGCCACATCACCGCATCATCGGGACATTGGGAATCGGGGGCGACGCGTTGGAGAGGGAGGTGATCCAGGAGCCCCAGAGGGAATGGGGCAGGGAAACAAGGAAGGGCAGGGAGCCAGTGAGGGTGTCATCAAGCAGGTCACCACTGTGGGCCACCGTGCTCAGGCAGGGGCAGGGTAGACATCAGCCCACCTGCAGGGTGAGGGAGGGGGACCATGTATACACCCACTCTCAGCAGTGTCTGCTGGGAGGCTGCCCTTTGGAGGATGTTCATTCCTGCCCCCTGTGCAGGCCAAGCAGGCTCCTCTGGGCAAAGATAGTCTTCAGGCAGGCGAGTTGCAGATGCTGGCAGATGAAGCATCACCATGGCCAGCATGGCTGCCACTGGGTCAGCATGCACAGGTGTGGCAAGGTCCCAGGTCTCCGGACAGGGCACCAACAGCATCTGCCACATGTGAGCAGCAGGCGTCAACCCAAAGGGGGAGGAAGGAGGGTTGATACAAAGGATGGAACATCCGTTGTCACACCGGCCAAGCCCACACATACACACACACAGGGGTCCCTCACGCCAAGTTCCTCCAGACACCCCCGGACACACACTCATCTGTGCGTGTCCCATCGCCTGTGGGTTTGTGCACAGTGGCTCAGACGGCGTTGGTGCACACACTAGTGCCCCTCTCACTCAGAACTCACACACATGCACAGCTGGTGTTGCACGGTCCAATGCTGCCCACGTTCACGCTCAGGTATTCCCATCCACGCCCGCCTGCATGGCTGACCAGGCTCTGGGCGGGAGCAGCAGAGGGACAGGCAGCTTCATCGTCTGCAGGAGTGAATCTTCTGTCCTGGGCTCTGCTCTGCTCGATGCCACATCACACCTCCCCAGGCCCAGGTGAACTCTCTGGAGCCCAGGATGGATTGCCTAGGTCAGGCCTGGTATCTCTGGGCACATCTTTGACCCCTGGATGACAACACAGCTGTACCTGCCCATCGTGTCTCCAAGAAAGCCAGGCTACAGGTCCTCAGGTCCTGCGGCCCCAGCCTCAAGCCATCCACGATGTGCCCTCCTCACCAGTATGGGGCCTGGGGCCTGGGGCTGCCTGTCTCTGCTCTGCCGCTGGTGGCTGCCTGGTCGACAGCCCACCACAGAGCTGGCAGTATCTGGACTGTAGGGTAGAATAGGGGGACACCACTTGAAGAGGACCCTCCATCCCATAGCAGGCTCTGAGCCTTATCACCCACCCCTGTTACTCAATTGCAAGAGGCAGAAACCCAACGTGAACCTTCTTAAGCAAGGAAGGATACTCACTGGTTCATGTAGCTGAATTGTCCAAGTGATAATCCCAACTTCAGGCACAGCTGCATCCAGGAAGCCTCAGAATATGGGCAGGTACATTGTCCCTCTGGGCTCTGCTGTCTGCCTCGTGGCTTTCATTCTCCCATCAGCACAATGGCTGTGGAAGCCCCAGGTCTACCTTGGTTGGTTCATAATCCAAAACAAAGACAGATCCTCTCTCCCAGAGAGCAAATATCAAATCTCAGAGAGAACGCGATCTCTGAATGGCTGTGGCTGGGACTGGAGTCCTTGATTGTCTGGGCCCGGGTCCTGTGCCTGCTGGGGAGGGTGGGGGAGGGAAGGTGGCCAGTCTCTCCTGGCATGCGTTTTCCAAAGGAAAGAGGGAAGGAGGCTGGGAGGACCGGGCACACGCAAGACAGCAGACCCTGCCATGTTCTCTTGACAGGCCGGGCCCTACCTGCCAGATCACAGTCAGGCCATGGGTAGGCAGTGACCCCAGGGGGGATGAGGGCAGGAGCTGGGGCAGGGGAAGGCAGGGGGCAGGTTGCTAACCGGGAGCCCCCAGCAGAGAGAAGAGGAGTCAGAAACAGCCTCCAGCTGGGCCTGCACGCTGCAGATTCCCTGGATGCCACCCTGAATCTGAGCTGGCTCTTTGCAAAGGTGGCCTGGGGTGGGGGTGGGGGCCGGGGAACCCCACCTGTGGCCAGATGCAGGGAGCCAGCCCAACTCCGCACTCTGTGACTTAGGGGTGTGCGAGGCTCTCCCAAGGAGTACGCCCACTCAGTCTGGTTATTACTTGGTTTTGTTCCTGGGGCTCCAGTCCGGCACTGACTTCTCCCTGAGGGCCATGTCACAGTGGGCTCCCCTCCTCCTCCTCCTCCTCCTCCTCCTCCTCATAGCCCTGCCCTTCCTGGGCTGTCCCCAGGGGTCTGAGTCATCCCTCCCAGACTGGGGACCCAGGGTCAGGCCCAAGCTGGTTACTCTCCAGCATGGAGCCCGGGCCGGGGACGGGGGGTTGATGGAGTGGACAACCAGCAAGACGTCCAGCTCAATTCTGAGGGAAACAGGTTTGTTTCTCCCTGTGTGTCACACACAGACTTGGTGACAGTAAGTCCTGCGTTCCAGATTTGGGACCTCCTGCCCAGGTAGCACCCCCACCTCTTGTGGCCTCTGAGCTGAACCCCAAGTCTCTGCAGGGAATCTGGGAGCCACTGTGAGTGAAGGCTGGTGGCTGGGACCCAGAGGTCTAGCTTCTCTGCTTCTGTCATCAGCTCACCGGTGACCTTGAGCCGGACCCTTTCTTTCCTGGGGCCTCAGGACCCCAAAGCCCCATCAGCCTCCCCAGGCCAAAGCTGCCCCTGCAGATCTCTAGTGCCCCACCTCCCCACCTCACCCACATCGTCCCCAAGGACAGTCACACTGACACAGAGAAAGCAGGTTCTCACTAAGCCCATCACTCCCTAGAGGGCCCAGGAAGTGTGAATAATGCAATTAACACCCAGTGCAATATTTCAGGAGGCTGCCAGGGCCAACGCAGAGACAGAGAAGGGCTGACTCCAGCGGAGATGGCAGCGAGCGGGCGGTCCTAGGCACCAGGCCCAGCCCCAGTGCTGTCACTGTCATAGGCTGGGCCACCCTGGGAGAGGTGGGCTGAGGACTAAGGTGGCCAGAATGAATCAAGTAGTTAACAAGTAACCAAAAGCAATAGAAGAATCACAAGGAGGGGAGGGGGAAGACACTGGACACTTTGGTTCCCCAAGGACATTTTCCTGAGCAGCCTGAAGGGAAACCAACTCCCAGGCCCAGCCCTGGCCCCTGGCCCTTCCCCAGGTGAGGTGGCCATCCCCTCAGGTAGCAGCAGTGAGTGGCCCCTGATCCCTCATGTAGCTCTTGAGAGCAGAGGGGTCACCATCCTCAGCCAGCTCTGTCCCAGACCAGGCCCCCAATCTCTAGGGGCGTCCTTAGACCGGAAGCCGGGAGCACGGCTGGGGCCACCAGCCCAAGATTTTATACTGAGTGGGCTGGGCAAATTTACAAACTCAACAAGATATAGGAGGAATCATGAATATTTATGAAAAAGGGAAATCATGCACATTTGTAATTGTGTTTTATCTCTCCCATCCCATGATGGCTGGGAATTCAGTTTTAAGGTGTTTCTGGGGTCCCTTTGGCCAAGAGGGGTCCATCCAGTTAGCAGAGGGCTTGGGATTTTATATGTAGTTCACATGGGGCCAAAGTCAGCTGGTGATGGTGGCAGCCCAGATACTAGGGTCACTCAGCCCTGGAGGTCTACCCAGGCCCCCTCGAAGATACAAGAGCCCCCCAGCACTCACTACATCCCCCCAGAGGGACTGGCGGTGCCAGTTCCTGCCCAGGGACACAACTTCAGCAATGGCTGAAGTAAGAAGATTGCTCTCCCATGACATTCAGCAGGAGGTGACCACAGGGGAGGTTCCAGATCTGGGACCAGGGCAGGGGAGGGGGAGCAGGGTACTGGGGGAGCAGCAGCCAAACCCATGGCTTGTCCGGCACAGAAACCAATCTCCAAGTCCAACTGGTCTTAAATCCCAGTCCTGCCACTAAGAACTGTGTGACTTTGGGCAACTCTCTCTACCTCTCTGAGCCTTGTGTTCTCATCTCTAAAGTGAGTGTGGTCAGACCTGCCTCCCAGGAGTGGGAAGAGGTAGCCAGGTGAAGTGGCATAGCGCCCATCAGCACCTGTCCCAGGGAAGGGCCCCCCAAGGAGGCTCGCTGTCCCCTTCATATCCCAGCTCAGTTGCGTGACCTTGGACAAGTCACCCCGCAGGTCTGAGTGGCAACTTCCCTCAGCATCCTTCAGACCCACTCTTCCTGTCACGGCGCAGACGGAGAGCGGAGATGTGTAGACAACCAGACGTGTAGCGCACCCTTAATCCGTCTGGGGTTCACTGCGAGCCTCCCTTTCCTCTGGCTAACTTGCGGTTATATTTAACCTTTATTCATTCTTTTCTGAACATTAACATAATAAGCATGCTTATCCTCAAACCCAAACAGAACTTCAGCTGTCCCCCTAAGCCTGCTCCTGCTGGCATTCCCCATCTGGGTAAACAAGTCCTTCATCTACTCATAGCAATTGCAGAAATCATCTTTGATTCTTCTCTTTCTCTTTCCCTCACATCCCTCGTCCAATCCCCAGCTCCCTAGCGCTCTTTCACAACAGAGTCCGAATCCAACCCCTTCCCTCCTCCTTCCACGGTGACCAAATGCACCTGAGCTGCCCTCTCTCTCTCTCAGACCCCTGGAGGTTGCCAGCCTCCTGCTGGTCTCGCGGCTTCCAGCTGCCGCCAGAAAATTCTGTTAAAACCTCAGTTTGACCATGACTCTCATCAGTTCATTTCCTTTCAGGGGTGCGCAAGATACCTCAGCTCCTCACTTCCTCTTACCTCATCTCAGGCCCCTTCCCCTAAGGCCCCCTGCAGCCAAAGCCACAGTGGCTTCTGCAAGGTTCTTGAATGGGCTAAGCCTGGCCCTCCCCGCAGGCCACCTCCCCCCACCCCTTTCTCTTTCTTGTTATTCCTATCTCACCTTAAACGTCACCTTCTCAGAGAGGCCCTCCCTGACCAATCATCTTGCTATCACATCAGCTTAATTTTCTGCACAAAGACTTTTTAAATTTATTTATTCATCTTCCATCCCCCGGACTAGAATATAAGCTCCTTGAAAAATAAACTTCATCTTGTCATCTCCTTCACCACTGTTTCCAAGGATCTACCAAATGGAACCATCGAACGAGTAGAAAACTCAGAAAGTACAGATGAGGATGAAAACAAAAGCAAAAATTATCATCACCTCCGCCATTCAGAGATATCCAATATTAGCACGTTGGTGCAATTTGTCTTTTTCTCTATATGTACATATATTACAAATTGGGGATTGTAATATTTTTAGTGTTGTGTTCTGCTTTTATTTCCCACGAAGAGTGATTTTAACTAATTTCAGACTTAGAGAAAAGTTGCAAAATAGTACAATGAATTCCTTTATATCCTGCACCCTGCATCCCTTGAAGTTGACATCTTAGATTAACCAAATATATGAGGACTGAACTCTGATCTTTTTCTTTGCCCAAAGAAACTCCTTTCTAAGAGGGCCTGGTGAGTCACGCCTACAAATGATAAAATCTCAGTAAACAGGTTTTTATGATGGGGTTTATTTCCCAACCTGATTCTGGTATAGCATCACATAAAAGACAGAAGACACTTATCCTAGCTCAAGCATTCCTTCCCGCTGATTCCTAGTCTTTTCGGACAAAGCTTAACTCTTTCAGCCAATTGTCAACTAAAGAATCCCTAAACCCACCTATGACTTTAAAGCCCCCACTTTGAGATGACCCACCTTTTTGGGCCAAACCAATGTATGTCCTCCATGTATTATGACTTTACCTGTAATTCCTGACCCCATTCTTCCTTCTTTTCCAGCCTTTCCCCTCTAACCTATTTCAATTCTGGGTATTCTTCCTGTATTTCCTTTGCACCTCTGTATTTTCTTCTATCTCTTCTTTCTTACATAAAGGGAGCATACAGGTACTCATTTGGGCATTGTTTTTTTCACTTAACAGTATGTCCTAGAAATTACTTCATATCTGTTCAGAGAGATCGTCCCCATTCTTTTATATAGCTGCATAGTACTCCACTGTGTGGACGGACCATAGTTTATTTAACTACTCTCTTATGTATGCATTTTTAGGTTGTTTCTAATATTTTGAAATTATGTACAATGCTGCAATAAATAACCTTTTGCATATATTTTTTCATATTGTAGGAAGTATATATTAGATCCTAGGAGTGGGATTGCCAAATTGCAATATAAGTACATATCTAGTTTGTTAGGTGTTACCAAATTTCCCTCCAGATGGGTTGTGCAAATTTGCATTTCCACCAGCAATGAATGAGAGTGCTTGTTTCCCCACAGCTTTACCGACAGAATATGTTAAGATACACACACATACACACACACACACACACACACAAACACATAAAATTTGGGGGGCAAATCTGGTAGGTGAGAAATGGCATCACAAAATTCTTTTAATTTGCATTTCTCTACTTGAGTTTGAGCTTGACTATTTTTCATAAATTTAAGGGTCATTTTCATACCTTTTTTGGGGAATTGTCAGTATCTTTTTCTCATTTTTCTATTGGATTTTTGACCCTTTTGTCCTTCATTTTTAAGAATTCTTTATGGGTATTTAGAGACATTAGCCTTCTGTCTACGATATATGTTGGGAATATTTTCTCCGAGTTTGTCAATTACCTTTTAACTCTGTTTATGGTGGTTTTTATCATGCAAATCTTTAAAAGGTCAGTCAAGATGGTCCCTGATTAATCTGTTCAAGCATGCATCTGTGCCACTCTGATGGAAAGTGCCAGTCACTGCAGTTACCAAGTCCACTAACTGCACCACAGCACATCAGCTGAACTTAACATGTATTGGGCACTTGCTGCATACCAGGCCCTGATCCAGGCTCCTTCCATATGCCAGGTCAGTCTTCCTCACAACAACCCTGGGAGGTTGTGACAGATAAGATAACCAGCACTCACTAAAGGCTCTTTGAACTCCTGGATGTCCGATTTTAGAAAGCACAAAGCACAACTCTAGAGAGGTGGTTCTCAAAAGGTGGTCCCTGGACCAGCGTCTCCAGCATCGCTGGAAAGTTGTTAGAAAACAAATGCCCAGGCCCACCCCCGCCCTGCTGAATTAGAAACTGTGAGAATGGGGCCCAGCAATCTTGGTTTCAACAAGCCCTCCCTGTGATCCGGATGCTCTAAAGTCCGAGGACCGCTGAGCTAGAGAATCCCAAAGGGCACAGAAGCTGGAGGCATGAGCAGCTGCACATCAGTTGAAAACAGTGATTCCCAGCTTGGGTTCCAAAAATAACAGAGCTTCTGTGATTATTCATGGTAGCGCCCAGATAAGGAGTTCCATTGGCAAGTCAGTTTGAGAGCCCCTGGCATAAAATTTAAAAGGCATTCTTATCGCAGGACTTCTTGAGTTTTAGCTAGGCTGTTGTATCTTGTGCATCTCAGACAGAGTTCACAGGTAGTTTCCCAAACTTCCTAGACTAAGGAACCCTCTTTTCTCAGAATACCTATTAACTATCTGCCAGGACAGCCTACGGAGCCCAGTCTGGTAAGCACTCCTCCGGAAAATGAAAAAGCCAAGAAATACAGAAATTCAGGAAGACAGGTCCTATGAAGAGCAGTAAATGCCAATACCCACTCTGGATTCCACAAGATAGACTTTCTCTTGGCTTCTGTATAATGACAGCTTTTGCCAAGTTCACCATCTTATGTAAACTAGAGGAATACAAAACTCACTCCAGCCTTGGGGGAGCTGTGGGGTTGGGATTATTAGGAAAAGAAAGGCTTTGCCAGTGACCCTGGGGCCTTCGGTGAGCAATCCTGCCCAAAGCCCACGGGAGCCAGGCAATGTATTACTGTTATTATATTCTGAACAATGGAGGACTGGCGTTTTCAAGTTTGTCAATTATATTACTAACTGTTCAAGGCAGAGAGGTCAAGGGGATGGGTGTTCTGCATTCCACAAACAGGTAAACATCTGAAGTGTGCTCCCCGACCCCAGCCCAGGGCTTTAGGGAAACAGAGCTGGCCCATAGTCATCAGATCTTAGAAACATCTATTACCTACTCTGGGTTTTAAATATCACCACCCTTCCCCAGATCTAATGGTGGGACTCTGCGGGGGTCCGGAGGAAGATTTTTCTGACTCATGTGTTCTCCACGTGGGGGGGACACTCGTTATTTAGGTGAAGGGCTCAGACGACAATGCAAGGGGACAGGAAGAGAAATTGAGAGGTAAAAACAAGCTGAGTAACATCATTCCTGAAGGTCCACATTCACTCGTTTGTGAATTCAGTCATTCATGTCATTGGAACAAGGACAAGGTGGTCTTGGTCCTTACGGGGCTAGAACTTGCACGAAAGGTGAGCTGAGCCAAGCATGTTGCAGCGCAGGGTGGCGAGGGCGATGTGACTCGGGGGCAGAGGGCAGAGGGAGGTGCGGCCCAGAGGGTGATGCCACAGCATGTGACCCAGGCTGTGGGTGTCAACTGCCCTCTTATCATTCCCCCACCTCGCAAAGCCTCTACCAAAGTCCTGTTAGACCCTCCAAGCTTATCTTACTCATACCCTGGAAAGGGTCATCGTCTGAATCTGAATGAAAGTGTGATGGGGAGCAGCTGTCACTGATGCCAGCACCACCCTGGACAGTTAGGACCCTGGAGGGAAGAAGTCAGGAACCAGTAAGTCGAACCGGATCAGGAAGTCAGGAAGAGCCTGAGACACTGAAGGCCACCGAGCCGCCACACCAGCCCTGGACCACCCACCTACACGCTTCTTTTATGTAAAAGAGGAATATATTTCTATCTTGTTTTTTGAAAAATCGCCAGGTACATGAAATATTTTTTAATAGTTCTAATCATATATTTTACATGTAAAATCAAAAAGCTTAAATGTAAATTGGAATTACTTCACTAAAAATGTTGACCGAAAGAAAATGTATTAATATATGCTATTCAACGTTTTTTAAAAAACATCGGCAAGAATCAGAATCAGAGCAGCTGAGGTGGCTCTGGGGTGTGCTGACTTCACACCCTACGGAACCCAGCCTCCGAGGAAGAACACGGTGATGCCAACCCTCCTGGAACATCGCAGCAGCCCTGGCTTGCCCCCACCACCTCTACAGGGACGCCAGCCCCTGCTCCAGACATTCCTGGGATTCTCTGGGGAGGGCTGCCCTGTGCTCTAAGGACTAGGCCTGGTTGTGCCTCCCAGGTGCCATCGGCCCGTTTCCTGACCTGGTTCACAGTGGTGTTTGTAACTGCATCGTGAACCCTGCCTCCACCAGCCTTGCCTGCCACACGGGGACAGCAGCCCTTGGGCAAGGTGGCTCCAGCCATCTCAGTTGTGATCTCTGGGTTGGCAGTTTCTGAGACGAGCCCCGGCCGTTGCTGAAGCACACGGCCTCCTCTCCAAGGTGCCAGGGTGGGAGGACAGCAGGCTCTTTTCGGATTCATACATTCCACATTAGGAAACAGGGTGTTTACAAAATAAAAACACATTATCCTGCTGGCAAAAGGATGCTGCAGGGAGCTAAAAGGACTGGCATAGGAAGCACTCCAAGATCAACAACAGGGTTTAGGTGAAGGGTTTATTGGGTACCGTAGAGCAAGAGAAAAATCACAGAGTCAGAGTTGCATGCACAGGTGTCCACACTAACAGGGCCTGGAGCGTGGCCTTGGTACCTTCATTTACAGCCAACCACTTCACTTCCGTGACAGGCCTCAGCCTGTTTCTCCAGAGGTCACCATTAATCCCTCCCTGGGTTTGCAGCCAGTCTTCCTGAAGCTCTCTCTGCCCACCTCCATAGCTTCAGGACCAGCCAAGCTTCAAGAGCCTTTGTTTGCAAACCCCGACTTTCCTATCCAGACTATCCCCAAAGGGAATGTTCTTCCTTTCTCTTGCTTCCTACTCGATTCAGGAGACAGCTGTGCCTTCAATGCGTTGTTACAGCTGAGCAAAGCAAAGTCATTTTCTGAACCAATAAAGATGGTTTCATGCTCTATGGCACAAGATGTCCCCTTAGATGGAAAAACATTTCAAAAAGACTTAAGGCCATTTGTGTCTCTCCCTCCGGGCCACAAACTTTCAGTAATTCCAAGAGCGAAGCTCCTTACACAAGGACATGAGGGAATAAGGGAGCCTCAGAGGCCAGGGCTGGCTGCCCCTTGCCCAAACTTGGTGCTGGGCAGACCAGCCAGGCGCCAATAGCTACTCCCCTGACACGGGACTGGCGGTAGTTCAAGCAGGACCTCCCTCACCAAGGAGACCGAGCACTATTCAGGAGCCAATGTGTGAGTCTCCTAAGGTTGTCAAAGTCCAGATGACAAAGCGGTAGGCGCTGTAATGGCCTCATGCTGGGAAACCACTGCATACTGGGCTCCAGCCAAACAGCACAATTTTGTTGAAGTCTAGAAATGCTGATTGTCCTTGAGAACTGCTCAATAACGAGAAAATGATACCGGCTCTGCACACTGCCAGCTCTCCCCATAGAGATGGGAGGGCCTCCGGCAGGACAAGGCAGGGCTGCAGGGGACAGCACTCAGGGCCAGGCAGCATGGGGCAAGAGAAAGTTCTGGAGTTGGCCAAAATTCTGAATGGTGCCAGCTAAACTGCACCCTGGCTGTGTGACCCTGGGAGTCCCTTAGCCTTGCTGAGCTTCAGATTCCTCCCCTGGGATGTAAGACTGCCACCTCACACTCCTGACTGCCCTGAAGGGTGAGGCAACTTGTATACGGAGCCCTGTGTGACGTCAGGCACCTGACAACAAGACAGGAGCTCTTTCCTAACGGCTTCACCAGAGGGACCCAGCGGTGACAAGCCACCAGGAGAGGCACCAGGGGAACATGAGGCTGCAAACACCAAATGGCACGACAAACCTGTTGGTCCCATTTGCCATTTACCCCTGAGGCCCAGAGACCCATGATGACGATGCTGGCAAGGGAGAAAAGACAATTAGGAAAATAAATCTGGCCAGAGAACAAGCCCTCCTAAGAGTGGATTTTTCCAAATTGCTCCTAATAGCTAACTTGGCAGCTGCAGGCACTTTTCTGGCATGATCCTACAGACCTTTCCCGTCCTATGGGCCATGCTTCCGATACTCTGGAGTTAATATTCGGTCCCGGTTTTGTTCAAAGAGTTCCAACATTTTCTCCATGTGGTGGTCGGCCTCAATCACCTGGAATTAAACACACAGGTCACAGGGCTGCACGGACCTTGAATCACCGTCCCTTCACCAATGAAGAGAGGACAAGACAGGGATGGGCAGAGAGGGCTACGGGCGGATCAAAAGGAAGCTTAGAGCTGAACAGCTCTCCGCTCGAGAGAGTCTACATTCCCAACGAGATTTTCACTTAAGAACCCACTGCGGTTGTTCCTGTGGTGAGCTCATGAATGGTGTTTCACCTTATCACTTTATACTAATTTTTTTATAGAAGGAGGGAAAATAAATTTTACTTCTTTAAAAATCCACTATACGCCGGGCGTAGTGGCTCACGCCTATAATCCTAGCACTTTGGGAGGCTGAGGTGGGAGGACTGCTTGAGCCTAGGAGTTCGAGACCAGCCTGAGCAATGTAGCAAGACCCCATCAAAAAAAAAAAGAAAAATTAGCTGGGTGCGACTGTGCACATCCGTAGTCCCAGCTACTCAGGAGGCTGAGGCAGGAGGATCCCTTAAGTCCAGGAGTTTGAGGCTGCTATGACCACACCACCGCACTCCAGTCTGGGTGACAGAGTGAGACCCTGTCTCAAAAAAAAATCCTCTACAGTAATATCTCACTTTCCGGAAATATCTCACTGCTTGCAAGAGCCATAAGTAAAAGTGTCTGGGCAGCCCAAAGAGATGTCCTTAAGGCCATGCATAAGGGCTTGAGTATGACCCTACCTCAGACCCCAGTGGTATATGGAACATTCCTGGGTACCCATTTGCCTGCCTAAAGAAACCTGGGAACAGGAAACCAGAAAACAAGAGGATGGGAAGTGAAGACATACTGACGGGGCAGACACATTGGTATCAGAAATGATACACGTCAGCGAGAGAAAAGAGGGTTAATACAAGAGCAAACATAGGAACTCAAAGATATTAGTCATCTGGGCAAACAGTCCTACACAGCTCAGCACCTCCTGAGGCATCACTGTGTGACAGCCAGGACCAGCAAAGATGCTTCTCTGATGACCTGAGTCACCAAGCAAAGGTGAAAGGAGGCTCTGTGTCATCCACTGCAGAAGGAGGGTCACACCAGAGTGACCTCCATCCCAGTGGTTAAAACCAAAACCCAGGTCTAGGGGCTTCGGACATCTGCAACACTCCTTTGCTAATGAAGCTGGACAAATGACATGTTCCTGCAACCACCAGGTGTGACAGCACTGGGACAGATCAACTTCTCTTGAGTCTGTCCAACTCGCTCTGAGACTCAGTCCACAAATGCGGACTGAGAGAGACACCCCCATCAGCCTCCCCACCTCCCTCCTTCCAGGTGCTTGAGCTCCGAAGGACTAGGCCCTCCTCGTGTACAGGGTGGCTGACACTCCCCGGTTACTCCTCCTTCTAGAAAAGTCTCCTACCCTGTGAGGGGGAATGACTTACCAGAACAGGGGCTGCCATGGGGAACAGGCTTCCTTTGATGAGCCACTCCTCGTAGAGGTGGTGAATAGCGCCCAGGTATTCCTGCCAGGGAAACAGGCTGTTGGGAGCAGAAGGGGGGCAGATCCCTCCCACCAAGGGTCTCGGGCAGGTGGAGCAAAGTTGTCAATGGCCATGGTGTGGTGACTTGGACAAAAGAACCCTGCAACAGCCAACCTGGCTCAGGTGGGCCTCGGTGGACATAGCCACACACTCTGCCAGCCCACCCAGACATGACAACAGAGTGTCCCCAGCCACCCTGCTCTGCTCCTCTGGGGACTCATGAGCACGAACACAGGCCTTCCCCTGGTACCTGAGTCAAAGCCAAGACAAAGGCGGGACCCCTTCCTGGCTTCTCTCATTTCCTGCCACTTCTCTAGCAGCTGGGCCCCAGTTCCTCCATGTGGGGGTCCATGGTGACTCCATGACCAGGCGTCCCAGCCCAGGGCAGCCTCTAAACCTTCCCTCTGTCTTGCCACCAAGAGGACTGTGACCCTCACCCCTTGCTGCCCCTACCCCTTCAGACAACCCATAACCTGTGGATCCTCAAGACCATGACAACCACCAACTGCAGGAAGCCTGCTGGGGTGGGGCCCGGGGAAGAGGGGCACGGCCTCTCCCCTAAGCCACGGCGCCTGCACACTGGGTGGCACTGGGTGATCACACCCTCCCCCACATGGCCAGCGTGCTCTCGGCCGCCTGCAAACACCTCCTCATGCAGCACTCCACTCGCCATCCCAGAGGCTCTTGTGTAAACCACGCGGCTGCCTTTTCATCCACCACCAAGCTGTCCCTCGGCAACAGGAGCCAGGTTTTTCCCATGGACCTTGTCAAAACCATTAAGACAATGGCTTGGATGATGGCTTAGAGGGACTCCAGACTTGGTATTTCTTTGGAACATCTGGGTCACTGCACAGAGCTGCTATGCCCCATCACGGCATGGTCCAACCTGGCCCCGCGTCATTGCACCCCGTCTTCCAATCACTCCTGTCTCCAGGATTTCAAAGACGCTGCCCAGAGTGCAAAGCCCAGGCCTCCATGGCTAGAATGTATGTTGCTGGCACCAGGGCAAAACAAGGCTGGGCAGAGCCTCAGGAGTTGGACAGGCCTTCCAGAGCCCCCAGTCCAGCCCATCCTCAGTTCAGAGGCCCATGATGCCTCACTAAATGCTTGCCCAGCCTGTGTGTACCTCTAGTGGCAGCTTCTCACATGGGGCACTCAGTTCAATGTTAACTGAGCAACTACTAGGTGCTGGGCCCCAGGATACATGCTGAGGACACAGAGGGAATAAGATTGAATTTTTAAAAGCTCACATTAGGGAGGGATGGGGAACAAAGGCATAAACAAATAGTGTCAACAATGGAGGGACGGTCAAGGAAGGCTTCCTGGAGGAAGTGACATCTAAGCTAAACTTTAAAGGCAAAGGAAACCACTGTGCAGAGGAACATTTGTGTAACTCCACGATGTGTATGGGTGCATGTGTAGCCACAACTAGTCCCTTATGGCCAGAGCATGGAAGGCAGGGAGTGGAAGGACAGCACCAGAGAGGCAGTTGGGGCTGGGTCATATGGGACCTTATATGCCATGCTACAAAGCAGGGACTTCATCCCAGACAGCAGTGAGGCACTGAAGGGTTCTGGGCTGGGAAACTGCACAAGTGCTGTCCTGTATTGGAAGTATCAGCCACGCAGCAGCCTGGAGGCTGGATTTTGGAGGGAGATATGGGGAGTGTAGGACCAGGGCAAGGAGAACAGTCCAGGCCTGTTACAGCAGTCCCCATGAGAGTCACTGTAGCCTGAGCCACACCCAGAAGGGCAGGTCTCCCTACACTGGGCAACCATGACTGAGCACGAGCACCACCTCCTTGCCAGGCACTGTGCTCAGCACTGGGGTGCAGCAGCAAGCGAGAGGGCTCAGTCCTGCCCTCCCAGAACTGCCGTGCTAGTGCACATCTGGAGCGTGCACAAAGCCAAATAATCTGCAGGAGGTGGGACGGACAGGCCTTGTTGTCAAGGCAGGGAGGGGACATTTCTGAGCACGGGGAGTGCTGAACCCTGAGTCAGGGGCCATAGGAGGTGAGGTAGATCTGGACATCCACGTGGGGTCTCTAGCCACAGAGGAAGTCAGAGCTCACCCTCACATGCACTCAGTTCCTGCTTCTCTCTGCAGACAACAGCACAGTGATCTCAGAGCGGGTGGGGCCCGGGAGAGGAAGCCAGGCTGGGATGGAAGGTGGTTTCCAGCTTTATCTTTAACCAAGTCACAGAGGTCTCTTACCAGTGGAATGGCCTTCTCCTCGTCCCTGCATCTCATCTTCAGCCTCTGGTAACAAGTCTCAGGAGTCGTCCGGAGATAAACTGAGGTTAAAATAACAAGTGGTTCTCGTTACTCTGCTCAAGGCTTGGAAGCCAAGGCCAAGCAGCAAGGAAGGCAGGCACGTGGGCATGGGGCAGGGCGGCCATCTGCCACAGTGTGCCAAGCAGGAGAGACAGCCCAGGCCAGCTCTCGGCTTGACCGCTGGCCAGCTGCATGGCCAAAGCCAAACAGGCATCTTGACCCTCATCCTTCACATCATCAGCCCTCTGGGGTCGTTGTGGGCCCAAATGAGATTCCGTATGGAGACAGAGCTTAGCACAGGGCCTCACACCAGGCGGGTCTCAGTGAATGTCCAGGTTCTGTCCCTCCCCTCCTTTACATACTAGAAAAACCATCAAATCACAATGGATTTGGGTCTGAGGGTAGCTGACCCAGGGGAGGGCAGCTTAAGGAACAAAGGCCAGGGTTCTTCTCCATGAGGAATCAGAAGCCCCAAATGCTGCCTGCCCCCTGCGAGCTGGGGGTCCAGCCAAGCACATCCTGGCTGGGCCCAGTGGGGAGCCCAGGGAGGGAGGTGGGGGAGGAGCCATCTTACCTATCAGATCAACCGACACATCGATGTTGCGCACGATCCAGTCAAACCATTCCGACAGAACCACATAGTCCACTTCAGGCATCTTCCCACTGCATGCGATGAGAGCAGAAAGGGATTTACTCGCACAAGAGAAAGTTTCTGGGCTGTGCCACTCCCCAGCAAGGACCTGGAGATGGCTTTCATGGAAAGGAGTCACTGAGAGCACATGATATAGTGCAATCCACGCAATACTGGACAGGTAGTGACGACAAGGGCCCTGGGCATTGCAGACCTCCCGCTGCCCAGGGACGGGCACATGCCATCATGTGGTTCCCTGTACCTTGGTGAACACCCCACAGGTGGGAACCAAAACCCCCAACAACCCAAACCTGAAGCAACAAAATGTGAAATGAAGACACCTCAGGCCAGGGGCAGGAAACAGGAAATCCTGCACTGTGCAGAACTTTCCCCGTGGCCCCGGAGATAACCCTTAGGACTGGGCTCTTGTTCTCATGACCCCCAAAGGTGGAGGGAGGCCTCAAGGAAGCCACTGGGGCAGAACCTCAGGGAAAAGGGCCAGGGCATAGGACAGGCGGCTCTCTGTGGACCACCTGGCTGCTGGCTTCTCTAGGCCTCGGTCCCCAAAGTGTGGTTCTCGGCCGGCAAGGCTGTGGCCTCACCGGGCTGCTCGCTAGAGACGTAGACTGCTGGGCACGCCCCAGCCTTACTCAAGCGGAATCTGAGATGCACAGGTGGTCGTGGGAGAGGCCTACAGCGAGGCCTGTGTGGAAAGGGCAGAGTTTCCCCCTGGGGCCAGCACCTCAGGATTCTCAGCTTCTGGGCTCCAACAGGCCCCAAAGCCTTTGGCCTTAATGGGAGAAATCTAAGATGTCCCTTGCCACAGCCTCATTCATTGCTTGCCCCACTCAGCAGGGTGCAGAACAGCTTCCCCTCCCACAGTTAGTTTCCTGCCCGGTCAGGAAGGAGCCCTGGCTTTGTAACCCCTTCTCGGTTCCTCATCTGCCAAATAGGGTCAACGACCAGGCAATAACGCAGCTCCTGTCCGGGGGTCCCTGCCCCGTCCCTCGATTGTGTAAGAAATGCCCCAGTTTCCAGGGAACACATAAGCTGGTCCACTGCACAAGTGAACAACTGCTCTGGGAAGGTGTTTTTAATGCCCCTGCCCCTTGGTTCTCTGCCTCCTCAACTTGGGGATTCTGGGGCATGTGGCTGAGGGAGGGGGTGCTCCAAGCCACATGCCAAGCACAGTGCTTACTACAGGACCACCCATTTTTCTCAACGCTCTCATGTAAACTATTATCTTTAGATATACACAGAAGAGCATATTATGGAGTAGAATGGAAAATCCAGATGAATTCTAGGATAAAAGAGGAGACTTCGAGAAATGTCCAGGTGGTGGCTGCTTCGGGCACGGGGGCTGGAAGGCCAAGCTGAGGATGCATCACCCGTGGGGGCTTTCCTCTGCCTTCGGAGGGCTCCAGTGACAGGGTCTGGGGAGTATCACCCTCTCCCATCTCCCTGGAGTCTGTGGGAGCACTCCCCAGGGTGCCATGGTGCTCCCAGCAGCCTCTGGAGTACCCAAGGCCATGAGCCAGCTGATAGCCTTGGGCTGCATCGAGTGATATCGGTGACAGGTCTCAAGGCTCCAACAAGGTCTTCCGAGGAGTCTGTGCCCTCTCTGAGGCCGTATGAACTTGAACAACAAGATCCCAAGAACAGAAACAAGGACACTGCAAATTTCTTCTGTGGTTCCTTGTCCCACAGAAGTCCTAACCACAGATGTCACGCACTCTGGGAGGGCCATGGGGAGACACCAGGGCAGGAAAAGAGCTAAACAAATTTAAAACGATATTCTTTTCCTGTACTGCCCACAAATCGGCCCGGGGCAGGGCCCTTTTTTTTTGCCCCATTTCCCCGGCCCCGGGGTTTGGGAACTGGGGACCCCCCCCCGGGAGTTTTGTTGCCCCGGGCTTCCAGTTTTGGGTTCCCAAGGCCCTTGGCGTTCGGCGGGACTTGGGCCTTGGGCCAGGCCCGGCCAACGGGTTCTTGAATTCCCCTTGGTGTTGGGCGGCTGCCGGTGGTTTTTTTTCGGTTAATTGCCAATTTTCTTGCGGGCGGGGTTGGGCAGGGCCCGGTTAAGGGTTCTTTAGGCCTTAACCAGGGCGGTTGTTCCAAGGGTTTTTCGGGGTTGGAGAGGGGGGCTTGAGATGGGCAATGGGCTCAGAGAAGTATAGAGATTTGGTCACGCTCACGAGAACAAAGGCCAGGGCCAGCATGGAAGCCACGTGCACCTAACTCCACACCTCGCTCTCTCCTCTTGACCTCTGGCCATTCCATTCAGGTTACCCTCTTCGAAAAGAGCCACTGGCCACCACACAGAACAGGCCAAGCTGACCACAGCTAGAGGACTACTCGGGAGGCTGAGGCAGGAGGATCGCTGAGCCCAAGAGTTCAAGGCTACAGTGCACTATGACCGTGCCTGTGAATAACCATTGTGCTCTAGCCTGGGCAACATAGTGAGACACCATCTCTAAAAAAAAATTTTAAAAAAAAGACAGACACAGCCCCACTACTCAGGATTCACAGGAAATCCCACCCAACTGCCCAGGGTCTGCTACAGTTTTGTCAGAGCAGTAGATAAACATCACATAGTTATTTCGGGTAGAGTTAAAAAAAGAAAAAAAGAAAGAAACAAACAAACAAACATCACAGGGGCTCCCTTATGCTTTTCTCTCCTCTCTTCTGCCTGTCCTCCCTCTGGCTGCGGCGCTAAGAACAGGGAGTATAGGAGACCGGAAGGTTGGATAAACCTCACCTCATGCCCCACTGGGAACCCAGGCAGTGGGCGAGGCCGAAGCTCTCACACTGGGAAGGCTGCCCGCTGACCGGGCCAGCTGGAGCTCATAGGAAAAGCCCAAGGTCAGAGGACGAAGCTATGACCAGGATTTGCCGTGGCTGCCTGCCCTGACCCTACAATACCGAGTGGATTTGGGGCAGAGACTCTCACTTTTGGGGCAACACGAGCTCAAGGGCAGGATCTGTGGCAGCTCGGGACCCCTGGGAGAAGCCTTTTTTAGGGACCCCTTCAAAGGAAAGGGTGCAAAACAGCGGGGTCAGAGCCTGAGGAACAAGTTGGGCTGGAGACCAAAGAATAGCTGTAGGTCCCATCACTCAACGATAGCTAACAAGTACCGACCAGGCACCCACTCTGTGCTGGTCCAAGCTAGGCGAGGAGACCAAACTCGGTGCCTGCCCTGAGGAGCCTACGTCTGGTTAGGGTAGGGGTGTGTGCAATAAACAGTCAGACATATACTAAGTTGAACCACGTGGAACTGCCGATTTTGTAGATCAAAATTGGTCAAATGGTAACAATTTCATATGGTTGTCTTAAATACTACAAAGAAAACCAACAGAAAGTAGTCATTAAAAATAACAAGGGGCTCGACCATCTAGCTTGTTGGTCCCAGGAGGAGGGTGACAAGCAAGGGGAAGAGAGAGGAGCCACCTTGTCACCCTTGCGGAGGCCACTGAGGTTTTGTGGTTGTTTGTTATGCAGTGTTACCATGGCGATGGATAACCGATACAACACAGTAGGTACTCCACATCTGTCAATCGAATAAAGTAGTTTCATTTTGAAAAATTAATGGTTGAGTAAGTTATCAATTGTGAAAACTACAGTACCTTCTATACAGGTTTTCTACAAAAATGTATCTTGCGCTATGAATCGACCTCTCCATCAACCGTACAGGTGGCATCTAAAAGAAAACAAGAAGTGACTCACTGACTCAGGAGAAGAGGAGGGGGTCAGGAAGCCTTGAAAAATGCCTGCTACTCCCCCTGCCTCGGGTCTTTGCTGAATACGAGAGAGGGGATAGCAAGGCCAGCACCTGGGGAGAAGCCAGGCCTGACATCAGCTAGGCTGTGTTCCTCCCTCTGCCCTGAGCCACCCCAACACCCTGCCGGGAGAGGAGAGGCCCAGTGGAACATGGGCGAGTGCTGGGGAGACTGCCAATGGCTGTCTGCTTGAGGCAAAGGGTGGTGATTATCACGGACCTAAATAGGGTGAATTTGCTTAAGCATGGTGATCATATGCCTGAGGTAGAGCCCCAAGAAAGCTGGGGTGGAGGTGACATTCGGGGGGCTTTGCCTGTGGAAACTGGAGGGAGGAGGACCTGACATCGCCATTCTCTGCCAGGATGCTCACACCCTCCACAAATGACCTTCCTGTCCAGTGTTCCTCTGGGAAGCAGGAGGGGCCCTGGCCCTTGATGCCAAGTGGACAAACACTGCTCGCCCTTGGCTGTGGCCCACAGCACCCACGGGACCTGGGCCGACAAATGAGAAACTATGACCCAGGCACGTCCTCTCTCGCCCTGCCTATCCCTCTGCCCGTCCGTCTTCCTCTCCATTCTCCCACCCTCCCTTTCCTGACGACTCTGCTGCCCGTCTCCTCCCAGCTCTTCATTCGTTCCTCTCTCTCCTTCTGCTCCTCTTTCCCAGCCTGTCCATCCCTCTTTCCATCTCTGCTGCCTTGCTGGTAGATTTCCTCACATAGAGGAGCACACTATGTCCCCTTATATTCAGATACAATTAGACACAATCTAGGTTTGCAACTGAGTGCCTGCTCAGGAACAGTGGGGTTGGCGAAGGGGAAACGTGCTCACTTCAGCCCCTCCTATCTGTATCACTTAGATTGACACTTGGGGAGATAGAAATTCATATTCACCAAAAAGCTTCTGCTCACATCTTTCCATTTTAAAAGACACAGATTTGTAGCAGATTGCTGGGCCTCATCCCCAGAATTTCTGATTGAGCAGGTCTGGGATGGGATCAGAAAATGTGCATTTCTAACAAGTGCCCAGGTGCTACTGCTGCTGCGGGTCTGGTGACCGCACTTTGAGAAGAATTGAGTTAAATGGTGTTGGGCCCAGCAGTGGTCAGGTTACAAAGACATACGCTTCGAATGGCAATGGGAGACCACCTGGTGGAGGTTGGCGGGTGGGGGCCGCTGGAGGCTGGCCCTCAGATTGCTGCAGGAGCAGGAGACCTTGGCCCCAGAGAAGCCTGCACAGCACCGAAGACCTAGCTGGGCTTCCTTATGAGCTTTCCATTCCTGGTAATCACATACCCCTAATATCAAGAAAATTCTGTTCAAGGTGTAAACTGAGCATCTGAAACGTACCTGAGGACGAGTATGTTGGTCCAGCATGGTGAGCTGCACATAAGTCTGCAGCGTGAGGCCCCATCGACTGGCATCGCTGTACATCAGACCCTGCAGAAGGGGGAACACAATGCTTTACGTCACAGTGGCACCTGCAGGACCCTAGTCCCAACAGGCCCTGAAAGCCCTCTCAAGAAACCCACACAGGACGGGGCTGGGGCCACAGATGAACTCAGCATGGTCTCAGGGCCCTCATAACAGGGTGGACAAAGACAGACTAACATGATTCTAGGACAGCCCGGTAACAGTGGTGACAGGAGCCCATATAAAGTCCCTGGGGAACTTGCATTCAGTCATTCAACAAATGCTCTTTAAGCCCTTGTAGTCTATTCTCTATCCAGCAGCCTGAGTAAGCCCGGTAAATCGAAATCAGTTCTTGTCACTCCCTGTTCAGAACCTTCCAGTGGCCTCCCATTGCATTCAGAATGAAATCTAAACACTTAGCATGGCCCACGAGGCCCTATGGAATCACTTCTCTCATCTCTCATCTCCTACCATTCTCCCTCCGGCACAGTCAGCTTCCAAACACACAAGTTTCCTTGGTGTTCCCCAAACAAACCAAGCATGGGCCCACCTCGGGGCCTTTGCATCTGCTGTTCCTTCTGCTTGAACACTCTTCCTCCAGGTATCTGCAGCAGTCACTCCTTCATGTTAAATCTCTGCTCAAATGGCACCTTATCAGAGACACGTTCCCTAGCCATCCTGCGTAAAATAGAAGCCCACCCACCCACCAATCTCTCTCCATCACTACAGATGCAAACACTTCACGTTCTGTAGTCCACTCGCTATAATCTCATTCTGCTCTTTTCCACATTTTTGCTTTTCATTTTTCTATTGGTGCAAACTAATGAAACTTCAGTGCCCCGCAGCACTGAAAATTGCAGGCTCTCCTAACTGCAGGTGAAAGAAAATCTTAGAAAGGTTAGGAGATACATTCCATCTTGCCTGACAGCTGCAGAAACACACACTTTTCTGCATCAGAAAACCAATCCAGATAAAGTGATGAATTGAGACTTTTCTCAAAAACATCCATCTTGCTCTTCTGTCCAGAGTGAAAACTCATGTAAAAATAGCTAATTCTATTGTACTTTTTTATTACAAAACTCTCATTGGAAAGGCTATTTGTACTGAGGATACTTGGACTTCTGAGACTGTGATTCTGTCCTATGACATGTCACCCACAATCCCTAACATCTAAAACTCTAGTTGTCTTACTTAATAATCAAGCCCTGGTTCCTCCCTGGCTTCTAGAGAATGCGAATGTTTCTCAGGTTTCTTTGTTATACGAATATGCATGATTGGCATTCCATCTTCTCCCACATGCACAGAGAAGAAATGCTTTTCATGTGGGATTCTTTCTGTGGGATTCTTTATTCAAAGACACTTAGAGGTTTGCCTTATTTAAGTAACATCATTTCACCTGCTTTCGCTTTCTTCATTGCTCCTATCACCACCTACCACATTACACATTTAATTGTCTTCTACTTCCGCACACTGGAATGTTAGGCCCAGGAGAACAGGGGCTTTGAATTTGAATTGTCACAGCATCCAGAAGCATCTGCCACATGGTAGGTATGCAATAAATGCTGGCTGGATGAATAAATGAATGAACGAGCACCTACTAAGTGCCAGGCAGTACACCTATGTCCTAGCAAACAGTGGTGAACAAAATAGGCAGAGTCACTGCTCCTGGGGGAATTCAGTCTAATGAACCACACAAGAGATGCCAACTATATTGCTAAAAATGAGGGGGTGGCTTCCGAGTACAAGGTTCAAACCCAGATCTGTCATTTACCAGCTGTGTGACCCCGGGCAATTTATTTAAGCTGCGGTTTCCTCACCTGAAAAAATGTGACTAATCATCCTGCGTCATGGGATGGGAGCCCAGAACCAACATCCCTTTCTTACACTCTCTCTTGCGGGACCCAGATTCTAAGCATCTCTTTCAAGCAGTCGGAGCAGAACCTTCAGAATGGGAAGGAAAAGAGGGCAGGAGTACACTATAGTCCCTGCTTGCTAGGTCCACCTTGCGGAAGCAGACAGGTGGCTTCAGGGTGAGCCAGAGGCCAGACACGGACCCTGTTACTGGACATTGCCAAGTGCAAACTCAAATAGGGGTTCCCCAAGGAACCTGGTTACTTAGATAGGTCCTGAGGGGCTAGGTGTGAAAAGACCTGGGTTCTGATGGGTTTCTTCTGGGGATAAAATGAGCAGCAAGAGACGGACACCCCTGGTGGCTGAGGCTGGCCATTTGGCATAGCGGACGGGAGGTCCCTGGGCTCTGTGCACACCCACCCAGCCTCAGATGTCCTTGGCCTCAACACCAACATGCCTCTGGTTTCTGCTTGTCCCTCCCCGTTCCCCTCTGACTCAGCCAAGGGACAGGGGACCCCTGGGCAGGCTCGGGCTCAGGCACTTAAGGGCACGCTGGGGCTCACCAGAGGATTATGGCCACGGACATTTCTCCACTTGAGCACAGGCTCCTTTAATACCTGTAAGGAAAGAAAACACCAGAGTGCGGCTGTTCCTCAGTTCTGAGCTTGGTGAAAGTGCATGGTTTTTTTTTTTTTATTTCAACATATTATGGGGGTATAAATTGTTTAGTTTACGTATATTGCCCTTGCCCCACCTCAGTCAGAGCTTCAAGCGTGTCCATCCCCCAGACGGTGTGCACCGCACCCAAAAGTGCGTAAGTGTTGAAAGAGAGGGATGGCGGGAAAGGAAAGAGAGAGATGAAGACACTATCATGATTGGGGTGCCCAGGCTGGGCCAAAATAGCCCAGTAACCCCGTCTGTGAGGCCACAGCTCCATCCAGACAAGGCTTCCTCACATAACTTCCAGAAATGACCTGAGAACAACTCTCTCCATCCTTGTATCCAAGCACAGGCATATCCCACCTCTCTGACTGCCCTGGGAGCCCCCCAAGGGCAAGGCTGGTCCCCTCCATCCCTCCTCTGTGTGCTCTGTCCCAGCCCTTCCTGCCCACCACATCGGGCTGGGCAGGGGAGTGGGAGAAGCCGAAGGGAAGCTAGATAGGGCAGGGCTTGAAGCCCAGCTTACCCACCTGGGAGCTTGCCCGTGACCTTGGCAGGTCACTTGCCTCCGTTTCCTACCTCTGAATACTGCACTGGGTGCACTGGCTGTGAAGAGTCCGTGTTTCTTTACTATGCACCCCGTCTCACTGGTTTGGAGGCATTCTTTCCCTCTGGTCCTGTTTGTGCCTTTCAGATGACTGCAACTTCTCCAACATCCTCCATGTTCTGCACAGATCAGGATCTCTGCTGGGCATCTCTAGAGCCTCCATCTGTGGTCTAGACACTCAGATCTGGGACAATCCCAGATTGCAAGAGCCTTTCTGCGTGTGAAAGTGTGTGCTAGAAAATATTAAATGGTGTTTCAGGGCCAAGATTGTGAGAGTGCCCATCCAGATCTACCTGAGGACCTTCAGAGTGCATGTGACCAGGTGCCACAGGTGACAAGACACCAAAGGGAGGCAATGCATGGGACTCCTGAAGAGCAACCTCCCCTGACCCTTTACATCTCTGTGTCTTTGCTCAACCTGTTCTTTCTGCCCTACATTCCCATCCCACCCCCTTTCACATCAACTTTCATTACATGGAAAACTCCTATACATCCTTCAAAATCCAGCTCAAATATCCCCTCCTCTGTGAATCATTCCTTGCCACTTCCAACCCCCCTTTCCTTCTCCCGGGTCTTCCACACTCCATTCCCAGTCCCTGAGTAGCATACGCTGCACCACTCAGGCCCACCAGAGGCTGGGTCACAAGCAGCCTTGCTCCCTGACCCAGCTCAGCGGTGCTCTGTCTGTAGCACTGACACATAACAAACATTTCCTGAGCACCCACTGTGTGTCAGGTACCCATGCTAGGCACTGAGGATACAACAAAAGCAAAACCACCCTAACTCCTGCCTTTGTGGCACTTTAAACCTACTAGGGGAAGCAGACCTTAATCAGGTAATCAAAGAAATGAACACACATTTTTAAACTCCAAGAAGTGGCATAAAAGAGAGGTACAGAAGGGCCAGAAGAACTTACATCAGGGAGGGTAACCTAGCTGGGGAGACCAGAGAGCACTGAGCTGAGATCTGAAGGGTAAATGGTCTTAGCTAAAGCCAACAAAGCCCTTCAAACCACAGAAGAACCAAACAAGGGTGTGGCCACCGGAGCCAGCCAGCCTGGGCTGGGACCTGGCTCCAGCACACACCCGCCGTGTGACGCTGGGCAAGCCACTTCACCTCACTGAGCCTTGTTTCCTCATCTGTAACTGGGGCCACTCTTGTAAGGATCAATTATATAAAATGACAAACTTTTAACACAGTATCTGGCAAATAGTATCCTCAATAGATGTTGACTATCATTGTTATTATTATTGTTGTCATTGTTAATCATCTCCAATGTCTTCAGTGAGAACATAAGCATTTCTAAAGTGCCAGTGAGAGTCACACCACTCAGGACAGGTGTCGGGAGTCCCCAGGACCCCACTCCTCTGCAGGTTTGCTGATTCAGAAGGAAGACACACAGCACACAGCAAAGAGCTGTACTCACAGTTAATATTACAGTGAAAGGACACAAAGCAAAATCAGCAAACGGAAAAAGTGTGTGCAGCAAAGTCTGGAGGAAACCAGGCACGAGCTTCCGGGGGTTTTCTCCCAGTGGAGGTGCACAGGACACACCTGAGTCACCCGGCAACGGGATTTGACAAGACATGTGAAATGCTGTCCACCGGGGAAGCTGGCCTGAGCCTGGGAGTTCAGGGTTTTCATCAGTGCTCAGCCACGTGGGCAACCACTGTCTGACACATATGAAAATTCCAGACTCCCAGGAAGAAAACAGGTGTTTGGCATATACTGCAGAGGTTGCACAAACAGTTCAGGCACAGTGAGTCACTGTTACCAGTTAGAAATGGTGGGAGCTCCCCAAAATCTAAGTTCCCAGATGCCAGCCAAGGGCCAACCTTGCAACCAGGTCTTCCTAAGGACAGCAGTCTTAGGCCTGCTATATTAACTCTTTCCTACACAGCAGCACATGAACATAACGGCCATATAATGTTTATTATTTTTATCAAACCAAGTATTTTTTTAATAGAAGTAAAAACAGGAAAGGAAGAAAGGAAAGAAGAAAATGACTATAATGACATGGAAATTATAGGACCTGTAATTACAAAAGAAAGCCATAAAATGAAAAGATTATACCACTAAAATTTAGAACAAGGAAGACAGGTCAGGGTCTTAGTGTAGAGATGATTCTTAAACATCTGTGAGGTTACTTTTAGTGACTGGGCTTTGAATAAACTAGAAATTATATTAATTGACTATGCATAGTAATTACTCCCCTGTTTGGACACTGATATCTCAGATGTCACGCTGTAACATTCCAGCCCTGCGCAATGGCCTGACTTTTCTTCTTTCACATGTAGACTCTTCCTAACCAGACTGCAAGGCAGTCTACACCTGCACTGTCCAATATGGTGACCATGAGCCACATGCAGCTTTTAAGAGCTTGAAATGTGACTAGTCCAAATTGAGATACACTGTAAGTGTAAAATACATACAATTTGAGCATCCCTGATCCAAAAATCCTAAATGCTCCAAAATCCAAAACTTTTTGAACACCAGCATGACACCACAAGTGGAAAATTCCACACATAAGTACATAACACAAATTTTGTTTCATGCACAAAATTATTAAAAATATCATATAAAATTACCTTTAGGGTATGTGTATAAGGTGTATATGAAACATAAACGGATTTTGTGTTTAGACTAGGGTCCCCTCCCCAGATTATCTCATTATGTACATGCAAATATTCCAAAATCAAAAAAAAAAAATCTGATAATCAAAACACTTCTGGTTTCAAGCATTTTGGATAAGGGATACTCAACCGGTAAAATATTCCAAAGACTTAGTATAAAAAACAGAATACTAAATAGCTCACTGATCATTTTTATGCTGATTACATGTTGACATGACACTATTTGGGACAGACTGTGTTAAATGTTTTTTGCTTATTTTTAACGAAGCTATTATAATAGAAATGTTAAATCACAAATGTGGCTTGCACTTGTGGCTCAAATTATATTTCTATTGGATAAAGCTGGTCTATACTCTCTATAAATTATCCATCAAGCTTTTTCAGCTTCCTTCAAATTCAAAGCCAGTGTGGTAGCCATACCTCGACGTCTGTATTGTTGGAGAAGAACTCCAGGCATGTTGTCTTCCCACTGGCAATATTCCCCTCAACACAGATCTGGCAAAAGACAAATGCACATTAGAGCCAGAAACCAGGTACCCAGGGGAACATCAGGGAATGACGTCTAGGGAAGGGCTCAGGTGAACAGCTTAACTAGTTCAGTCTGAGACTTCAACCTCCAGACCAGACCCTTCTTGATGGACCATGCACAGTGTGTCCACCCAGCCTAGCTCTACCCTTCCCTACTTCACCCCCTAAGACTCTTAGATTTCAGGATAAATGTCCTGCCTTCTTAATCACAGCCTAATTAATGGCTTTGAGGTCAGGAAACACAAAATCTAATTCACTGCTTTGCACAGGAAAAAGCACTCTGTCACTGCCTGGAAAGTATTAGGAAAGGGGAGAAGAAAAAAGAGCAGGGACTTTATTGAGCATCTTGTCAAAGGCCAGGCCCTAAAAACAGTAACACACACCATTATCACATTTAACCTCGTCAGAACCTGAGAAGTGGTAGGTCCTAACATTTTTCACAGAAGCAAAAACAAAAAACAAACGAACAAAAAAACGAGGCTAGCGGAAGAGAATAAAGGACAGCTTTAACCTGACACTCTGCTCTCTCCCTGACTGCACCTGGGTGAGGGGTTGTGGCACTGGTGGGAGGGGCCACAGACAGCCACCTGGGGCTCTCGTACACCAAAGACCAAGGAGCCCTATACAAGTAACTCATTAAGGGAAAGAAGGCATTGGAGGCAGCGGTTCTCAGCCTTGGCTATGCATGAGAATCACCTGGAGCTTTCAAACACCCCCCTACACACACACAGAAGCCGCAACCCAGACCAATTATACCGCAGTCCCTGAGAGTGAGGCTCAGGCCTCAGTAACTTCTAAAGCTCTCCACGTGATTGTAACGTACAGGCCAGGGTGAGCACCGCTCATCTGAGGCAGGGTTTCTCAAGGGGTAGCCCACAGATACCTGCTTCAGCAGCACAGAGGAGCTTGTTAAACATGAGGTGGCACCATGTGGCACCCAGACCCTCTGAATCAGACTCTGGGTGGGAGCCCTCGAACCTGCAGCCCAGAGATTCTGACAAGGCTCTGTTCAGCCAGGCACTGCTGGTGACACAGGCCCAGTGGCTTTGGCTCCAGCAGATCACCAGAGGGAAAAGGCAGTTCTAAATATGTGAATAATATTTGACAGCACAACAGAGTGACTATAATCAA
This sequence comes from Propithecus coquereli, assembly GCF_000956105.1. Taxonomy (NCBI): domain Eukaryota; kingdom Metazoa; phylum Chordata; class Mammalia; order Primates; family Indriidae; genus Propithecus; species Propithecus coquereli. The sequence continues at coordinate 5,157,711 of NW_012152729.1, read as the reverse complement.
TAATAAGTTAAGCTATACTTTAAAATAACTAAAAGAGTGGAACTGGAATGTTCCTAACACAAAGAAATGATAAATGCCTGAGGTGATGGATACCCCAACTACCCTGATTTGATTAATTCACATTTTATGCCTCTATCAAAACATCATGTGTACCCCATAAAGATATAACTATTATGTATCCATAATTAAAAATTAATTTAAAAAAAGGAAATCCCTACTGTTAGATGTTAAGTTCTATCCAATTACTTTAGTATAAAATTGCATTGTGATGCCCAATTTTTGCTATTATAAATAGTGCCACGTGATGACTGCACCATCCACTCAAACACCCGCAACACCCTGGACATCTCTCCCCACCCAGCAATACCAGTCCACCAGCAACATCTCTGGACCCTGCTTTCTACTCAGCCGCAGGCTCTGTGCCTGTCTCCTGACATCTAGTTTAGTTAAGGCCTCTCCCCCTCCAGTCTGGCCCCGCAAGGCCCTCCACCCATGGTCCACCATGATCTCTTCCTGAGAGGCAAATCAGATCATGCTGGGTGAAGGCAAAGCCCTTCAGTGGCTCCGGGGGTTAGGAGCTGTCCCCAAACCCTCCCCAGACACCTCTCTAGGGACTGGTCACAGCCCAGGCCTGTAGTTCCTCTTCCTTCTGTGACTTGCAACTACAGTTCCTTCTCCTCCATCTCCCAGGAGGCCTCAAGGCTTCCCAATTCACAGCCCCCAGACTCACTGCTGCTCTAGATCCACCATATTTACTGCTGTCTCCTCCATCAGACCAACTGTGGGCTCCCTAACAGCAGGAGCTGTTTGAGTCCCAGGTCCCCAGGTCCTAGTCCAGTGCCTCCCACACACAGGCTCACAGGACTTGAATGGTTGCGAGCAGTCCTGAGCCTGTATTCAGCTGTCAGCCTCAGCCTCCCACATAGCTGCTGGAAGGCGTGCGCCATTGCACCCAGCTCCACACCACTTCCTATTGTACATGTGGGGGCACATCAGACCACACCCAGAAAGCACTGAGAACAGGCCCCTTGGCTCACATCAGTGCTAGCTCAATAATAATACAATAGCCAGACGTGGTAGTCCCTGCCTATAGTTTCAGCTACTCAGGAGGCTGAGGAGGGAGGATCACTTAAGCCCAGAAGTTCGAGGCCAGCCTTGGCAACACAGTGCCCCCCCCAAAAAATAAACAAACAAACAAATAAATAAAAATACAATAATGCATTGATTTCTATCCAGCTCAACTTTGCATCCCCCTCTCCTTCTATGGCACCCACTGCCATACTTGTTGAGTCCCCCGAGGACCTGCCCACACCTTCTACCTTCTGTGGATCCCAGCCAAGTTATTCCTGCCACCATCAGCCAAGCCGAGCCTTCCCCTTTCCAGCCATAGGAGCTACTGACTTCCAGCTCCCTTAAGAAACTGAGCTTTGGATGGTGACCAAAATATTGCCCCTCACCCCAGCCAGCTAAAGCATCCAATATCTCCACAGACATGTCCAACTGGACCCTCCTTTGACCTTCAACCTCATATAGCCACAGGCCCCCAACCCAGAGCCAGCATCTCAAAGTCACCTCCATGACTGAACCTACATCTGTGGACCTCATGGATTCTCTCTGACCCCGTACCCACCCACCAGTCTCAGCACTGGAGGGGTGGTGGTCAGCAGACCTCCCTCACATCTGGGCTGCCCAACCAAGGTGAAACCAACTGTCCCCACACAGGATGAACATTTTTTCATATCATTTTACCATCATTCCTCAAGCTTTCACAGCCCAAATCTACCTGAAAGATACGAATATATATACATACTCCTACCTGTGTAGACTCTGGGGAAGGACATGCAAAAGGACATGCAAGAAACTGATAAGAGAGGTGGCCCCTAGGGAGGAAGGCCTGAGGCCCAAAGACTGCAACAAACTTCCTTCTCCCTGGAGACCCTCTTGTATTTCTGCTTTTTATTATGTGCATATATTCCTTCTCTTTCCTCCTCAAAAAAATAAATAAATAAATAAAAATTATCCCACACCGGAGAGTCCACATAAAAGAGGAACTTACCACTGATTTTTTCTCTTTTTCCTGTTCTCTATCTTTATCTACAAAAGAAAGGAAATCAATTTTTAAACTCAGTTTTAAGCAACTCACTCTTCTTTGCCCTAATTTGCTAAATGACCACAAAAGCAATAGTTTTTATGCCTGCTCCCTAGCCTAAAAGTTTTCCAATTCGGGGACCCTCCGTGGGTGAACAGTGGCACACTCACTCACCACTGTCTGCCTACGTGCGACACTGTGCAGCGGCAGCCTGGGTCCAGTGGGCATGTCGGCCCTCAGTGCGCTCAGGGCCTTTCAGTTAGCGTGTTATACTGTCCACTGTCCACACATTTTATATTTAGATCTTCACAGATGGGTGTCCAGCAAGTGCAAACGCAGAGCGGCGGCCTTCACTCACAGGGGCCCGTGGGGAGAGTGGGCGGTGGGCATGGGTTTGGGCCTTGGGCCCAGGTTCTCCCCAGGCCCAGGGCTGACATCGCTGCCCACCCGGCCCACAGGTGGTTCTGGGGCACCTCTCAACAGCGCAAGCCAGAACCTGGCGATAGCGGTGACCCACTTCTGAGTGGGTCCCCATTACCACGGAGGGCGGGAGGGGAACCTAAACTCAATTTTCACCGCCAGTGGCGCCAGGGTCCGCTGAAAACTGGTTACACGCAGTGCACCGCCAAGGCCTAAAGAACCAGACCAGGAAGTGGGCTGGGAGACCCTGGCCTGAGTCGGAATGTTCGGAGCAGCCTCCGCCCCACGGGGTGGGGCTCCTTCGTGCTCTTTAGAGCTCCTCTCCCCCGCCCAGCACAACAACCGGCCCCGGCCTGGGTACCCTCTAGTGACCGCCCTGCCCCTCCTCGCCACCCCTCGCCATAGCTCAGGGAGAAAACGCCGCGCCTCGGAGGAGGAGTTTCGGGCTCCAGCGGGGCCCGCGAGCCGAGGGGCGGGGAGTGGGGGCCGCATAGCGGCGCCGTCACTAGGGAAGAAAAACACGAGTTACCCCGAGGCCAGGCCAGGCGCTGCGTCCCCCGCGGCCCGGGGCCCGAGGCGGGGATCCCAGGGCTCCCCGGCCCAACGCTGCGCAGCGCTCGGGCGGCCCAGCCCCGCAGCGGCCTCAGCAGCATGGCCGGCCGGGCGGATCCGGAGGCCCGGGTTTCCTTCCTGAGCGAGTCGGCGGCGCGAAAGGCCGCACGTCCAGACTCGGCGCACAGTCTCGGTCCCCGCGCCCGCCCCGCCGGGGCGCCTGCTGGTGCCCGGCCCTTAAAGAGACCGGGTTGCATTTCATCCTCTCAGCGAGAGGGGAAATAATCCGAGGTGAAGAGTTCGCTGCTTGCAGCCAGAAAGTCTTCCCGCTGCCAGGACTCTGGCAGAATGCACCCATGACCTGACAAGACTCGAGGATGGAAGGCAATTAATACCAGCGACTGACTGGTTAATTAATGATCGCAGATTACTTAATTGGGCACCTACTCTTCAGACACCTGGCACTCACTCATGATATCATTTATTCCTCCCAACAACCCTGCCAATAGATACTGTCACTCCCATGCTTCAAGCTTGTCCTCAGAGAATTAGGTAACTTGTTCAAAATGATCATAAGCATTCGTTAAAGGGTGGAGCTGCAATTCAAGCCCAATCTGTCTTACTTGACAGTCCAAGCTCTTTCCTCTGAATTTTGACGTTTCCAAGGTCTGGACCCTAAATGTATTAGATCCCTCAGGAAGGCACAAACAATATTCCAACTGGACAAAAAAAGGGTGGAGGGGATACCTGTAAGATCCATCTATAGTCAGGTAGCAAAAACTCAGCCCGGGAGTCAGGCAGTGAGCCTGTAGTCTCAGCTACTAGAGAGGCTGAGGTGGGAAGATTGCTTTGAACCCAGAAGTTCCAGGCCAGCCTGGGCAATACAGCAAGACCTTTGTCTCTAAATAAAATAAAATAAAAAATTTTTAATTCAGCCTTTGTGTGGGGGAGTCAGGTATAATTCAACAGGCCCAGACCCAGTAATGGGAGCTAGACTGTATATGAGAGCTCCAGTGCTTGGGTGGAAGGGTTTCCCACCTCTCCCAGTCGCTGGCAGTCGCCTCTTAGGCAAGGAGAAGTCATTTGCCAGAGAGATCACTTAGCCTCTAGATCTGTTATCTGAAAGCCACCACCCCATCTCGTGCTTCCTGCATGTCTGCCACAGGTCTAGCAAGTGTGCTGTCCAGAAATAAAGTTCAGGATAAAGGTCAACATATTTGGGATGAGGTTGTTGGAGGTTAATTGCTGATCGGACTTAACAGAATGAAATGAACTAAGGCTGAGATGGGCAGGATCCAAAGAAATCTGAATCAGACTGGGTGATGGCCAAATTATCCAAGACAGAATTTAAACCACATAAAAGGAGCGACATACACTTCACATCCCTCAAGAGAAATGCTCCAAGATGGTGGAGCTCAGAGCTGCAACTTCATGGGAGCGCTTGTGAAAAACACAAATTAAATTCAAGTATCTGAAAGAACTAGCACCAGTGGGAGGCAAAAGTAATAGTATACGGAATAGACTGTGATGCTCTGGGGGCGGCAAGGAGAGGCCCAGGCGGCAAGGACAGGCCCAGGCCATTAGTTACGGCTACACACACTCTATACCTGTGTGCCAGACCCTGGGAACCCTGCAAGGAGAGAAGCAGATGGGTCCCTGCTTTTGTGGAGTTTATATTCTTATGATATGCTGAGGAGTGATGGTGGCTACTCTAGACTGGGTGACAAGGGAAATCCTCTGGGTGGCATTTGAGATGCCCTAGGTCTGAGGAAGCAGGACAGCCATTCCTGGACCTCTCCCCTTCGCCTCCGTCCCTGTTCTCTCCCCAAAACCTGGGAGCGCTTCCCGGCAGGAAAGCTCCTCAGGAGAGCTGGAGAGCTGTGGACATTAGTGCCAGGCAGGTCGGGGCGGGCCAATTGGGGGTCGTTTCCGCAGATGTACTAAGGACAAGCCAGAGGAGGCGACCAAGATAGAGCAGCCGGCGGGCGGCTCCCGTGTGGCGCATGCGCAAGAGGGGGGGGGGCTGTCGGGACGCCGTGCGCATGCGCATGCGAGGGCAGGCAGCCGAGAAGCGCGGCGCGCGGCCGCGGCGGCGATTGTCGTCGTCGCGCAAGGACCAGTGGGGCGGCGCGCTGAGGAGAAGGGTTGAAGGGGAAGCGCGTCTGTTGGGTATGCGGGCGCGATGGAGGCTGCGCAGCGGAAAGCACAACATCGCCCCTTCTGCTTCAGTGTGAAAGGCCACGTGAAGATGCTGCGGCTGGTGAGGGCCAGGCTGCGGGGCGGGAGGCGGGATTCGAGGTGCTCTAGGGCAGTGAGGTGTGGCTGTTAAGTGGGAACCAGAATGCCCCGTTTGCTCTTGCAACCTTGCTTTTATCAGCGCCTCCGCAGGGCAAGGCATTTCGTTCTGCCCCCTGGGGGAAGGAGAGAGATAAGGCACTGTCCTCCCCTTCGCACTGTTTAGGGACACACTCCTAAATCAAAAGCAGCAGATCTACCGGAATGGCCTGTATTTGGACCCACAAACCGGGTACCCGGGTTAGCGGGCGAGACAGCTGCAGTTGTACCACTGAGCCCACAAGATTTTTTTTAAAAAGTGTGTGGTGTTTCCGTGGGTGCTGTGAGTACTTACTATTAAAATAAGTCAGACATTTGATGTGACCGAGCCCAAGGCCGATACAGTCCAGAGCTAGGACAAGAAGGAAACTGCCCATCTCTAGGGCTTCAGGCTTCCGAGGAGCATTGCAGTTAGTTTTGAACAAAGGTTTGGAGAAAGTGAAGCATCATTCAGAGGAAAGAGACCTGGCTTCTTAGAAAAGTGGAGATTGTCATAATTGAAAGAGTCTGTCACAGAAATTCAAACAGTGAAAACTTAAGGGAAAGGAAGACATAAATTGTTTTACATTTTAAGGAGTTGACATGTGGGAGAGGGGTAGAAATAAAATAGTTAAAATTTACAGGAAAACATTTCCGCTTAATATGAAGAAGAATTTTTACATTGGTAAAGGTCCCAAAATTAGATGGCCACTTGGGAAGGCAGTACCTTCCCAGACAGTAAAGGTAACAGGCGTAGATGAACGTTTGATGAGGAAGTTGTAAAGGAGACTCAAATTTAAGGTGCGTGTAAGATCCTTCCCACACTAAGTGTCTGTGATTGTGAGAAATAGCTATAATATGATAAAAGTTAGAATGTGTAAGAGAGGCTTGGAAAACCACTTTGGAGTCAAAGGAAGAAGAAATTACTTTTGGTTAGGAGTAAATAATCAGGGAAAAGGGGACCCAAAGGTCTGTAATTTGATGTCAGGTACTGAAAGCTCTGGAACACTGGAGGAGGAACAGGGTTTTGTGAGAAAGACTTAGTTTTTGACATATTGATTCCTTCACCAAACCATTTAAGTATTTAACATGGTCCAAGTTCTGGGCTAGGACCTGAACAACAAAGATGAACCAGAACAAAAGTCCCTGACTCATGGAGTTCTTCACTTTAGTCAAGGAGACAGACATATGAGCAGATAGCTATAATGTGTGATAAGGTGGAAATAGGGCACAGAATTGAGACATCTAACCAAAGAAATAAACAGAGATGTCAGAAAATTCTTCCTAGAGGAACCTAGGGTTGACTCTAAGGGAAAGCTACCTGAACAAAGACATGAAGGCAAAAAAAAAAAAAAAAAACATGATTTATGCAGTGAACTCTAAGAAGTTGAGTGTTGCCTCAATTATTCATTCAAAAAATATTTATGGAATGCCACTGTTTCAGGCTCTTGAGAAATATCAGTGAACAAAACAAAGATCTCTGCCCTCATAGAGTTTACATCTTAGGGTGGGAGGGCAGGGAAGACAAACACAGTGAATAAATTACATGATATTCTAGAAGGTGATAAGTGCTGTGGAACAAGAGAAAAGTAAAGCCAGGTAAGGGGAGAGGGAGTTGGAGAGGAGGGTTACAGGTTGCAATAATAAATAGAATGATCGAGTTAGGCCTTGTTAAGATGACATCTGATCAAAGAATTGAGTGAGGTGAGGGAGTCAGCTATGAGAATATCTGTAGGAGGAGGAGTATTTAAAGCAGAGAGTATCGACAATGGCCTTATGTCAGGAATATGCCTGAGGGGATCAAGAAAGAGCAAGGAAACCAGTGTAACTGGAGTAGAGTGAGTAAGAGGAATACAATGGGGATGAGGAAGGTTTTGAGTAAAGGAGTATATGATCTAACTCACGTTCTTTCAAAAAAATACACTTGCTGGTATGTTGACAGTAGATTGGTGTGGAGGGACAGAAAGGGATTCCTGCAGGGGCAACAGTAGAACCAAGGAGACCAATTGCGGTAATCTGGGCAAGAGATGATGGTAGCTCAGACCAGCCACTTGGTGGCTGGTGGTAGCAGAGTAGGTAATAAAAAGTGGTCACCTTTGGGATATAGTATTTTGAAAGTAGCACCAGTAAGACTTGCAGATGAAACAGATGTGGGGTGAAAGAAAGAGAGGAATCCAAGATAACTCCAAGGTTTTTGGCCTAAGCATCTGGAAGAATGGAGTTGCCATCTGCTGAGATGGGAGAGCTGATGGATAAAGCAAATGTGAGAGGCGATCAGAAGTTCAGTTTTGGATTGCAATATTAAATTAGAGTTATCTATTAGACATTCAATGGAGAGTTGGAATAGACAAGACTGGATTTTGGTAGAGAGGTCAGGCTTCAGAAACAGGTAATTTAACATCATAATATTGATGAGGTCAAGAAGAGAAGAGTATAGTTAGAGCAGAGGAGGAGCCCTGGAATGCTTAACATTGAGAGATTTGGGAGTAGTGGAGGAACCAGCAAAGAAGAATGAGAGGGAACATTTGGAGAAGTAGAGAAAACCAAGAGTATGGTGTCTTGTCAACTGTGTCAGATACTGATGATAGTTTGAGTAAGATTACGACTGAAAATTAACCATTGCAATTATCCTGTGGGTAAATTGTGAAGCGAGTCTTTGCTAGAGAAGTAAATAAGAGCTGAATCATGGAAGACCTTAAATACATGGTGAGAAGTAGGCCATATTCTAAAGACCATGGAGAGCCATTGAAGGATTTTAAATAGATGAAGAAATGCATTAACAAATTTACATTATAGGAATTTTACTGTAGTATCTTTGTCATGGTAGTTCAAGGAAAAGATGCTGAAGGGCAGTAGTTCTAAGGATAAAGAGGAAGGAACACCCAAAATGTTTAGGCATTAAGTCAGCAATACTTGATGATTCATCAGTTGTGGGGAATGAGTCGGAACAGTGATCTTAGGTTCCTAGCATGGGTGATAAGATAGATGTGGTACTGTCAATTGACGTTGTGAATACAGGAGGAAGGGGCAAGATAAGTTCAGTGTTAGACATTGTGAATTTGAGATTTCTGTAGATTATCCGGATGGGGATTCTAAATGGCTATTTATGTGTGAAGTGTAGAGGACAGACCTGGGATAGAGACCCAGATTCATTGAGTGGAATGTGGACAAAATTCAGAGGAATGCCAGATATTAAAGGGGTGGATAAAAGAAGAGGAACCAACCAAAAGAGAACAGTTGAGGTTTAAGAATTAGAAAAGATGACATGGGCCGGGCACGGTGGCTCACGCCTGTAATCCTAGCTCTCTGGGAGGCCCAGGCGGGCGGATTGTTTGAGCTCAGGAGTTCGAAACCAGCCTGAGCAAGAGCGAGACCCCGTCTCTACTAAAAATAGAAAGAAATTAATTGGACAACTAAAAATATATAGAAAAAATTAGCCTGGCATGGTGGCGTATGCCTGTAGTCCCAGCTACTCGGGAGGCTGAGGCAGGAGGATCGCTTGAGCCCCGGAGTTTGAGGTTGCTGTGAGCTAAGATGACGCCACAACACTCTAGCCCGGGCAACACAGTGAGACTCTGTCTCAAAAAAAAAAAAAAAAAAAAAAAGAAAAGATGACATGGAAGCCAAAAGAGTAGAGTAGTAGGAGGCAGGACAGCTAATGGCAAATAAATCATAGGAGTCCACTTGGATAAGGATTGAAAAATATTTGTTAAATTTAGTACTTCTGAAATCATCAATGGTGTTAGCAAAAGCAGTTTCCGTGGAATGGTGGAGAAATGTTTGAGATATTAGTGGGCTATTTAAAAGATAACTGGAAACAAAGACCAGGATTTTAGGAAAGATGTAAGAACTGTAAATATGGATCAGGGAAGAACCCAGTGTGACAGAAATCGTGGTAAATTTTAAGAAAATGGAGTAATCACCAATGCCAATTACCATGGTACAAAAAGGTTAGAGAGGATGGGGACTGAAAAGGTGACCTTTTATTTCATTATCTATGAACTCAAGATCTTGATTCAGTAGAGTAAATGGAGTAGTTTGAGATGACATGTTGCTATTAGTAATAATACTGATTATAAACAGTGAAGCTATTTAATAACTAGTTATTGGTAGTCAAATTGACTCATTTAGAAGTTTAAAGGTAAGGTATTTTTACACTAATAAAGTAATTGAAAGAAATATGAATAAGTAGCCTGTATAAATTTAAATTTAAAATAAGTACATAGATGTTACCAGCTGATAGGGTATCATAAAAGTGCAGCCAAGGGAAGACTCTTGGACAAACCATTTACCAAAAACACAAAGAGACTGGGACCCATAAGCTCATTTTTTCCCCTTAACAACTCATTTAACATTGCCATGTTCCATATCCTCGTTTGGAAATGAAGAAATTGGATCAGATTGGGTATCTTCAGGGCTTTGTTTTTTTTTTTTTTTTTCACTTAAAATATCTTAAATTCTGATTGCATTGCATTTAGGTAAAAGTGGTTATGTAAAAGTTGGTACTTTTTGTAATAAAGCTATTAAACATAGAGTTGTTTTTCTCCAACAATTTGTTTTAAACTTTCCTCCTCAGTATTTTTATGGCAACATTGTAAGTTTAAGTTTGACAGTAGATTCCAGATTGCTAAGAGTTGAGTGATGAATGGATAAGAAATTTTAGACAGCAATTTTTTGAGACAGACTTTTTTGAGAAGTGTAACAAGAAGTAGAAAACGGAAGAGTTTCTGTGGGGAGCAGGAGGATGAAAGGAAGGGGGGTTGTGTATGTGTGTTTTAAGTTTATAGGATGACAAAGAAAGAAGCTAGCAGAGGAGGACTGATGGAAAGTACAAGAAGGAAAGGAGACATTTGGTGGGAAAAGATCAAGGGAACTATTGTGTGAAATGATGGTATCAGAAGTACAAGTGGAGTAATTAATCAGAATTAAAACAGGGAGGAACACCTAGTCCTCTTAAACACAAAGAAGTCAATACATTTTAGTATGCCTCTTTTATATGTGTGTGTATATGGCAGGAATTCATTTATTTAGTTACTTTAGAAATTATTTCTACAGCTTAAATTTATATTCAATAGTCATTGAATAAATTATGATTTTTTTTCTTCTAGGCACTAACTGTGACATCTATGGCCTTTTTTATCGTCGCACAAGCCCCTGAACCATACATTGTTATCACTGGATTTGAAGTCGCCATTATTTTCTTTTTCATAATTTTATATATACTCAGACTTGATCGATTAATGAAGTGGTTATTTTGGCCTTTACTTGTAAGTATTCAGTTTCATCCTCAAAATTTAACTACTTTTTCCTGCCATAGTGTGACATTTTGATAAACTCTATTCTTCAGTTCTCTTAAACCTTTAAGGTAATCTCTGATAGGTTTAGGAAGGAGGAACTCTACCCACTGCTAATGTGTTCTGTATTGTCCTGGGGGGAGGTTCTCAGGGATCCGTGGCAGCCACAGAGCATAAATTCTGTGTGTTCCATCTATTAGAAGATATAGCTGATCCCTGTGTTAGAATTCACTTAAGTGTAGATCTTCTAAAGAAATTTAAATTTAGGACCACATTTATAAAATTATAGCACATTCTTAATCTTTACCTCCCTTGTAAATGCATGTTGATATGGCCTCAAAATCAGTGGGTGGAGATGGAGGCAGGTACACAAGTATCTATCCTCACACATCCCTGATCACTAAAGGGAAAATCAAACTAATTGGGGAGGCTGAGTAAAGCATAATATTATCTTGAAAATGTCTGTAATCAGTAATGCTAAATAATGTTAACTCATATTTTGTAGCATATAAACTTCGACCTACTGTATGCATAGCATTAGGAATAACTGCCCAATGGAGTGCCCAAATGGTTCTGAAAACTGTCAAAATAGGCAGATTGAAGTGTGTATAGCCCTTCAGCCTGGACTAGAAGCTGGTTCTAGGAAAAACTGAGTGATTCACCTCTCCTTTTTTAGGTCTCATCCCCAGCAACCTGTCTCCATAGGTCTGCCTCTTAAGTCCCCCTGCTACCCTTCCCCTCTTTGGCTGGACTGATAGCTGCCATGTCTTCCTCTGCTACACTTGACTCACTTGACTCATCATCATAACTCCTATTATGGAAAGAGAACTTTAGAGCTGTTCTCAAACCATAAGCATGCCTTAAAGTAGTACCTTCTGGAACCACCTTTGGAGGCCAGTGGTGAGCATTTCAGGCTAAAACAAGCTTTAAAAGTCCCAAAGGGGAAAAGCTGTGAAATAGAGTCTTCATAGCACCTCTCAAAACTCTTACTTGATCTACACTTCAGAACTGGACCTGATTAGAGGAAGGCCTATGAAAAGAGATTACTAAACCTTCCTTAGTTGGCCCTCACTTAGTGGCAGAAAGGGCTAAAGTAAATTATTCTAAGGATTTCTTGAAGGAGATGACAAAACTGGTCCACATCTTGATCTTGTACTCAAAAAGCCATGTATCAGGAGAGTATGGGTGATTAAAAAAAAATTTGTATAGTTATTCTTCACACTCTGCTCCTGCAGCGTTTACTAAAACTAATGTATTTTAGCCTTTCTTTTTCTCCAAACTGTAATAATTCTCTGGAGCTTCTTACATGACCCAGTAATAAACTTGGAGCCCCAAGTTTAATATAATAGAATACGCTGAGAGAGTGGCTTATGCGTAGCATACTGAAAGGAATAGTCTCCAAATCTCTGAGGACCAAACTTTGCTGAATATAATCTCTTGGAAATGGTGCTATATGGGTAACTAAGTTTTTGCTCCATTATGAAACCCAGATCCCTCTCTGATCTTGATCTAATGAAATTATTTATTCAACAAATGTTAAGTATCTGCTAATCCCAGATTTTGTTATTGGTGTAATAAACATATACCCAGGATGGGGTGGATGTACCCAGCCAGGAAAGGAGACTAAATCACAATAGGCTTATAAAGAAAAACTGCCTGAACCAAAGGCTAAAGGATGAAAGTAGTTAGCAATAAACTCAAACAGGGAAGAAAAAGGGCTTTCCCAGTAGAAGCAGTAGCACATGGGAGGTTCTAGGTGTGGAAAGAGCATAACTCTCCAGGACCTGCAGGTAGCTCTGAACAGCTGGGGTATTAAGTTATGAACGATAAAGGGGGCAGGAGTGGAGGCTTGAGGCAGTAGGGGGATCAGGACATGCAAGGTTTGTGTGCTCCAGGCTTTAACCCAAAGGCTATTAAGAGCTTTTGAAGATTTTTAAGTAGGAGAGTGATCAGTTTACATATCTTGAGAAGATACTGAGATAGGAAGAATAGGTTTAAGGAAGATAGGGGAGAGCAGTATGTAATGAATTCAGTTTGAGAAATATTAGGTTTTAGTTGCTTATGGGATATTGAGGTGGAAATGTTGAGAACAAGTCTGAAGTTTACAGGAGCTAGAGCTGCAGTTTTGGGAGTCATCACCTGGTGATGGAATCTGAGCTCAGATTGGCCAAAATGGCTCAGAGAGAGGATAGAGAGAGCTGAAGGCAAAACTGGCCAACACCAACATATAGGATGAGAAGTAGGAGTGACCAGAGAAAGAAAAGAGAGGGCCCAAGGGAGACTGGCGTCACAGAAGCCAAGGCAGGAGAGCATTTCAAGAAGAAAGGAGTGGTGAATAATGTCACATGTAAAGAGAGAAAGATAAGTACTAAAATATATATATTTGCTGGCTGTATTAATAGAGAGGCTTCTGGTGACTTTTCCAGAATGGTTTGCTTGTGTCAGGTGACAGAAGTTATGGAAGTGAGCAGGGAAGGAAGGAGACAACTAGAGGGGGCACCACTGAGTTGAAGAAATATGGCCAAGGACAAAGAAAGGTGATGAATAGAGTGAGGTCCGTGCAGAGTGGAATGGGAGCCAGAGCACAGCTGGAGAAGTTGCCTGGGACTGTTTAACTAAAGTGAAGGACACAAAGATGGCTGAAGGTTCCAATTAATCTGTAGGTGGGGAAAAGGTAAGTTGTAAGCACTGCTGTCTGATAGCTATTACCTTTGCTGATAGGAGAGTGCTTGGTCATCTGCACTCAGATTGTCTCAAAGTTGCAGTCCGTGATACAATCTGTAGAGCAAGTCTTCTCTAACTGTTCCCCTCAAGTGTCCAAATGACAGAAAACACACAAAATGAGCCAACCCAGGGCTTTGAGGTGGTTATTTAAGTACAGACTCAAAATTTCTCTGAAATATCCATTTTTGTAATTAAATTTACACTCCATGGCAATGTTTTAAATTACTGTTAAGGATTGTTGATGTTCCACAACAGGCATATCATTTTTTTTTTCCTATGGTTCTCTGTGCTCCCTAGAACACCACTTTTATCCAAAGCCATCTATAAATTCTTTCCCAAATTGCTCACAGGAGGCAGAGCTACCTGCTTGAGGTAGAGGTGTGGTCTGTTGCCTTGAAGCAGAACAAAATATCCTGCACAGATCAGAGTTAACCTGGGATAGCTAGTCTCGATGTCGCCTACATATGAGAACTTTTTTCTTCCTAAGTGTATCTAATCTTTCCCTGCCTCATTGAACCTCTTCATACTTTTCTTTTTAATAACTACTTTTCTGAGTTACCAGGGTTTTGAAGTTTGGTATTTCTGTGCTAACAATTCCTTCCTGCCTCCAGTTATCTGCAAACATACATAAACCATTTCCAGAATAAAGATGTATTTACCTTTCCCACATTATACATTCATTCAAAAATGTAAATTGCATTTCTTAATGCCACAGTTCATAAAGAATATGCTTCCCTTTGGAAAATTGTTAAAGGAATGAGAATCGTTATTTCTACATCATCAGAAATAATAACATCATTGGCCAGCCATTGCATATAGGTATATGTAGGAGTTTTCCTGAAAATTGCCACTTTCTCTTAAGTGTACACTGTTTTAAGTTTTATTAATTGCATTTTAGTAACATGAAGTTTGATACATAGTGTAAACTATTCCACATTTTCTTATATTGTTAAAAATGAGCATTTTTACTTCTCAGAGTACCCATTCTGCCTTAAACCTTCTACAAAATACATCATCCACTTTCTTTCCAAACCAGATCAATTCTCCCTCCAACTACATTTATGTTAAGTAAAAAAGAAATGAAAACTTGTTAAGTAAATGATTGGTGTACTAAAGGT
>NW_012152729.1:5113487-5142826 GCF_000956105.1 Propithecus coquereli | reverse complement strand
GGTTTTTGTAGCATTACTTCATGGTCTAGTAAAGCCGACCTCCCTATTCTGTGTTTGTAGGATATTATCAACTCACTGGTAACAACAGTATTCCTGGTCATCATATCTGTGTTGGCACTAATACCAAAAACTACAACATTGATAGTTGTTGGAGGGGTAAGTGAAGTTTTCTTTCTTTGGGTTTGATCATAATGCAAATTTTTGACAAATGGATGCAAGAGTAGAAAGCTTGGGGTTCCTAGGCCAGTATACCGTGCCTAGGCTTAATATTCTGAGTGTATAAATGCTTTCCCTGATTAACATGAAGGAATAGGATTTTGTACTAGAACTGGAGTTAACCAAAGAAAGAGGTTCCTACATATTTCTTATCGGTATATAAGACTAGATTAGACTGAGAAAATCTGCTAGAATCAGTTATAACATTTAGCTCTGAGAAACCAGATGTCAAGCAAAAGAAAAACATGATGGATGAGTTTCATATCTCTTCCTTTTAAAGAAAAGGATACATAGCACTCGTTAAGATGAGAAAAACTGTTTTGAGCTGTTCAGATCCTTCTAGGATGGACTTACAGACAGACTATAATAGAGGATATCTTTATGATAAGGGAATGTTGGTAGGAAACCTTGCAACTAAAGGATGATTTTGAATACTGCTTGAAGAGAAGCAATTCAGTTCCATTGGACTTTTACCATAGAAGGCAAGACAAAATATGAGTCACATAATTTAGTTACAGTTCTAGCTGATATTCTTCTGAGATTTCTTGTAGGAGATTCAAAATCGTTGGGCTTTTCTATAGATTCTGATCTAGAGAATTGAATTAGAAATTCTACTTAAATAAATCTTCCTCGTAGTTCTTTGTTCTTTCATAGTATGGACTGCTTAGGAGAACTTACCACTCTCAGACAGCCATATATGTCAAAACCCATGGTTTTCATCTTCCTTGGGCCCTACGTGACTTCTTGAGGGATCAGAATTATTCTAAAAATGGGATAGTGCCACATCAGCAGTTTCTCCCAGTTTTTAAAGATAATCTTATCCCTCTACTATGAAGAAAGAGATACCAGGCATAGACTTTACTTTCATTCACTTATTTACTCAGTCATTTATTCATTCCTTAAGTGCACTTTGGCAGGTGCTGACAAAGTATAGAGCAGTGCTGTTCAGTACGGTAGCCATTAGGCACGTGTGACTACTGAGCACTGGAAATGTGGCTAGTCTGAATTGAGATGAACTGTAAGTATAAAATACACATTAAATTTCAAAGATTCATTACCCAAAAAAAGAATGTAGAATATTTCATTAATAACTTTATTATACTGGTGACATGTTAAATGATAATATTTTGGATATATTGGGCTAAACAAAATTTATTAAAATCCATTTCACTTGTTCTTTTCTTACATTTTTAATGTGGCTATTAGAAAATCTTAATTATGTGGCTTACATTAGTGACTCACATTATGTTTCTTTTGGACAGCACTGAACTAGAATGTGAGCCCTATCCTCAAGTTGCTTAGAGTTTAAGACAGGTGACAGAAGTGTAAACAGCTATATATAAGCTGTTGACAGAGTGCTGCAGGTCACAGAAAAGAGGGAGCAACTACCTCTCTCTGACAGCGGAATTGCAGTTTGCCAAGAACAAAGGGGATAAAAGGGAAAAGGTTCCAGGTGGAGGAACCAGCGATATGCAGAATGCCAGAGTCATGAAAACAAGGATGGGAGGTATTCAGTGTGGTTAGAACCTAGGAGGCAGTGGCTTGAGACTCCAGGTGAGACAGGAGCTGTGGGAGCTGTGTCTGGCATCCTGGAAATGGTGAGCAGAGAGCTGGTGACCAAGCTGGATGGATACAGGCTGGCTGTGGCCTTGAGAATGATGCCCAGGGGGCGCCACCTCCGGAAAGCTTCTATAATTCACTTTGCCACTCACCTTTGTTTTGCCACATCTTTCCTCCCCACCTCCCCTTGCCCTCCACACACTCAGTTAGCAGACCTCCCCCCTCAGCTTTCAGAGTATCTGGGACTACAGGCTCAAGCAAGACTTCCTGGCCACTAGATGAAGCTAACTAAATGGCATGCAAAGAGTGACATCCCCCTTCTCCATCCCAGGCACCAGCTCTCAAATAGCCATCAGAGTATCTCAAGGCCCATTCATATTCTAGTTTATTGCCTTTACCTCAGTCTTATTTTCCTAAGGCCTGTTTAGAATCCCACCCCTTAAGCAGATGTAGCCCAGCCTCTGAGAATTCACTTTGGATCATCTTACACTCCAGGTCTCTGAAGCTTTTATCATGGCTATGATCCCCATGATTTAATCTTGAGCTAGTGTTGACTTTGACCCTTTTTCCAGTAGAGTTTGGCAATAGGGAAATCAAATAGTTGAATGCTGAGGGATAGATATGTTGATTGATAACTAAATATCATCAGTAGGGCTTAAAAGAATACATGCAGGAACAAGTCAAGAGATAAACACAGACAGGTTTTATTTCAGAGTCCACACCACTTCAGTATTTGTGCTCATTTAAATTATCTTTTCCCTTTCCGTAGACAGGTATTTGGGAAACTTAGCAATGAGGAGAATAAGACGATCTCTAAAGTCCTTCCCATTTTGTTATTAGATACAGCACAGGGACTAATCCCAGTACCCTAGCAGAAGAGGAATCTGGTGGGGGGACGATTTGAAACTTGCGTGAATAACAGAAGTTGGGACCATGGCTGGGGCAGTAACAAAGGTGTCTTTTTTTCCCAGGTGTTTGGATTCTTGGCAGCAGTGGTCTGTCTTGCCGATGGGGCCCTTATTTACAGAAAGCTTCTGTTCAATCCAAGTGGTCCTTATCAGAAAAAGCCTGTTCGTGAATAAAAAGTTGTTTTGTAATTGTATATTGCTTTTTAGTTTGATACTAAGTGTTAAACACATTTCTTTATTCTTCCATATATTTTCTTTCTTTTTTTTTTTTTTTTTTTTAGTAGAGACGGGGTCTCGCTCTTGCTCAGGCTGGTCTTGAGCTCCTGAGCTCAAACCATCCGCCCGCCTCGGCCTCCCAGAATGCTAGGATTACAGGCGTGAGCCACAGCACCCGGCCCTTCCATGTATTTTCTGTAGTTATTCTTATTCTAATCTCAATAAGGAAGCTGGAGGAAGGAACTTCCGAATTCTGTGCCCAGCATTCAGCCTTTCTATAACCTCCAAGGGCAGCACTGAGAGCATCGAGGGCCTGGGTGGCAGGGAAGAATGCATCGGACCGCCCTTAAATGTTCTTCAAATTCTCTTCCTACCTGGCTGGCTGGCAGCTCAGAGGGATGGGGTTGCAGAGACTTTGAGTTCCCAGGGTAGGCAATGGCGTTGCATCCTGGGTGATGGATGACAAGGGGAGCTGGAAGGCACACCTTGTCCGCGGGGCAGCAACGAGGGTGCGCGCGCGACGGGTAGGTGGCCAGCAGCCGTTGGGGCGCAAAGCTGTTTCCCAGGAGAGAACCAGCTGCTGCCGCGGCACTGCTCCCGACCTGCAGGGCCAGCCTGACACAGCCAGGCCCTGGGGACCCACCATGGAGCCTAAAGACACCAAACGTGAGTTTGCCAAGACACTTCCAGCGAACTTGCAGCCAGAGCCTCCCACACCCCCGGCGCCTTCCACCATCTCGGTGAGTGATGCACCTCCGCCGCAAGCCAAAGGCTCGGTTCGTGCAGTGCGCGTCGCACTGCCAAAGAAATCTGTCCAAAGCAGACGCCCAAAGCCCTCTGCACAGAGTTTGTCCAAAAGCTCAAAGGAAGGCATGATCA
The DNA here is from genome assembly GCF_000956105.1 of Propithecus coquereli. Classification (NCBI taxonomy): domain Eukaryota; kingdom Metazoa; phylum Chordata; class Mammalia; order Primates; family Indriidae; genus Propithecus; species Propithecus coquereli. The sequence goes on along the minus strand of NW_012152729.1, from coordinate 5,139,047 downwards.
AAAAGCGTGCTAAAGAGGGAACGATCAAAAAGCCTGCCGAGGAGTTGACCAAAAAGCAAGCCGAGGAGGAGATCAAAAAGTATGCTGAGGAGGAGGAGGTCAAAAAGCGTGCTGAGGGCCGGGCCAAAGTCCCTCAGAAATTCAGAGACAGCCTCAAACGTTTTTTCTTCTCACCCACTGGAATGTTGAAGATCCTGAGAATGGTGAGCAGAGAGCTAGTGAGCTAGCTGGACGGATGTAGGAGGCCGTGATGCCCCAGGGGGTGCCACCTCCAGAAACTTCCTTAATTTGCTTTGCCTTCCACCTTTGTTTTGGGACACCTTTCTTCCCCATCCCCCTTTCCTTCACACACACACTCAACCCTTACTACTAAATTTGGCTTTTTTCCCCTTGTCTTTTATATTTCTCAGGTTTCCCCCAATAAAGGGAATTAGGGAAGCAATGAAGATAATAGCAGAAATTAGTAAATTAGCAAACAAAAATAATAGATGTGATCAATACAATAGTAGTCATTTGAAAGGCCTATTAAATTGATAAACCCCTAGCCAATATAATCAAGAAAAAAAGGGGAAAGAGAGGACGTATATTTAAAGTTAAAAACCAGAATGGGAAAATAATCACAAACACTGATAAAACTGAAAGGATCTGCAGGAGTACTTTGCAAAACAAATAGATGTGAATAATTGGTTGATTTTTCTGGGAAAATACAAATTAACCAAAGCTGATCCCAGAATAGAGAAAAATCTAAACAGACCAATATAAACACAGAAGAAAATAAGAACTTTATCGAATGAGTATCTTTCAAAAATGCATCAGGCCCAGACTTCTTCACAAGTTAAACCTTCACTGGATGTAATTCTGACACTACTCAAACCTTATCAAAGAATAGAGAAAGAAGAAACACTTCTGAATTATATTTACAAAGACAGTATAACACTGATAGCAAAATCTGACCAAGTTCAGAAAAAGAAAATGAAATAGAGATCTCACTTGTATCAAAGCAAAATATTATTATATTAGCAGAAAATATTCATCAGTACTTTTTAAAAAATATACCGCAAGGAATAAACATAAAAATGATTCAATATTAGGACTCTATATAATAATTTACCATATCGTAAGCGAAAGGAAAAAAAGTTTGAGATTATATCCAATAGAGTGCAAAACACATGTGACAAAATTAAACATTCATCCCTGATTTCCAAGAAGAAGAAAAAAGACCGGTAAAATAGAAATACATAGAAATTTCATTGGCATTATAAAAATAAACATTGCAAACTAAAAGCCTCATATTTAATAAAACATCAGAAGTATTTCCACTAAAATGAAGGAAAAAAAGGATGCCTACTAGCAACACTGGTATTCAAGATTTTTCTGGAAACACTAGTCATCCCAATTAGGAAAAAGAAATAAGAATATTTGAAAATAAGAGGCAAAATATATAATTTCTTTAAGCTGATATGATTATATCTAAAAAACTTCATGTCAACTGGAAACAATTTAGAACAAGATAATTTAGTTAGGTGACTCATTATTAAATTAATAAATAAAAGCTTTAAATAAACTAAAACTAAAAGACAACCACTTAAAATATAAGAAAATGTTTCTTTTTACAACAATCAAAATGATCAAATATCTAAGAGTAAATGAAATAAAGTATGAAACACATGTATGAAGAAAACTTTAAAACTCTCTTGAGAGATATTTTTACAAAACACTAAATAGTCTGAGAACAAGTAATAAAAGGAGAACTAGGTCAAACAATAATACAATATAAAATGAATTGTCTATAATTTAAAAAGTACTAGAGAAGAAATTGGCAACTCAATGGGAAAGAACATTCTCAAAAGAGAACCAAATACATCTGAGGATTTAGTATACAATAAAGGTTGTATTTCAGATCAATGGGGGTAATACCAGCATTTCCCAGTAAATGATGTTGAGCTAATCAGTAGCTGTTTGGAAAGAAAGAAAAGGAGGCTCTATTTTACTCTTTCTATCAAAATCAGTATCTATTTACTTTACTTTACCAGTACATATACATACTTCTTTCCAGTATGAAATATAAACTATTAATAGTGGTTACTTTTAAGGAGAGAGACTAAGGTTGGGTTGGGGTAAGAGAAAGAAATTGATATTTTTTCCTCTTCTGTGTGCATTGTTATTATTTGAATGCATTGTTTCATTTCTTAAAAATATAAAATTTTAACAATGTATGTGCGAAACAATTCAGGCAACTGCAACGTAATCAGATTTACATTGTGACAATTTATGTTCTTTTAATAGCCATGTGCGTTAAAAAAAATCCTATTTCTTTTATTGCAGGGGTTTATCATAGGAGCATTAGCCTGTTTCATCATCGTTGAAGCCAATGAGTCATATATCGCAATCACGGTTCTGGAAATCAGCATCGTCCTTTTTTTTATTCTAATATATATGCTAACCCTTCACCACTTGCTGACTTATTTACATTGGCCCTTACTTGTAAGTGTTCATTTTCATAATTTGCCTATAAGCTTTGCCCTCAACCCCAGAGTAAAGGCTCTCCTCAAGTAAAAACAACAGAGCTATCTCTCTAGACAAGGACATAGCTGAACTGTGACAGTTAGGGTGTTGCTCTAGTCCTGGGACAAAACCTAACCCAATACCCAGAAAGATTCCTTGGACCCTATAGGAGGGCCAACACACATTCCCACTTCCAGCTCTGAGTGTAAAATCCCTCATACTTAAACATACTTAAAACGTGATACTTTCAGCTTGTCCTAAAGAAAATTTTAATTAATACATTCAGTAGGTAAATACATATCTCACACATTGCTTCTAAAACAGTGTATGCTTCCACTTTTCAAACATCACTCTTTCAGATTACAAACATCCACCTCAAAGCAAGAGTCGACATGACAGAGTTGTATAAAATTACTGTGCATCCCCTGAAAGACTGCAGAGTCAACCTTTTAGTGTGTGTTAAGGGTCCATACTCTCAAAGGGGTGCCATATGGCAGACGATCCAGAAAAAGACATTGCACAGCCTCCTTCAACAGCTTTTTCCAGCCTTGTACACTGTTTACCAACTGAAAAAATTCCTGAAGCTAATCCCTCAGGTCTTAAACTAGAGAGGCAGTACAGTTTTGTCCAGAGGCAGACATGGGCCCAGTTCCTGACCCTGCCACCTTACTAGCTATGCAAACTTTAGCCTCAGTTTCCCCACCTAAGAAATGCAGAGAAGGAAAAGTGTGGTGATGATAACTACCTCAGGGTTCCTGAAACATTTAAATGTGTGTGAAGCCAATAGCACAGTCCTTGGCACAAAGTGAACACTCAATACAAAATGTCCAAAAAGAAAAACAACCCGTCAGACCCCATAAGGTAGTTGGGCAACTTTTGCCATTCTGTCGTGCACTGTGAACAATCCCAACTCGGAGCTCAGGCCTCTTCCACATCCCACTACCTTAGAGCACATTTTTCTAACCTTAAAGTAGGATTGGTTGCTTTTTTGGCCAGTGACCAAAAAAAAAACTCAAATACTTTGTTCAAATGTGTGAGGGATTTTCTGAAAAGGCTGCTGAGCTCTCTCTGTCCCACAGAGTGCCAAGTGACAGGAAGCAGACAAAGCAAAATACCAGCAACTGTAATTGGACATATGGAAGACCCTCCTAGTTGTGGAGAGCTATACCCATGGAGAGGTTTCTGAGGGAAAACTAAAAATCTCTGTCCATGGAAATTTTCAAGAAGGGAAGGTAAAGTAACCGTTTTTGAGCACATACCATGTGCCAGATACTTTTTCATATATTACCTTATTTAATCCTCACAACAACCCAGTGAGGTTGTAGTCACCCCCACCCCCCATTTAACAGATGAGAAAGTTGGATTGAAGAGATTAAATTGCCCATGGTCATATGTAGGTGCATTGAAACTCAAATTTGAGCCCAGGTCTGTCTCACTCTAAAGTCCAAGCTCTTTCGAAACTATTGTCTTACGATGGCTTCTTTATCTCCATTCTCCCTTAAGGCAAGGAACTCAGTGAGGCTACATCTTTTGCCCAGTTATTCTGATGCTCAGTTAACTAACAGTACACATATTGAGCAACCACACAGTCAGTCAGATGGTGAGTGATCTGACTTGGAAGTTTTTGAGAAAAATCCATTAACACAGGACCCAAATTGTGTTCTCTTCTCCCATCCAGTCTCTTCCTTTCTAATCTGCCCTTTCAGATCCCGTGAGATGAAAGATGTGTACATAAATGATTTCTCAGAGGGACAAGTAGCTACCACTGGGTGTTAATAGGGAGGTCTTGGCACAGCAGATGTGCTACATTAGTGAGGGTATCGGTGCTAGAAGGTGATGACTTGGCACTTCAGAGGATAGACGAACTTGGAGATGTGTTAGCCTCAAGCTACAGGAGCCACTTGGGATCTTATCGCAGGGTCAGTGTGGGAAGCCGCAGAACACACAGCCTATTTCATACTGGAACTGTTTTCAAGCTCTGCATAGGCTCAAAGGCTTGCCCATAGACTAGAGGCATGCAAGATGCACAGCTGCCATTTCCTTTCAGCCTTTTTCTCCATGCTAGAAGGTTTGGTTCCCGGGAGGTATAGGATTAGGGTAAGGAGTACTGACTTTTAAGTGACGATTTCTAACTTAAAGTCTCCTGAAAGGATACACTTCCTTATTTCCCCATTCCAATTCTTATTTGACAAAGGGGTGAGGGTACAGTTCCCCACCAGGGAGGCAAATAGAAAGTCTGATACATCAAGGCTTTAGACCCTCAGCAGGGAAGCCTCAAGAAGAGTATTGGCCTCAGATACAGGTGACCTGCTGAGATCTGTGGGCTCTGGGACCATATTTTGTCAAGGCCACCTTCTCTGAACAGATGGTGGAGCAAGGGCTTGGGGACCCACACTAAGTTTCTGAGGTACAGCTGCCCTTTTCTTGAGAAGGCTGTGCCAGGGACCCTGACACTCTGGGGAGGGTGCAGGTCCAGCTCTCATCTGCTAACCTTTGTTAGGGCCTGTGAGGCCTACTCCTTGGATGGGTTTGTGCATTCTGGGAACATGTAAACTCACAGAATAAATGTCACCCAACTTCCAGGGCATTAGTTTTACCTGAAAATTTGGGAGTGGAATTAAATCAGTAAATAAAGTGCTAATCTACCATTTTAAAATTGAAGCCCTTTTTTTATCAGCATGACTCTGCATCAAAGCTAGCAACAATACAACTTTGCTCACCCCCACCACACTGTCTTCATATTTAGAGTTATCAGCTTTATCTGCCCTAGTCTAGTGTCATCTGCCAATATACCCAAGAAAGTATGAATTATAATTATTGTATTCTGAATAGTCCATACTTTAAACACTTCTACACTGTAAAAAAATATAATCCAGCATGGTCAGAGAACCTGAGTTCTGGTCAAGCAGATGTTTTTGCCAATAGAAAGCCATTTTTTAAAAAGAATATAATAAACTTATTTTAGAGTAAAACTCTATAGAAGCGATGATTCCAAAACTACCAGCAATGTCTTTACATTTATAAGTAACAAGTAATGTCCCCTTCAAATAAGATTAATGAAAAACAGAAATCCCTGTGATTTCTAAGCGGGCTCTGCCATGCATTTAAAGAACTCCAGGGCTGAGTGTGGTGGCTTATACCTGTAATCCTAGCACTCTGGGAGGCTGAGGTGGGAGGATCACTTGAGCTCAGGAGTTTGAGACCAACCTGAGCAAGAGCGAGACCCCATCTCTACTAAAAATAGGAAAAATTAGCCAGGCATGGTGGCACACACCTGTAGTCCCAGCTACTCAGGAGGCAGAGGCAGGAGGATCACTTGAGCCCAGGAGTTCAAAGTTGCAGTGAGCTATGACGATGCCACTGCACTCTAGGAGGGGCGACAGAGCAAGACTCTATCTCAAAAAATAAAAAAATAAATTAAATAAAAAGAACTCCAGGCACAAATGAAACCAACGAAAGTTGCAGTCAGTTGAGTACCAGATAATGTTCATTGTCTGTAAATTCCTATTACAAATACTACATTTTGTAAAACAAATTATAAGTGTTTAACTTTCTTTCTAATATTCAGGGGTGTTTTTTAATAATAAGCATTCACCATTAAGGCACTTTTTCTTTCCCAGTTATAATTCTACACAATTTTGTACATCTCAAAGAACAATTTGGGAGCTTTATGGAAAAATTATAGTCAAGTGACAAACATTTCTTATTTTAGTCAGAGGAGGCTACTTGAGTCAATAGGGTATTTAGGCAGAAAGAAAAAGATAATGAGTAAGGATGGCATTTATGGGGAAAGCAGAAGTCCTGCACATGGCCAAGCTCAGCTGCAATTTTAACCCAGCCATCAGGGATAGCTGTCTCCCTGTCCAGAGGAAGCCAATAAGAGGGTCTGTGTCTAAGGCAAAAGAGAGGGGGGTTAGTTAGGAAGAAGTCCCTTGGGCATTCAAGTCAAACTGCCAAGGGTCATAGCTACTTACTGGCTGAGTAACCCTTGGCAAGTTGCTTACCCACCTATAAATTGGAAATAATGCGAGCTTGTTGTGAGAATCAAATGAGTTCACATATTAACACCTCGGCACAGTGCATGACACATAGTAAGTGCTCAATAAATGTGAGTTGTAATAGAAATGTTAGGTACAGGGCAAACCTTAGCTCCCACGGACAGTTCAAGAGAGCATTTCTTTGTAAGTAAGAACCAGAGTAAAACTACAACATCCAATCATCTAATGAGGAGACAAAATTATGACAAGGAGTCAAAGATCAGCTGGGCCTAGTCTGTAGCTGGCCTATTATTACTAAATTATTAATTTGCTTCACTTAAATTCTCAATGATCTAGGACCATAGCTAGTTAATTTTGATTTTTGAAAGTTTACACTCCACTTTTCAGTTGTAAGAATCCTCTTTCAAATCTTTGAATAGCTTGGTTTACACAATCCTTAGGTGCTAAGCTTTCTGCAAAGCTGCAAACCATTGTACCTGCCTCAGTCAGGCCTGCCTACTGTGGGCAGACCTCTCACTCAGCCTGCAGAACCCAGCTGGGACTGACTTCTATCCTCACCATCCCTGCTCCATGCCCCTGTGCCAGTGTCACCCATCAGGTGCCAAAAAACAGTAGGCTTTTGTGCCCTTCCAAGAGTCACGTCACATTCCGTAATAGAGCTCCTCGTTGGCTAACCTCAATAGGAAAAACAACTGGGGTTTGCAGAAGTTTACTATCTATGCCCATTTTGAGGGCAGATATCATGAATCTGTGCCTTGGTGCACTCCCACTGTTTACTAGATGCTAGGCTCATTATCAGATGCTTTCAGATTCACCATGCCTGGGATCAACCCAATGCATCCCAGTCATTATCCCCATAGTAAAATTAGCAAGGTGGCAGAGGGGTGATAAAACATGCCGCAGGTCACACATCTAGGAATTGGCAGGCCAAAAGAATTCATCAACAAAAATCACTCTCAAATTATATGTGCCCTACTGTTTTGACCCTCCAGACCCGTTCCGTGGAAAATGCCAAAGATGTATTAGATGCTGCACTTCCAGCATAGGGGGATAGTTCATTTCCTCATTTTGGTGTCCCCGATGGAAAGCAATAGCGAGTTCTGATTCCACTCCTTCCCAGTTATTCAATATTAGGTGACTTTAAAAAACCCTCTAAGCCTCGATTACATCCTCTGTAAAATGGGAATCATAAAAATACTGACTTAGAGGATTGCTCTTTCAGGGTTAAATGAGATAATAACTGGAAAATCCTTAGCACACTGGGGAGCTCCATTGGAGCCATCATGATCCCGTACACTGGATGGCAGTGCTTGCTGTGCACCAGACAGGCTACCACTACCAAGTCAGGACATCAAGACTTAAAGACTTAAATGTGCAAATTAGGTATCTGGGCTGTATTACAGTTTCATCGCCCTGGGCTTTTGCCCCTCCGCATACACTGGTGTCACTGAAGTGTTGAGTACTCTCTCTTCCATTACTGCTCTGCCACTGAAGTTCAGCCTCTGCTTACTTAGAGGGACACACCCACTCACTCATCCTCACCCTTTATCTCAGCACACAAAGAAGCAGGTTAGGCTAGCAGTTAAAGAACTCAGTACTTAAATCCAATTGAAATGCAGAAGAAAGGACACAGGGATCCTGTAGACGTCAGGGCAGACTCCGTTCTGGCCATGTCTCAGGAAAGAGCAAAAGTCAATAGCACAGCCATTCACTCCAGAATATCAGGCCTACTCTTCAGGTGGATTTGTGTGTTCCTGGGACACGTGAACTCACAGAATAAATGTGACCCAATTTCCAGAGCATTGGTTTTACCTGCAGATTTGGGAGTAGAATTAAATCAGTAAAGTGCTAATCTAAAATTTTATTTTTATATTAAAACAAATGTGGTAAAGAATAGAATGTGGAATTTACATTAAAATATAAGACTCTCCCCAAAACTCATATTTATGGGTGGCCAATTTGGGCTAGGCCCCTAGACCACTAAGTTTTTTCATGCTCGCTTTCCTATGCCCTTTAAGAAAAATCTGATGGAAAAGTTTCCAGCTTTTTTTTTCCTTATGGTGTTCTTTAATGAAAATAAACCCGTTTTCTGCAGACAAGTCCTATCCAGGACCTTAAAGTCACATAAACTCATATCTCTGGAAGACATAAGAATTATGCCTCTGAGGGTTCCTCTTAATCAAAGGGAAGTTTTTAAAAGGCATCCCTCCTTAGATGGGTAATTGACCAATTTAAATATTTTATGCAATTGTATTTTCATGTAAAGTTGATAATTTTCAATTCTGTATTACAGGATCTTATCAACAGTATCATTTCAGCTGTGTTCCTTTTAGTAGTTGCCATCTTGACTATGCGAGAAAAGGAAAGAAGGCATTTATTCTATGTTGGAGGGGTAAGTAGAGGCCTTCATGACTCCATTTAAGATCAATATTCCAAGTGTCTGAAAAAGGAAAGTGGCACAGCATCATTTTGTCATTAACCAAACAAAATACCTACTACCACCCCTTTTCCTTTGTGCACTGACTTCTTCAGATGATGTGAAGTTGCACAAACTCTAAGCTCATGAAAATCTTAACTCTTATATGCACTTTCCAAATAGGTATGAAAACAAGAGTCTGCTGAACCCCTTTTGAGAATTGTCCATACTATTTTTGAAATGTTAAACAAGATATTTTTGTCTATAAATAGGACTTTGATTTTTTTTTGGACTGGAGAATTCTATTTTAAAGACATGAGGCCAGGTATGCTGGCTCATGCCTATAATCCCCGCACTTTGGGAGGCCAAGGCAGGAGGATCGCTTGAGGCCAAGAGTTTGAGACCAACCTGAGCAACATAGAGACGCCCCATCTCTACAAAAAATAATAAAATTAGCCAGGTGTGGTGAAGCATGCCTGTAGTCCCAGGTACTCGGGGAGGTTGAGGCAGAAGGATCGCTTGAGCCCAGGAGTTGGAGGATGCAGTGAGCTATGATCATGCCACTGCACTCCAACCCGGGTAACAGAGCAAGACCCTGTCCCCCAACCCAAAAAAATACAGATGAAAAGAGGGATTGTAGGGGAAAAAAAGGTGCATTGTCAAAAGTGAGTAACCCAGCCTATTCAGGAAGGAAGAAAGAAACCTACCACATGTTGAAGTGCCTAGTACATGCCCTGTACCAAGCTAGGCACATTTTAACTTAATCTTTACAATTCTCATTTTTACAGATATAGGAACTGAGGTTAAATACCTTGCTCTGGGTCACAAGGCTGGGACAAACTAGGACTCAACACAAACCCTCGTCATATGGAAGAACACAAGAAATGGCAGATCAAATGCTTGGAAGATGGGGGGAGTGGGGAGGTAGGATTTTGGTTCAAGAAGTTAAACAATGGGGGCAGAAATTAATCCAGAAAAACAAAAGAGTTTAAGTTCTTTTAATCCATTCCATAATCAGTAAATATCTGTCAATCCTATTGGATTGTGCCAGGCCTGAGCTCAGTGCTGAGGATAGAGCTAAGCTCACAGATTAGATGGGGCAAGATCAGCCCAGGAAAAGTTCATTGAACAGCCAGAAATCAATTGACCATAAAGAGAAACATCCAAGGCTGGCAAGAGTCCCAGAGCACCAGGAAATATTGGGTGCCATGGGCCCCTGGTCCCCCTCTGCTAACTCAGCAACCCAGCCTTCTACTGGGAGAGGTTTCCACCCCTAGATCTCTATCAATTCTTATCTGGATGGCAGCAGCCCCACCCCCTGCTTCCAGCCTGCTTCTCTTTCCATTCCCCTCATGGCCACAGCAAGCTGGTCTTCTGAGTCTCATACTTGACCTCTTCAAGTGATAGAGTACCAGATCCGGTACCACCCTAGCCTCAACTCTGCTCCTTCTCTTGGTGGCTCCAAAGGTATTGGCCACCTGAGATTCCTTAGAGACCCCAGTCCAGTGCCTAGAGTTCTCTTCCTCCCATTTGGTCCCCTTGGGAATTCCTTCCTGCACTTTGAAATGTAGCCCAAGAGTCCTTTCCTCTGAGAGGACTTCTCAGGACCCCACCCCTACCTGGAGCCTTCTAGGTCCAGCGCACTTCCCTGGTCCTTTCCTGGTGCCTCACAGGCAAAGCCTCTACTGGCAACAAAACCCACCATTTCCAAAATCCCTTTTTCTGAGAAGGCAAAATGGGCCTGCAGCAGCCAGCTGGGCAGACATCAAGAGAGCAGTGGAGGGTCAGAGGGGAACAGGAGGCTGCCGGCAGCTCCCGCCTTGGATAGGGATAGGTTCCAGAGGTTGCTGCTGAGCTGCAGAATAACCCCACCTCTCCTTCCCATACATGGTCTTGTGTCTGACAGACCCTGTGTCTCGCAGCGGCAATCGCGTGTGTCATCGATGCGTTTGTGGTCACCAAGTGGATGAGGAATAACGTGAAAAGTGTCCTGGGAGTCAAATATGAAACCAAGAGCTCCCCTGACCAGGTGCCCAGCTGATGTCCGCGCTGAAGCCAGCCCCAGCACCCTCACGGATATGCGTGTCTGTGTCACATCACTCCCTCCACGCCCACCCTGAGCTCACGTGCTGTCACCCATTCCAGCCTACATGTGACCATAAAATCAGGGCTGCTAAGTCGGGAACACTTTTGCTTCCTCGTGTTGCCTTGTGTAAATGTCGCGTTATGTTTTCATGTGCACGACGCGGCGCCGGGGAGCTCAGAGCGCGCTGCCTCAGGAGGTGGTGGTGAGGGCCGGACCGGGTTCCAGCCAACCAGGCCTGAAGGCGGGAGCTGGGGCTACAGACCTGACGCCCCCGCGCGAGGCCTCGCTAGGACTGGAGGGGAGCTCCGCACGTAGGTGGGACTTGGCGGGGGCTCCTGCGCGGAGAGTGGGTGGATCGGGCCCCCTGCTGGGTAGGTGAGACCAGCACCGGGCCTCGAGGTGAGGCGGCCGCGCGCAAAGAACGCGCGGGCGTTGGCATTCGCTGGTCCTGGCAGTTGGCTGGGCGCAGCCTCCGATCAGGCCGGTGAACACCAGGCTCTCTTGTTGGCCGGCGCTGTCCAGAGACAGCCGGAGACGGTAGGCAGGCTGTGAGACGCCCGGATTCCCACGAAGCGATGGCGGAAAAACGCAAGGGCAAGGCCGCGGCTGCGCCTGCGCCTCCACCTCCGCCTCCGCCTCCACCTCCAGCCGCAGTGGCCAAACCCCCGGAAAAGAAGGAGGGTGAGGGCCAGGCTGATGAAGATAAAGAAAAGGAACCAAAAAAGAAGTCAGTGCAGCCCAAGCATGAAGTAGGCACAAGGAAGGGATGTCGTCGCTACTGGTGGGAGTTCAAGGACAGCAATAAAGAGTTCTGGGTCATGGGGCACGCCGAGGTCAAGATTCTGAGTTTGGTGAGTTGGACTGGTGTACCCGGTGGGGGTCCACGAACAAGGGGAGGGGAGAGGAGGAGCGGGCTGCGGGGTTCCTCCGAGAGGCTCCGGAGTCCGTGAGAGTCTTTTTGCCGCTGGCTCAGGCGTCTGTTTCGCTGCAGGGCTGCCTGATAGCGTCGCTGGTAGTGTTGTCTTCAATGCCGGTCCACCCCATCTTGCCGCTCTTAATCACCATGGAAATATCCATCTTCAGCTTCTTCATGATCGTCTACACCTTTGCCATCAATAGATACATGCCCTTCATCCTGTGGCCTATTGCTGTAAGTGCGGGGTGGTGGGGAGTATCCTCAGCCCCTGTGCTGTTCACTTGAGTGTCTTGGCACCTGGAAGTGACTGAACAGAGAGAGACACACCTCACCTCCCATATTTTTGCTCCGGTCATGGGCTCGGCAACTTCCAGTGGGGCCCAAGCAGGGGCAGCTGCTGAGGGGAGGGGTAGCTAGGCAGAAAATGCTCCAAAAAAGCCTACCTGTGTGTTGGGATGAGAATAGGGAACTCTTACATATCTGGTGGGCCTGAGCCTTTGCTCTCCTTGGAGGGAGGGAAGGGGAGGTGTAGCAACCAACTGTGCCTCCTAACTCCTGTGCCAGCTCACACCTGATTGGGGCAATCACCCCAGAAGGCACCTCATCCCCAGAATTCAAAGAAGGAAATCAGTCTCCCCAAAATCAATAAGACAAAATGAGGGGTTTTTTTTAAATCATTTCTAAAGCAGCCTTAGGTCTCTAATGAATATCCCTATAAAGGATGGTTAGTTCAGAAGAATGTTCAGCTCAAAGCAATTGTCTAGTGGAAGGAGACAGAGCTAGGCAAGCTACCAAACCACTCCCAGCTTCTGTTTCTTCATCTGTAACATGGGGACAGTAATCGTCACTTGTGGGATTAGCATTTAATCCTGAGGATTAAATGTAAATTGCATGACACTGTGCCTGAGGTCTCATGGGCTTGAATCCTGCCCGTCATCTATGTAATAACAAGGCACACCCACCTTACCCTCGGCCAGTCAATGAGCACCCCAAGTCCCCTTGTTCACAGCACATTTATAGCCTGCCTCTAAAGCCCTCTGCTCACTGTTTCACTCATGTTACATGTGAGGAAGTGAGCTCAGAATGGTCACGTAACTTGCCCCCAGGTCACTCAGCTAGTAAGTGACAGAAAAAAAGACTCAAACCCAGCTTTGTCGTTACATTCTGTCCTGCCTCCTTTATTAGGGTCCAGAGATCCGTAGGTCTTGGTCGGGTGGGCGAGAAATTCCAGGACAGAGAGAAAGGAGAAGAAGGTCAAATAAGGACTCTTGGGAAAGAAACAAGTAGAGAACAAAGTAAAAGGACAGGTAAAGGACAAGTTCCCAGTCAAGGAGCCTGAGAAGATACTTGTAGCTCCAGCAAGATGAAAAACCAATGAACCCTGGAAATCTTCCTGCTGTACTTACCTAAAAATACTAAGGGAAATATAACCAGTATTGCTTTAACCGAATGGCTGAGCTGGCAAACAAGAAAGGGAAACACACAGGTACCAGAAATGGAAAACAGGTAGTGATCACATAAGCTGCAAATTATGAGGTGGGAACCACCCATGAGGTATTGTCTCAGGAAACTCAGTATGGGTTTTCATGTACTCTCAAGTTGAGACGAGGCCTTGATCCCAAGCAAAGTGGGGGTTTAGAACTGAGAACCCTACATAAAGCTGGCACCCTGGAAAGACTGCTCCCTTAGGGAAAAGATAGACCCTATAGACAGAAAAAACATATACCTTTCCCCAACACATTGGAACAAGAAAGCATGTTCATCTCTGCTCAAGCTTCGAGTGGGGGCAGGAGGGGAGGTCTTCCTTAAGAAATAGAAACCTTGAGACTTCCCTTTGTACAGATTTGCAGTTTGAATTTTTGCTACCTGTAGCCTAGAAACCTTCATGCCTGGGAATTAGCATAAAAATTGATCCCAATCTGATAATATTCTGATGATATCCTTGGGACTCCTAACCAAAACAAATGCAAAATCACGATTTAGGAATGAAGAGAATGGAAACCCTGTCAAAAATAGACTAACAATTCAAAATTACCAAACACTTGATTTTAAAAAAGAAAAAAAAAATCTCCATGACTAAGAATCAATAATCAGCAAACATAACTAATGGGAGGATTAGAACCCTGAGAATATAATAGAAGAGCTGTCTGAAAATAATAATAAATATATTTGAAATGATTATAAACATAAATAAGATCCCTAAGAAAAGAAGAAACTATGAGGACAGAATAGACCAATTTTTTTAAAAGTACAAAGTACAACGTCTAGAATAGAAAATATAGTTATTGACATAAAAATGTCAATAGATGAGTTCAAAAGTAGATCAGAAACCACTTAAGAGAATTTGTGAACTTAAAGGTGTGGAGAAATTCCCCAGAACATAGCACTAAGAGATAAGAGAGAAAATAAGAAAGAGAGAGAATAGAATATGGAGTAAGAAACATCCATCAGGAGTTGTCAAGAAGCACTCTGGGAGGCTGAAGCGGGAGAATCACTTGAGCTTAGGAGTTTGAGACCAGCCTAAGCAAGAGCAAGACTCTGTCTCTACTAAAAATAGAGAAATTAGCTGGGTGTGGTGCCATGCGCCTATAGTCCTGGGACTATAGTCCTTGGGAGGCTGAAGCAGGAGGATCACTTGAGCCCAGGAGTCTGAGGTTGCTGTGAGGTGGGCTGATGCCAGGGCACTCTACCCTGGGCAACAGAGCAAGACTCTGTCTCAAAACTTTACAACAGGAAACATCATAAAATTTTAAAAACAAACCAATAGAAAAATGGGCAAGGGGTATGAATAGGCAGGAAGCCCACATGCCTAAAACATGTTTTTGAAAACATTCATTAGTAACCAGTGACATGAAAATTAAAACAACAGTGAGGTACCATTTCAACTCATCAGATTGGCAGAAATCAATAAACCTGATAATCCTGGATGTTGGCAAGGACAAGGGAAATGGGACCTTATCCATCACTGGTGTGAGTCAGTTGGCACAAGCACTTTAGAGAGAAACTTAGCAATATCTAGCCAAGGAGAGTATGTGCCCCGGAATCACGGACAAGGGCATTCACTGCAGCAGAGTTTGTAAGAATAATAGTTTTTTAAAAGGCAGAGACCACTTTTCTCTAGTTTCATTTATTCATACAATAGACCGTATCAGTTAAAATTAATAATTTAAATCTATACTTCTCAATGTGGATAAATCTCAAAAACATTAAGTTTAGAAAGCAAGACATATTAGAAGCTATGATACCTTCAATATAAATTTTTGAAACCTACAAAATAGCATATATTGTTTATATAATATGCAGGAAAATACAAATACAGATTAGGAAAACTACACATCAACTTCCAATGCGTAGCTGCCTCTGGGAGGACAAAAATGGGGGACAGGAAGAGGGATGGAAGGGTGGAACTGCAGCTCCCTATTTTAAAGAGACCTGAAGCTAATATTGCAAGACATTAACATCTGTTGAATTTCAGTGGCTCAGTGGCCTGGTAGAGGTGGAAGTGGGGGTGGATGTTCTATTATTTTCTGTATGTTTGAAATGTACCAAAATTAAAAACATTAAAAAGGAAAAGAAAAGGCCTGAGACAAAGTGGCCAGGAAAGGACAGCCAGCAGAAAATGCCATCACGGAAACCAAGGGGAATGATGGGTGTGCTCAAAGGCTGCAGGATCCGCTGCCTCTCACCCCAGCCCCTCCCCGCAGGAGTGATGATGGGGAAAGCCAGCCTGCTATGGCCATGGCCTTGCCAGTGGAGTGAGGGAAACAAGTACGTGGTGAGGGTGAGACCGAAGCCACAAGGGATGGGGAGAAGGGGTGATGAATGAAGGAAGAGGTGGTACAGCCTTGCAAGAAGGGTAGGAGGTCCAGGAAGTAGGCCGGGGGCAGGCGTGAAGAGAGGCCACTGCCAGGCTCCCAGGGAGGTGTCAGAGGCCAACAGAGCCTCCTGCCAGCAGTGCAGCCCACCCAGATTGGCCCTGGGAACAGAAAGATGAGGTGGGGGATTCCTCAAAAGGGACATCATTAAGTTGTACAGTTGTACATTTATTTAAGTTTCGATAGGAGGAGACATAACTAGACACCAAATGTGCGATTTCACAGACAAGATGGTAGGGGAGGGAGCCTGAGCCTCAAGGCAGGTAAGCATCCTGAACTTTGGGTCTCAACTCAGAAAGCCCCGCGGGGGGCTGGGGCACAGGTACGTCCACCCAGCCTGGTGTGTATTTATCCTCATATTTAAAAATTAGGCAGAAGTTTGAACATCATTCCTTTGGAGGAAGCCACCCTGGGTCAAGTGTTGATGGGGGCCTTGGCCCTGCCTGAGGCTGACCGCTGTCCCCCACCTGCAGGACCTCCTCAACGACCTGATCGCCTTTGCCTTCCTCGTGGGAGCCGTGGTCTTCGCCGTGAGAATCCGGTCATCCCTGCCCACGGTCTACTTGATTGGTCTGGTGAGCCTTTCCCTGTCTGGTTGTGCATTTGCTCTGAATTCACCTCTTTCGGAACATGGGTGGTTTTCCCTGCTTAAGAAAAAGGCTTCTTTTCACAAAGATCTTGGGATCAAAGCAAAGTTTAAAAGTAAAGTTGGTAAATGTTTCCAGTGGAGTTGCCATTTAAGTAGAGATGGTGTCCAGGAAGCCCGCCCAAGTTAACGGCTTCCGGCTCGTTGCTAGTGCTTCCGGGGCAAAGGGCCGCACTCTGACTGGGCTTAAAGAGAGAAAAGAAAAAGATGCGATGATGGGACAGTGGCGATGGAGAAAGCTGAGGCAGAGGGAGGGGCCAACTCAGGGCCTCTCAGGGCTGTTAGTCCCAGGGGATGTCTTAAGCAGCATCTGCCCCTGCAGTGGGAAACACATGTCCTTTGCAATGAACAGCAAAAGTAACGAGGGTCCTTTTGTTTTCCAGATCCTTATGGGTGTGGCTGGATTTTTTGCTTTAATTGATATATGTTTGCAAAAAAACCACTTCAAAGGCAAGAAGGTCAAAAAGAATGTGCTGGTTCCTCCTCCAGGAAAGGAAAAGCCACCTGACCAGGCTCAGGGACCAGAAGCAGACAAGGGCAAGGCAGCGCCACCAGCAGCAGCACCAGCCCCGGCAGCAGCACCAGCCAAAGGAAAGGGGAAGTGACTTGGAGAAGGCTCTCCTCGTCAGAAATGGCAGCGTGTTTTACAGCAAACCGCTATCTCCCCGTCTCCTTTCCAGAATGGTTTTCTTTTTCCATTTTAATAACCATCTGTGCTTGGAAAAGAAATGTCTCTGTAAATCGATTTTAAAGGTGAAAGTTGCTGTAAACATTATTTTGTTCATTCAACAAAAGTTACCGAAAGTCACGGTGCAGAGGGCAGTAGGGCCCGGGAGCAGGGCTGTCTGGAGGCCTGAGGGAACAGAGGTGTGGGTGACACTGGCTGCCAACACTGACCAGCCAGAGTGGCCCGGGAGACATGAGAACCTGGAAGGCAAAAGGATGCATTTTTGTTCACATTAGTGTTTTTATATTACTTAAAAAAAAAAAATCCAAGCAATTGGTATGAGGAAACTAAGTTTGCTGGCCTTCCTTGCTCTTACTTTACAGTTTAGTACTGATGCTCATGAAGTTCACTGGGGAGGAGGGCAAGGCTGGAGTGTCATCTCCTCAGGGCTCAGAGCCTCCCAGGGCCTGAGCAGGGTAGACAGCAGGAGCTGAGGCCAAGTTTCCCTCAGAGTCTTCCAGCCAGCCCTCTGGGACCTGAGCATCAGCCCAGGATAGGTTCCAGCTGGGCCCTGGCGCTGGGGTCCCCACACGTAGGCCTCACAGGCTCCTCCCCAGGGAGAACCCCACTCTTACCGGACAGTCCAGCTCTCCCAGCAGAAGGGGCATCCTCACGAGGGGACAGCAAGGCCCTAAACTGATAGGTGAGGAGCTGAGAGGAGGTCTGCACGGGGGAGACAGGCTGGGAGTGTGGCTGAACCCTGGGGACCACGATGATGACTTGAGCCTTTGTGCTACGTGCCACGGGGATCACCGAAGGTGAGGAAGCAGCAGGCTCCACTTTCCCCAGGGAGAAGATCACACACATGGCTGCTGCCGCAGGGGGTGTACAGTTGGAGGAGGCTGCTGCCTGCCGTTCAGGTGGGGGGATAGGCAGCGTCTGGCAGTGCAGACATGGAACTTGGGGTGGCCCCAGCCCCAGCTCCTGTACCCCTCAAGTCCACTGCTCTCTCTGTGGTCCCCACACCACCCCCTACAGGCTGGGCAGTGTGAGGCAAATCTGCAAGGTGTGAGAGCAACTAGAGGAAGTTAAACGGTAGACGGAAAACTCAAGAATGCACACTCTCCTGCCAGGTAAGTATTGTCATATGACCCACAGTTCCTCTCCTAGGCATTTAGCCCAGAGAAGTGACATACTAGAATATTCACAATAGCCAAAAAACTAGAAAGAGGCAAATGTTCCAAAGGAGAAAAACCATGCTACACTCACAAAATGGAATCTCCTACTCAGCGATAACAAAGAACACACTACGGATACACCAGCACAGACCAATGACACATCATACTGAGGGAAAGAAGCCAGACACAAAAGGAGGACATACCGTGTGATTGTATTTCTAAGAAGTTCAAGAACAAGCAAAAACATAGTGAAAGAAATTACAACAGTGGTTGTCCTAGAAGGTGGAGGCTGGGGATTAATTACAAAGGGGCATAAGGGAACTGGGTTGCCCTTCTAGACCAAACCTAGACAAAATCTACCGCTCTTAACCTCGAGCATGCAACCACTTTCAGAGCCTAAGAGACTCGCCGAATTCTGAATGGTATTGAGGGCAAGAAGGATGTCCTGGGAGTTGTGCGGCTGACAAAGGAGCAGTCTTGAAGCAGAGGCAGGTAAGTGAGGTCCCCATACGGACCACCAAACGTTAGGGTGGGGACTCATAGCGTGGGATGGGAAAGAATTCTTGACACAAAGATTAGGATAGAAAGAAGTAAAAAGTTTATTTTACTTTCCCCAAAAGAGAGAGGAAAGAGCTCAGCATGACAGTGAAAGAATGAAGGAGTGCCAGCCCCAGGGCTTTTATGGGGATAACGAAAAAGAAAAAAATGATTGTTGTCAGCTGATAGCAAAAAGCAGCTCTGAAGTGGCTGAGTCTGTTTTTCCTTTTTTTACTCTCTCCTTTCTGTGAGCCTGGCTTATCAGGGTCTTTGGAAAGTGGTCTGGTGAGAGCCAGAGCTGGGGGAGGGTCACGTTCCTTTTATCTTCTCAGTCCCTTTCAAGTGCTCTGAAAATAAATTCTCAAATAAAACAATTTAAGCCACAAGTAGTTAATCAAATAAAGGGATAGCTGTGTCTTTTTTTCTCTCTCTCTCTCTCTTTTTTTCTTTGATAGATAGTTTATTTTTCTCCATTAGATAGCTTATTAGCAATGCCATCCTTTCAGAATGGCTTTTGTTGTTTTTGTTGTTCAATCCTTTATTTGGCCATAAAAAAGGTGAAGAGAAGAAAATAAAAAATACCTTAGCCTTAACTACAACATAAACTTTTTAAAAATTATGGTAAAATAAACATGAAATTTACCATTAATGACATTTAGTACATCCAGTGTTGTGCAACCATCACCACTATCTAGTTCTAGAACATTTTCATCAGCCCAAAAAGAAACTCTGTGGCCAGGAAGGAATCATTCCTCATTTCTTCCTTTACCCAGCTCCTGGCAACCACTAATCTGCTTTTTGTCTCTACAGAGTCATAATAAGTGGCCTTCTGTGTCTAGCTTCTTTCACTCACCATGTTTTCATGTTTCATCCATGTTGTAGTGTGTATCAATGAAACAATCACTTCACTGCTTTTGTTTTTAATAATAATTTAAAAGCTTTTTATTGAGGTGAAATTAATCATTAATCACACACAACTACCCCTTTGTTTGATTAATATAAAATTAACCATTTTAAAGTGAACAACTCAGTGGCATTTAGTGCACTCACAATGTTGTGCAACAACCACTTCTATCTCGTTTCAAAACATTTCCATAATTTCTTTTGTTTCTATGGCTGAATGATTCTGTTGTATGGCTATACCATGTTTTGTTTATCCGTTCATCTGTTGATGGCATTTAGGTTGTTTCCATCTTTTAGCTAGTGTGAATAATGCTGCTATGAAATGTAGTGTACAAGTTTTTGTTTGTACCCTGTTTTCAGTTCTTTGGGGTATTTACCCAGGAGTAAAATTACTGAGTCAATATGGTAATTCTATGTTTAGTTTTCTCAGGAACTGCCAACTATTTTTCACAGTGGCTGCACCATTTTACATTCCCACACTATCAACATATGAGAGTTCCAATTTCTCGATATCATCTCCAACACTTATTATTTTCCTCTTTTTTTTTAAATTAAAGATGTCCCAGTGGGTTTGAAGTGGTCTCTCATTGCACTTTTGATTTGCATTTCCCTAATTGCTAATAATGTTGCAGATCTTTTCAAGTGATTGTTGGCCAGTTGTAGATCTTCTCTGTAGAAATGTCTATTCAAGTCCTTTGCCTATTTTTCAATTGGGTTGTTGGTCTTTTTTGTTGTTAAGTTGTAAGAAGTTCTTATATATTCTAGATAGTATACCCTTATCTGATATATGATTTGCAAATCTTTCTCCCATTCTGTGGGTTGTCTTTTTACTTTCTTGACAGTGTCGTTTGATGCACAAAAGTTTTTAATTTTGACAAAGTCCAATTCATCTATTTTTTCTTTTGATGCTAAGAAAAAGAGCATTTTAGAATTCTAAAATCAGTAGTGAGCAAATAACTCCTAAAAACTTAAATCTAAATAATTCTTCATGCATAATGAAAAAGAAAAAAGCAATAGAGACCTAAAATCTCAGATAAAAACAAGAGGTTGCAGGAAAAAAAGAAAACATAGAAAATAAAAATATAAGCATAATAGCAATCACAATAAATGAGAATAAATCCATTTTTCCATTAAAACACAGAAACTATCAGATTGTTGAGGTTTTATAAATCTAACTTTATAATTAATATGAGCAACACAATTAGAACAAAATGACACCAAATGAAATTATTTGTAAAAGCCAGTTCTGGGGACTATGGAGTAGGTTTACATTACCCTATCTCTCCTACTGAATGCAACTAAAAACCTGGAGGGAGTACATAGAGCAGCTCTCTCAGGTTTCCGAAAAGTCAACAGTAGCAAGCAGTTTGGGGAAGGAGACCAGAATTTAAAATACGACTGAACCAGCAGTGAATTCCCTGGGGTTTTTTCCTTGGTATCTCCTGGCCTGGACTCATAGGTAATCCAAAATCCAGAAGTATGCACTGGGCGTAGACAGAAAGAGTTCCAAGAGAAGCCCTCTATTCCTAATTGTTACGGACCTAATGTTTGTGTCCCCCCACAAAACAAATTCATACGGTGAGGCTGTAACCTCTAGTGTGGAGATGGAGCCTCCAAGGAAGTAATTAAGGTTAAATGAGGTCATAAGGGTGGGGCCCTGATGTGATAGGATTAGCGTCCTCTTAAGAAGAGACACCAGAGAGTGTTTTTTCCCCCGTAACCCCATATGGCACAGAGGAAAGGCCACTCAAGGACACAGTGAGTAGGTGGCTACCTACTGGGAGTCCTCACCAGAAACCGAATTTGCTGGCACCTTGATCAGGGACATCAAACCTCCAGAACTGTGACGAAATTAATTTCTCTCATTTAAGCTACCCAATGTGTGGTATTTTGATTTGGCTGCCTGAGCTGACTAATAACTAATCCAAGGAGCAAGAAACAGTCATTATGAGAGTGGGGGAGTCCCTTGGTTTTTTGGTTTTTTTTTTTTGAGACAGAGTCTTGACTCTGTCTTCCCAGGTAGAGTGCAGTGGTGTCATTGTAGCTCACTGCAACCTCAAACTCCTGGGCTCAAACAATCCTCTTGCCTCAGCCTCCCAAGTAGCTGGGACTACAGATGCACATGACTACATCCAGCTAATTTTTTTATTTTTGGTAGATATGGGGTCTTGCTCTTGCTCAGGCTGGTCTCGAACTCCTGAGCTCAAGTAATCCTTCCGTCTCAGCCTCCCAGAGTGCTAGGATTACAGGCGTGAGCCACCGTGCCCAGCCTAAGGTTAAGACACTTTTATAAGTGATGACACCAGCCATTTATTCCATCTCTAAAGAATTTAGGGTCCTGGGAATTTAATCATATCAATGCAGTCTTTTTCATGGTATTAACTGAAGAACAATGGGTGCCCTTTACAGATTTTTTTAAGATTAGGAAACAAAAAGAAGTCAGAAGGAGCCAAATCAAGACTGTCTGAGGAATTTTTTAAAAGTTCATGGAGAATTCATATTATGAAAAAACTATGGCCAGGCGCCATAGTTTTGGCTCACGCTTGTAATCCTAGCACTCTGGGAGGCCGAGGCGGGCAGATTATTTGAGCTCAGGAGTTCGAAACCAGCCTGAGCAAGGGCAAGATCCCGTCTCTACTAAAAATAGAAAGAAATTAATTGGACAACTAAAAATATATAGAAAAAATTAGCCGGGCATGGTGGCGCATGCCTGTAGTCCCAGCTACTCGGGAGGTTGAGGCAGAAGGATCGCTTGAGCCCAGGAGTTTGAGGTTGCTGTGAGCTAGGCTGACGCCACGGCACTCTAGCCTGGGCAACAGAGTGAGACTGTCTCAAAAAAAAAAAAAAAAAAAAAAAACAAACTATTCATGGATTTCAAAAATTTTTTTTGCACCAAAATAAACTCGTACTAACTAGTTACAACGTGTCTGAACAAGATCTAGTATGAGGCATTAAGAAGGATAAGACATCAGTTTGAAAAGAACCCTTATCAGAATAACATGAATTCTGCTAAAATTAAAGCAAGAATAAACATCAAATGTTACAGTGAAGCGTGGATGGGAGAATGATGAAATCACTGACGCTTTATGAAAAGTTTATGGGGACAATTCCCCAGAGAAATCAGCGGTTTACAAATGGATAACTTGTTTTAACAAGGGATGAGATGATGCTGAAGTAAAAGCCCGCAGTGGCAGACCATCCACGTCAATTTGCAAGGGGAAAAAAATCACCTCTGTCACGCCCTAATTGAAGAGGACGTATGATTAACAGCACGAACAATAGCCAACACCACAGACATCTCCATTGGTCCAGCTGATACAGTTCTGACTGAAAATTAAAGTTGAGCAAACTCTCTACCCAGGTGCCAAAACTATTGCACCCAGATCAGCTGCAGACAGACGAGCGGCGCTTTCAGTGGAAATTTTTAAAAGGTGAGATCAAGATCCTAAAGCATTTTGTGGAAGAACTGTAACGGGAGATGGAACACGGCTATATCAGTACGATCCTAAGATAAAGCGTCATCAAAGCTGCTGCCAGCAAGAGGCAAAAGTGGCCCAGGTGAAGCAAAAGGGGACCCGCCAAGAAGGAAGGTCCCCTGGCGAAAGGCTTACGGCATGCTCAAGGCATTTCGCTTGTTGACTTTCTCACGGGCCAAAAAATGATAACATCTGCTTATTAAGAGAGTGTTTTGAGAAAGTTAGCCAAAGCTTTAGCAGAAAACACCCAGAAAGCTTCACCAGAGAGTCCCTCCCCGCTGGGACAATGCTCCTGTTCATCCCTCTCATCGAACAAGGGCAATTTTGTGACAGTTTCAGTGGGAAATCATTAAGCATCCACCTGACAGTCCTGATTTGGCTCCTTCTGACTTTTTTTTTTTTTCCTAATCTTAAAAAAATCTGTACAGGGCACCCATTTTTCTTCAGTTAATACCCTAAAAAAGACCTCATTGGTACAGTTAAATTCCCAGGGCCCTCAGTTCTTCAGAGATGGACTAAACGCTGGTATCATCGCTTACAAAAGTGTCTTGACCTTGATAGAGCTTATGTTGAGAAAAAAGGTTTATACTTTTTATTTTTATCTTTTAATTCCATTTTTCCACAAATTTTTTGAATTCCCCTTATATACAAGTTCCAGTTGTTCTATATCCTCACCAGCACTGGTAGTGTCCTTTTTTTATGCCATTTTAATAGGTGTGTAATAGTACCTCATTGTGGTTTTAATTTCCATTCCTAGATATTTAATGATGTTGGGCATCTTTCCATGTGCTTAGCAAATATTCACATATCTCCCCTGGTGAGTTGTCTGGTCCAATCTGTAGCCCATTTTAAAATTTGGGTTGTTTTCTTCTTATTATTGAATTGCAGTTCAGAGCCCTGTTTTTAACAACACAGATCAGAACAAGAGCTCTCTCTGTTACAACTCTCACCTGGCCTCCTCCCAGGGACTTGAGAGTAAATCCAAACACCAGGGTCTGGTCCTCCACAATCTGGCCCCTCCCTTACCCCTGCCCCCACCCCTTTAACTCTGTCCTCTTTGACACTTCCTGGCTGGCTGTCCTCTGAACAGCCAGACATCTATCACCAGGAATCACCTTATTCAGGATTCCCTGGACTTGGTTAGTGTTTTCTCCCCCAACCCCTACTAAAAGCTGGGACTTCCCTGTATCCTGGGCTGCTAGCACTGCTGTTGATGGAATAAATGAATGTCAGGAAAGGCTTCTTTGGGGAATGACACTGTATTATTAATATAATCACTGAAGAATAAGAACTTAATCAGACAAGAAGGTAGAGAAAGAACATTCCAGGTAGAGGGAACAGCATGCGCAAAGGCCCTGTAGCAGGAGGGAGCACGGTTTGTTCAAGGAACTGTAAGGTTGACGGGAGAAGCAAGGGAGGAAACCACAGTAAGGAATTATGTTTCACTTCTATCCCAAGACCCTGAGCAAGATGGGAACCTCCCAAGGTTGTTTTTTTGTGTGTGTTTTTTGTCTTTGGAGAAGGAATGGAAGTGCCATGACTTATGATTTAAGCATCCCTCTGGCTGCCAAGGGAGGAAACCTAGAGGCCTCCTAAAGACACTCTCACAACGGTTCAGGGAGGGGACAAGAGTGGTTTGGGATCTAGCAGTGGCCGTGGTGGTGAGAAGTGGACAGAGGTCAGAGAAAGCTTAGGAGGTGAAGATGGGCCGGCCTTGGCGATGGATGGATGGTGAGGGAGGACAAGGATGGAAGGACGGATGGCCTCGCACTTTGCAGAGGCCCAGGCACCGCGGAAATGTTACTGACGGGGTCTTGATCACACCGAACTCCAGACACCCTAAAGGCTGTGTGTGTGTGTGTGTGACTGAGAGAGAGAGAGCGCGCGCGCGCGCGAGAGAGAGAGGCGTGGGGGCTGGCTCCGGTGCACGTCTGGGAGTCCTCCTGGGCGGACTAGGGGAGAGGAGTGCGGAACCGAGGCCTGGAGCAGCCAACAAAGAGGCCCTGGGGTAGGATGGGCTAGCCAAGGACCGGAGGGGTGCCCAGGGAAGTCGTAGGAGAACTCGCAGCGCTGAGAAAAGAGAGGGGATGGAGTGGGGAGCTGACATCGCGGTCAAATCCGTGGGAGGACGGGCGGGCGGAGGGGTGGGGGGTTTTTGCTGTTTCGACAGCTACGTTCCGGGATCCCAGACGCGCGCGCACGGCAGGAAGTTAGACCCGAGACAGCGAGTGCAGACAAGCCTCCGGGCAGGGATAGATAGGTGGGAGCTCCGACGGGTCGTTCGGGGGCGGTAATAAGGCCAGGACAGTGGTGAGGGGAGAAGGGGGGTCTGAGGACGCCTCCGGCCAGTACCGGGC
>NW_012152729.1:5110643-5113384 GCF_000956105.1 Propithecus coquereli | reverse complement strand
GGCGGCGGGGATGCGCCCCTGCGCCCAAGTAGTCTCGCCTTTTCTCCTTCCGCACAGTCTGCGTTTCCGCTCCCCTCGCGGGCGCGGGGCGAGAGGGAGGGAGGCCGAGCCTCGGCCCCGCTGCCGCCGCCATGTGGCCCCCAGACCCCGACCCCGACCCCGACCCGGACCCGGAGCCCGCCGCCAGCTCCCGGCCCGGCCCCGCCGTCCCCGGACTCCGCGCCCTGCTGCCGGCGCGCGCCTTCCTCTGCTCGCTCAAAGGCCGCCTCCTGCTGGCGGAGTCGGTGAGTGCGCGGGGCCCGGGCTGCGTCGGCCGCGGCCGGCCGGCCGGCCCTCCTCGCGGCGCCGCTCAATTCGGAGGTGGACGTCGAGAGGGGTCAGGGGCGGATGCCGCGCTCTGAACCCCCCTCCCGGAGCCTCCTCGGCAGACTCCTCTTGAGAGCCCCACGGCGCTGGGCCGGCGTCGCCGAGCTGCGGAGCGCGAGGCAGAGGCGGGCGGGGCCGAACCCAGGCCTCCCCGGGTTCTCTAACTTGCGAGACCAAAGTTGGGGGCTGTAGAAAGCGGGGAAGGGCGGCACCAACTGGGCGCTGTGTGACCTCGGGCGCCGCTGCCCTCTCTGGGCCCGCGGGACAGCTGCGCCTGGACAGCTTCTGGCCTCCATCGTGGGCTGTTGGCCCCGCACCGTCAGCCCTGTCGCCGCCCCGGGCTGGGCCGGGGTAGGAATCAGCTCGCTCGGCCCTTCGGGACCCCCGGGTCGCAGGGGAGGGTCCACTTTGCTGGGCGCGGGCAGGGCCTGGCCGGGCCTCGAGCTGCCGGGTGGAGGCTGCAGCGCTTCTGGGGCGGGAGGCCGGGGCCGCGTCGGCCATCTGGGCGGGGGACCGTGGAGAGTGGAGGGAGCCCCCGGGAATGGGTGAGGCCGGGCCGCACGGTTGGGGGCGCGGGCAGCCCCCGCGGGGTGACTTCACCGCCCTCCTCCCCTCCCTCGCCGGGATCCCGCCCCCGCTGGGCTCCTTCCTCCTTCCTGCTCGCCCCCACCCGGCTGGTCTGGCCGCCTTTGTCCTCCTGATCCTCTGCAAACTCTCGCACTGTGGTTCGCACCGTCCGCATGTGGGGTGGGGACTGGCCTGGGCCTCCAGGGGTGCGGAAGGAGAGGCCGGGCAGAGGGGAGGCGGGATGAGGCAGAACAAGGGAGCAGCACAGCCCGGCGGCCACTTGTTGCTTAGATCCGGGCAGCTTGGTGGTGCCCGTCCTTATTCCCACTTTCCAGATGAGAGAGCGGAGGCGCCTGGCGTTTAGGGGATTTGACAGGTGGCTCAGGTGAGGGACGGAGTGAGAACGAGGAGGCGGGTGGGGGAAGGAGGATTCTGTCCCGGAGTCCCTCACTTGTCGCTCAGGTCAGATGGTAACCAAACAGTCGTTCTGCGATCAGCCCAGAGGTCACCAGCCCAGCACGTGCGCAACTCCCAAGTGAGACTCCAGGGCTGGTCTCAGAGCCCACACTCCCAGGGAGGCGCCTCCTGGCTGCCCCACCCCCAGCCTGACCCTGAGACCTCAGGGAGGCACTTTGGGGGAGAAGCCTGAATCCACCTATCCCCAGCCCCTCCCCACCCAGGACCACCTCATGGGTGGGGGCGGCATGCCAGCCAGAGTGTAGCCCCTGGCCCAGCTGGATGTCAGGAATCCAGGACTAGACAGAGAAGGAAGGCTTTGGGGTGAGCACTCAGGGTGCATGGGAGCCGCTCCTGGTCACTCCTGCCTCACTGGTCACCTCCATCCCACCCCCAGGCCTAAGCAAGTGCAGAGGCTCACGTGGGCAGGAACAGGGAAGAAGTGGCCACCAGGAATCAGGGAATGAGCAAACAGGAATTGAGAGGGGGATCCCCAGAACCAGGCTGGGGGGATGAGAGGCAGGAAGGGGAGGGCGGCAGAACAGCCTTTGGCACAGGAAGTTCAGCAGGAGCTGTGGACAGGGCCTGGTCCAGTTGTGGCCTTACTCTCTCGGGAGGCCCTCTCTGTGCCTTAATTTCCTATCTGTCTGATGTGGGCTCAGCCACCCCCATGGCCATGTCTGCCCTGGGGACTCCCTTGGGATCCCTGCAGCTCATTTGCCTGAAACAGCCACAGTGCTTCCTGTGGGGTATCTGGGTGTCCCCATGGGGCCCCCCTCCACCCACTCCAAGCTACTCAGCTGTGGATGTGCTCAAACCCAGCCACAGTGACAGAAACCAGGAGAGATGGCCTCCCCCAGCACCCACAAGGCCCCGTTGCTTAAGAACTCTAACTTGGGGTCAGCCAGCCCTGGGTTCACATTCTAGTGACCTCTTACCAGGCTGGTGACAATGCAGGATTGTCATCACTGCAACTCCTGGCCTTGAGCAGTCCTCCTTTCTCAGCCTCCCAAGTAGCTGGGACTACAGGCACTCATGCCACCATGCCCGGTTAATTTTTGTATTTTTAGTGGAGACGATCTCGCTCTTGCTCAGGCTGGTCTCAAACTCCTGGCCTCAAGCCATCCTCCCGCCTGGGCTTTCAAAGTGGTGGGATTACAGGTGTGAGCCACCGCACGCAGCCTCATTTTATTGCAGACATCAGTACTTTTCAACTCTAAACAGCTTAAGCATGCATATCATTAACTAAAGTTCAAGATTTGTTTTTTGTTTTTAAGGGAAAACTTACATTCAGTGAAAAACACACATCTTGGGTGTTGGGTGTTGTTTTTTTTTTTTTTTTTTTTTTTTTT
>NW_012152729.1:5093033-5110108 GCF_000956105.1 Propithecus coquereli | reverse complement strand
CAGCTGGGTGTGGGCCTGGGCGCCACGTTGGGTTCAAGTCCTGGCAGTGCCATTTCCCAGCTGTGGGACTGTGGGTGAGGATGGCAGAGTCTGGCTCAGAGGCGCAGTGGCGGAGAGGCGTGAAAAGGCTCTGACCTCCCTCCCCCCCCACTCCCTTCCTCTCAGATTCTGTCCTTCATCACCTTCATCTGCTATGTGGCATCCTCAGCGTCTGCCTTCCTCACCGCGCCTCTCCTGGAGTTCCTGCTGGCCCTGTACTTCCTCTTTGCTGATGCCATGCAGCTGAACGACAAGTGGCAGGGCTTGTGCTGGCCCATGATGGTGAGGACCGGCCGGGCCGGAAGGGTTGGCTGTCGCCCCCGGCGGGCGCTCGGGGAGGGGCGGTGTGCAGTTGGTGGGAGCCAGGCAGGCAGTCCTGGCTTTTCTGAGGGTCCAGGCCCTACCTCCCAGTCCCCGGGACCTGGGGAGGGTGTGGCGCCTCCAGAGCAAGTGTGCGAGGCGGGGAGCCCCGAGATAGGCTCCTGGCCACCAGGTGGCGCCGGTGCTCCCAGCGGGCCCTGCAGGAATGCGCCTCCGCCGCAGGAATTCTAGCCATTTCCACGGGGCGGGGCAGGTTAACTGAGGACTTGCAGGGCTTACCCAGACCTCGCCACCGGGCCACCCGGGCCTCACTTTCTCGCCTGCGAGGGCCCAGGGCCCCAGCGGTGGCCTTTGCTGAGCGGCTTGTGTCATGGAGAAAGGGCAGCAAAGGCTAGACGGGAGTCCCGCTCTGTGGCCCGCACATCCGCATCCTTCCACCTGCCCGAGGAGCGCTGCACACTCTGTGACCCAATTTTCGGGATAGGTACACAGAAATCGTCATCCATATCGGCCACAAATGTGTGGCAAAGCGAGGCCCAGGGCCAGGTCTCCACGTTGGAGAGCTGGGAGGGAGCAGGTGACAGGGTGTCCAGCTTCTGCCTCCCCACGGAGTGGGCCATGCCGCAGGGCAGTGTCAGCTGCTGGCGGGACAATGGAGGCAGCCGGGGGTGGGCTCAGAACAGGGTGGGAGCCCTCGGGTGGTGGGGGGGCAGGTCCTCCCTCGTAACGTGCTTCTCTCGCCAGGACTTCCTGCGCTGTGTCACCGCTGCGCTTATCTACTTCGCCATCTCCATCACCGCCGTCGCCAAATACTCGGACGGGGCTTCCAAAGCGGCTGGAGTGAGCAGCGCCCCACCCCTGGGACGGGGTGCCCAGAAACGCCCCTCAGGTTCACCCCACCCCTCCTGAAGCTGCAGATGCCCCACTGGACACCCACTTAGGGTGGGACCTGGGGCACATCCCTCCCCCGCGTGGCCCCTTTGGGCTCTTGTGTGGTCCAGCTATTCCCGAGTCCTCCTGTGAGAGATTCCTCTACCCCGAGTGCTGAGAGGCTGTTGGTCAGACCACGCGCACAGCCCATCTTCCCACTTCCCGTTGCTCGCAGGGGTCTGTGCCTGCGCTCTGGGCTGCTTGTCCCCGCAGGTCTGAAACGGGCCATGAGGCTGGGGGCGGCAATGTCCCGGTGCCTCCTGGGCCGGTGCCTCCTGGGCTGGGACGTGTCTGTGCTGCGTCCCATCCACCCTGTCCACTGTGTCCCGCAGGTGTTTGGCTTCTTTGCCACCATCGTGTTTGCCGTTGACTTCTACCTGATCTTTAATGACGTAGCCAAATTCCTCAAACAAGGGGACTCCGCAGATGAGACCACAGCGCACAAGACAGAGGGTGAGTGGTTGCCGTGCGAGTTTCCACCAGGAAGCAGCTGATCACCCCTAGAAGTAGTCCTGCGGGGGCCTGCCCTCCCCTGGGGACACTAAGCCAGTGTGAGGCTGGGGTAGGAGCGTTTCCTCTCTCCCCGTGGACAGGAAGTGTTTTCACAGCCCAGTCCTCACATTCCTTCATGTGGCACTGATCACAAAGCCTGTCCCCTCGGGAGCACAGGGCTCCCTGGGGCCTCTGCCTTTCTAGGAAGGGCAAACAGAGGGCGTGCTGGGGCCTGTGGCCCTGCCAGGCTCCCTCCCTGGGTGAGCCCCCGGGGCAGCCCAGCACTCCCAGAGCACCTGTCCGCCTGCGATCTGCAGCAGCCGCCTGCCCCAGCCTAGCTCCCTGCTGCCTTGCCTGCCCAGGCCTCAGGGCCGGGGCCCCAGGCTCTTGTCCTTGTCAGCAGCACTGGGCAAGCTCAGGCTTGCTTTGGTTTTATCTTCAAGGAAAGTGCAGCAGACATTCTGGCCTCTCCAGCCATCCTTCTCCAGCTAGAAAGGCAGCGTGCACGTTACCCGATTCAGAAAAGAAGCTGGAAGTTGGAAGGCTGGTTTTTCTGTGACAACACAGCCATGTCAACTGTCACATCCTAGGGGTGACTTTGCCCAGCACAGGGCAGGGCATGTGGTGGGGGCCCCACAAAGGCACGTAAGGCGAGGGCAGAGCTGGTTTGGTGCCCACAGCCCAGGGAGGCCACCAGAGGAGGTCTCAGCCCAGAGGGGCAGGAGGAGCAGAGGGTGGCAGCTCCAACACAGAAATGTAGGAGCTGACCCGGGGTGGAGGGGCTCTGCGGCCCACTGGCCATTTCCCTGCCCCGCCCCCTGCACACCCCCAGGAAGACTTTATCAGAGAGGCCGATGGTGCTGTTGGCGGCAGCCCTGAGACCTCAGGTGGCGCCTGTAACTAAGTGGACGTTCGGCTCAGCACCAGACGCGCCCCCAGGCTGTGTCAGCATGTGTGGGCCCAGACCCCTGCTGAGGCTGCCATGTGCTGGGTGTGAGGGATGCTCCAACGGGCAGGGCCAGCCAGGAATCAGACCCAGAAGCAGTGGCGGTGGGCACAGCAGCATGTGTGCCATGCCGGGGAGGCCTCCAGCTGGGGCGATGACAGCAGAACAGGAGGCAGGAGGGGTGTAAAGGGACAAAACAGCTGAGGGAGGGCTCCCAGTGCCAGCCAGGATGCAGGCTCACAGAGGTGACCCTAGAGCTGAGACTTAGTGGCTGGTGCAGGTGGGGGAAGGAAGAAAACAGTACCACGAACAGGTGCTTCCGTCCAGGTGAGACGCTCTGGGACGGGTGCAAGTGCCCCTGCACGGGCCAGCAGTGCCACAGCTGGGCAGGGGACATGAGGGGCTCTAGAAGGGCCTGCAGGCCCCGCCCTGGAGATGGATCTTCCCCAGAGCACCTGTTGTCCCAGGCGGGACTGGCTGGTTAGGTTTGGGAGCCACACGAGCACTGCCCAGGCCCCTGCCCTAGACTTGAGGTTAAACGCTCCCAGATATTTTCCTCAGGCCCTTGTGACCTGCTCCCAGCTGCCAGCCCAGTGAACAAGTCAGTGGAGACACATGTTGCCTTTTTTTAATATTTGGAAAATTTTTTATATATATATATTTGCTATATAATTATTTCCGGCTTGTATGTTAGAATTGAATATAGAAAAATCCACAAAATCTTATGAGTGCAGCCCAGGCACCGGGGGAGGTGAGTCAGGCTTTGGGGTGTTCTCCAAGCACACGGGGACTCCCCGCTACCCCCAGCCCAGCCCCGAGCCAGCGACAGCCTGAGGCTGACCAGGCTTCTGAGAGACAGGGTCTGGCCAGCGAGCGGATGAGTGTCAGAAGATAGCAACCAGCACTGCGGCTGGGGTCAGAGGTTAGTGACTGGGGTGCTTTTCCTTCCTTAGGGTGGAGAGTTCTAGAAGGCTCTACAGAGCAGTCTTCCGTATTGGGATTTCAGGAACCCTAAAGTCACACCTCACGGGCCCTTAACATTATAAAATTGCTTCTGATGACAATATAAAAAGGATTAGGGGAGGAGGAATTGAAACTATAAAATGGCACACACAAAAAAGGCCAGTATGTTTTAGTTCAGGGGACAGGAAAACAGCT
Source organism: Propithecus coquereli (assembly GCF_000956105.1). Classification (NCBI taxonomy): domain Eukaryota; kingdom Metazoa; phylum Chordata; class Mammalia; order Primates; family Indriidae; genus Propithecus; species Propithecus coquereli. The sequence continues at coordinate 5,106,222 of NW_012152729.1, read as the reverse complement.
GTTCTTGCCTTGTCCTGCTGAACTGAGGGGTAGGGTTAGGATGCAGATGTACACGGGGAGACTTGAGAAGCCCTGGGGCCCAGGGAGAGGGGCGTCTGGGCGGCAGTGTGGGGAGGAAGCCCGCCCCCAACCGTGGAGATGCAAGCGGCTGCCTGTGGCGGGGCGGGGCCTGCCCGCACACCGGTAAGTTTGGAGTCAGCTGTGGGCAAGGCCTGGGCCCGGGCTCCTGCCAGGCATCCTCTGCTTTCCTTTCAGAAGAGAGCTCAGACTCAGACTCAGACTGAAGTCCTGGCCGTGCCCTGGCGACCCGAGCCACACAGGGCCTCCACCCTGCACCTTCCCGACAGGGCTGCCTGGGGACGCAGCGCATCGGACAGGAGGCTGTGACTTCTCCAGCAGCTGCTGCCGCAGGGGCCTCCCCACAGCCTCAAGGTCACCCCTGAGCCCAGCATGCGAGACTGACCCTTGGCTTAGCACTGTTACCCACTCTGCACCCGTGGGCACCGTGACTATTCCACCTCTTCTCCCCGTTTCTGTCCCAAAGACCTTAAGCCCTTTAACCTTTCTGCCAGAAACAAGCACGAGCAGCAGCAGCAGAGCCTGTTACCACCTGCCGCAGTCAGCAGTTCGTGCTGCAAAGTGGGGAGTGCAGGGGGGTCACCTGTGTTTCACCAACAGGAACAAATACAGAAACCCCTGCAGGGCCGACCCACAGGCCCCAGTGGTTTTCGTCTGCGCGTGGTGCTCCTGCTCACGCCACGCACTTGGTTGCGAAGGACCCTTGCGAGAGCCTTTTGTTCAAGGAGCACCGGTTCCTCTTCATTCTTGAAGCAGGGAGAAAACTGACCTTTGCCTTATCTGGGAGACTGGGTCTCAGCGCCCATAACTGACGCCTTACACCCTGGGAAACCACGTGGTCTTCGACTGAGACAGCCATTCTGGGTCTGAGACCGTTTGAAAGAAGCGCTCACAAACTAGCTTCCCAGGTCCAAAAGACAGAGGGTACCAAACAATGATGCAACGGTGACAGTGTCACCGGCGGCTGGGCGGGCCCAGCCAAACCCTCTCCCTTCCTGAGGACCTGCCAGCAGGTGATACGTTCCTGGGACCCTCTAGACACCAGAGCAGGTCTCCTGACCACCTCATGAGATGAGTTGAGCCTTCTGTGTTCACCTAAGGACTTATACTGTGTATCTGTCTTTAATGAGATTTTGTAACTTTTAATAGTTTTTTTTATACAAAAGCAGCTTCTGAACAATTGGCATTTCCTGTGACCCTGGGCCTTATGAACCAGCCAGAGTTCTGGACCCATGTTTTGGGCATTTGTAACCTTGTCCTCTTGCATGTGAATCTCCTACCCTGAAAAAAGCCATAACAGATTAAACCTAGAATGACTACTTGTGTGTTTCAAAAAACCTTCCACCACCCAGAGCAATACTGTCAAGGACTTACCATGCTTCAGCACAAACTGGTAACTACTGACGTGACAGTGTTGGGTTTCAGCCACGGTGCAGGCGCCCTTCTCCGTGTCAGGCACGAGGGTAAGTATCTGACCAGCGTTTGATCCTCTTACTTAATCGTCACACAAGCCTGTTTTACAGCCAGGGAAACCGAGAGAAAGGTTAGGTAGCGGCCCCAGGCCCTGTCGCTCACACACAAGGATAATGCCCCATGGCGGCCAGAACCTGCGGCTCTCTTGGGTTAGGAAACTGGTTGCAGAAGGAACCTCAGCATTGCAGCCTGAGGGGACCCTGGTCAGCGTTTGTGCCCTCACTGGGGGGAAGAGGCAAGGCACTGGCACCCCACATTTCACAGTGTCGCTCGAGTTGAACGTGCTGGAGCAGAGAGGAGCGCGGTGGCATTCGGGTTCCTCCTGGCCAGCCCCAGAGACACCGCAGAGGTCCGTGCGGTCCTAAGGGCTGTGGCTCGTTCGGCCTCCGCGGAGCAGGCCTGCTTCCGGAACTGGATCCACAGCACTTAAGGGACGGGAGGCAAGTCAGAATGAAGAAAGAGACAGTAACATTTTTACGTGTCCATTTATTAAACAAGAATTCCTTCATGACAATTTAATACAATATTTATTAGCGATTAGTGTTGAGAAAATTATTTCCCTCTACATACAAAAATACAGATTTGAACACTATGAAAACAATCAAGACAAGTACCATGAAAAATTGGTCCTTCAAAAGAAATAAAAGGGGAAAATTGAGGGCAATGTGAGGCTTTGTCTGCTGTCAGGGCCAAATCAACAGGAGCAAAAGTTCGGGGACCCCCTAACCACTCAGGTGTACAGAGTCAAGCCCCAGAGGCAGTCGGAGCGGTGATGCCTGCCCCGGGGCATCCGTGTTAATCTGAGATGCCAGGATGGGCGCTCTGACCCGCGACAGCCAGTTTGCCAGATGGCCATCACCTCAGAATGCCTCACAGCTGGATCTTTAAACTTAAAAAGAAACAGACTTTTAACAAGCAAAGTGTAACAGTTACTAAATTAACACTGCCCCCCAAAAGTGCCACTAGGTGAAGTACCAAGGAGTCATCATACTGGAAAGTTACACTTAGCCATCTGACTTGACTTCCTTTGTTACCAAATAATTACATATTCTGACCCTTCAGAAGGACAAAAAAAGCTACAATTTTATGTTTCGATAAATCCGTACCTTCATTTTGCAATGGCTCAGCTAATTCACTCAAGCTTTTTCTTGACCAGACATAACCTGTGTCCTGCAGGGGTGGGAAAGCCACTGAGGAGGGTGCCTGCGTCTGGGTGTCATGAGGCTCCTCCCAGCAAAGGCTGGCTCTAGTTCAGGCTCGAGACCTAGAAAGGGCCACCAAGCCTGCCTGGCGCATCCTCAAGCAGTATGAAATCCGAGTGTTAGGTGACAGCCCCAGGGGCCGCTGCGGGCCTCCCGGGAGAGCTGGTCCTGGAAGAGGCTGGGCCGGAGATCGCCCCTGGGTTCCCGTTCACCAGGCCGGACAACCAGGGAAGGGGCCAGACGCGGGCTTTTCACCATTTCAGAACCAAAGGGGAAGTCAGAGCTCTGATGATTTTTTTCTTTCCTTTCTTTAACACGTTGACTGCCACACTAGAAAAAAAAAATTTTTCCCTGGGGCCACGGTGTTTTATTAAAAAAAAACTATCCTTTCTAATTTGTTATTTTTTATTGTTTTCTGTGCGTGAGTTATATGCAACACAGTCCACGTTTTTAGAATTAGATTGTCGATGTTAATTGTAACAATAAGAACAAGTTAGATTTTTTTACGAACCAACTGTAGGGTTTTGCTTCACGAGGCCCCAGGCTCAAAACTAGCCTGAGTTAGATGCAACTCACACGGCAGTCAGTGTGTTAAGCATGGAACCACTTTCCTCTTACTGTTGGAGGTGAGCAGTGGCCCTCCCAGCTGAGCAAGTGGTTAAAAATGCCAAATGCAGTTATACTGACTCATAATTATTTCACTGAAATTTACTCTCAGACCATTTAAATAAGCAGAAACAAGATGGTGGGGAGAAAGCAGCAGAGAAGAAAAAAGAATAGCCAAGGGGGTTTTTGGTTTTGGTTTTTTCTTGTTTAAAATACATAGTAAGATTAAAGAGAAAATGGCCAAAACCTCATAACCAGCATTGTTGAAAACAATATTAAAAGGACATAATCTAAAATCATGCTACAAAAATAGTGTTATTTGGTTTAACTAAATGTACATCTTTTTTTTTCCAATTCCATGATTGACAAGAGTGCTTATGCGACACATGGAAGGCACCAAAGGTGAAGTGATTATTATTTGTTTTAAAATATACAAAGAATTGCCTACTTTGAAAAAAAAATACCGTCATAGCTGTAAATAAATAGTTTAGTATTTCTGCCATGGGTTCCTGAACCCCTACAAATTTCAACATATACAAATAGTTTCAATCCCTAGCAATCCCATGCCAAACAAAATCAAGTTATGAAAAGCATTGATTTTATCCAAAGAGGTTAATTTCATTATGAGCCAAGATTCGAAAACTCATTTTTAAATGGGTTACAGAGAGTTGGGAGAAGATGGCCCCCTCCAGGCTGGGCCTGTCTAGGGGCTGTCCCAGGCGTCTTGCTCTCGCCCTCGGCAAGCCCTGGGCAAGCTGGTTCTCCCTTCCAGCCCTGAATATTTGCCTTCCTCACTTCGGCAGAGAGGGGAACAGAGTTCTGAACTTGCCAAATCGATCCTGGAAAAAGCAGGCAAGCAAAGCAGGGCCCGTGGAGGGAAGCAGCCATCAGTCAGGCCTGCCCTGCCCTGGGCACCAGGTCTCCCTCCACTGTCCTCATTTCCTGACCGTTCCTTCAGGTGACTTTCCTGATAAAAAGGGGGTACCTACTGAGTGTCAGCATTATCGTCCAAAGATGACGCGGACTGGATAGTTTCAGACTGTTATTGACTCCCAGACAACCATTACCAGAATCTTGTTGCACACCATCTCTCGTTGCAGGCACAATTATGAAAAGAAACTCTGGGCCTCACCCTAAATCCCATCGCTAAAGCTGATGAAGGTACCTCACTCCTAAATGAGAGCCATAAAGGTTCAGATAGCTCATGGAGTCCAAGCCGTATTAACCCCTTAAGCAAAGGCTCTCTGGCTGTTGTGTATTGTGCATCCCAAAGAAAACAAGCTACCTCCGAGTCTAGATAGCAAGCCCTCTGAATTAAAGTCTCAGCATAAAACACACAGACAACAAACTAACCCTACGAAATAGATACACTATTCGAGGAGCCATCATCTAAACTTTACTCTAGGCAAGTTGCCAGTGATTCAAACTCAGTGGGCTTGTGGGTAATTTTTGTCTGATTTACTGTTATGTTTATGGAATAAGAAAAACTGGAAAGGCAAACAAAATCCCAAAGGTTGAGAAATTTTATCTAAATGGAAAAAGAATACATTCCAGACGAAAGAAGGGAAAATATAATAGGACCCACTCCTCTGTCTCAAGCTGAAGAGTATACAAATGCTATTTACTGGCATGAAGAAAAGCTGAACAGAACATTCACTCTCAGAAGAAAATTCTTCTAGATCTAATAGATATTGAAAGTATTTTCTTTCAAAGATAGTTTCTAAATAAAAGAAACATAAAAGGTCAAATATTTCAAATTACTTTCTCAACCAGATTGATTTCACTCATAAAATCTTACAATTTTAATGATATCTGCTCAGAAGTAAAGAAACAAAAGATTTTATCAAGAGTCAAGAAAGTTGCAAAGCTAAAGGGTGGCAGTGTTAGGTCTGTGTCCTGTCTGAGATAGAGTTCCCACGAGTTCCCAAGTTAGATGCCAAAAGCTCACCCACAGCACCAAAGCAGACTGGTCCCCAGCATTCTGCTCTTGCCCTCAAGCTGATTCTGGAACGCAGGGGCTCACTTTCCCAAAGACAAGCGGACAGGAAGGTAGCTAATCAAGTGGTACACTTTTCTAAGACAGCCTGAGTTTGTAAACATGTCTAGTGTCATCAACAGGCTGACAGCAGACAGGCTGGGTGTGCCAAGCGGCTGCCTCCTCCTCCTACCTCCCAGACCTGCCCCTGCAAAGACCCACCAGCCCACTGCACCATCGCCCTGCTGGTCCTGGTCCTGGGCAAGACAGAAACCCTGGATTTAGCAACTTCACAAGGAACTAAAAAGGTGCCTGGAGACTTCGAAAGCAATGGTGGCCCCTGGAGCAGAAAGCAACTTTTTATTCTGCCCAAGAGAATCACCCAGCAGCCCTTGGCCTAGAAAGTGTTTTCCACCTTTTGCTACCTGTTTAACGTCATTACTTCTCTGTAAACAAGATCTGGAGAAGATGACAATCGGGCAGTGGCACACTGACTTCATGACTGCTTTGTTTTGAATACAGATGGCGCAACAGGAACTACTGAAACCATCACTGCCTTCCAGAATCGCTATGCTGGCCATGTGTCTCCATGCTCTATTCATCTGCTGGGAAAGGTTCTCAGGCCAACCCACAGGAAATCTTGCACAGAGATCAGACCTTGGTCCACCTCTTAGAGCACGTGGATAGGTGTGGGGTATCTTCCAAACAGCACACGTGAATCTATGCGAAAAGGTGAGCGTAGGCCACACACAGGACATGACACGCACAAGGTCATTCAAGGCTCTTTCACTGCACGCAAGGATTCACATACATGTGCAGACAAAAGAGTTAGTGCTCAGTCTCCTCAGAGACCGCCCGTGGCTTCACCCAGGTCTTACTCACTAGGAAAGCTTCAAAGAAAGGGGCAGACGAAACTGTGAACTGGAAGAGCGCAGGAATGTTTTCCACCGAGGCACAAAGCTCTTCCCGGAAGCACCCAGGGTGGAGGCCAGACACACTCTGTGCCTGCCTGCAGACGCGAGCCTTCCTGCCAGGGGACATGAATAGGGCCCAGAAGACTCATGTGCCGTCAGCTTCCCAGGGCTGAGCCCTCAGGCATGGACCAGGCTCTGCCCACATGGGCTCCTCAGCTCAAGTCAAGGATGTGCGTGCTGGGGCTGTGCAGGCCGCCACATTCCTGCTTTTTCTGTAGCCCGAAGTCATCGCCCTTGGATGGCAGTTCACTTTAAATCAAACTGCTCCGATGAGATTTTAATCTGTAAGCAAGTCTGCCCTTTTCTGGCTTTATAAGGGGCCAGCAAGTGTCTTTAGGCTTTCATGATTGTAATCTCTCTGTGTGACAGGGAAAAGCTATTTCCCTGCATGCCTTCAGCAGTGGGAAGGGAGGATCAAGGAGAATCAGAAGGGATTAAAAAAAAAAAAGATACCAAATCAGTGCCAAAATAAACTTTCTCTGAGGACGTCAATGTTTGCCTCCATCGAAAACCACCAGCGGTTCCACCAAATGCTTGAGGGTTTCAACTGTACAGCCTCCAGGAACAACTCCAAATGTACACAGCAGCTGCAGTTCCCTTCAAGTTTTGCTCAAACTATGAAAATCAGTATCATCCCACCAGAAAACTGAGAAAAACTAAGGTGGCTTCAGCCTTCAAATGTCCCAAACCAAACCAACATTGGAACTATTAAAGGCAAAAATGCTTCCTTCAATTTGCAAAGAGGTCATTTTAAGGCCTGTAAATGTAGACTGTCTTCTGTTTGTGCACAGAAGCAACATGACAAAAATACAGGTGTCTTTCCAGTCACCACAGACAGACCTGCTCCCTTCAGAACTTTCCTCACCGCGCTGCAGTGGCAGGATGTGATACTGTGAATTACGCCAATTAGAAAGCGTCCCCGGACACCTGTGGGTCTAGTGGGAGCCAGTTAAATACGAGGAGATACATTTACAAAAACCATGGGGGAGCCTCACAGCGCAAAGGATAAAGATATTAAATAGTTACAGGGACATAAATAATTCCAAAGCGTCTATCACCCAGATCTAAATGAACTAAGTCACTCTGTGGCGTGAGATGTCATCGCTTTCTATCATCTTTCGGCATTTACCATTTCAGTGGCCTTCAGAACTATTTCTTGCAGCTGAAAACACATCCTTGGGCGGCCAATCACCTGTCTCCTTTGCACAGATGATAAACTGGGTTTACTGAAGCGACGTGGGAAAACCTGGGCAACGATCCTGCCTGAATGGGATTCTTGTTTTCAGTCTCACTTCAAAGGTGGCCTTTTATTGAGGCCAAGTAACATGATTCCCAGCAGATTTCTGCTAAAGCACAGGGTGGTCCTTCCTAGTGGGCCCCATTTAATGCAAGGCTGAGTCTCTGTGGCCTTATTTTAAATGAAACTCTCAAAGGGAGATAAGCCCAATTTTGACTATGTGCACGCACTCAACAAATGCGAAATAAATATATAAATGAACAGATAAAATCCAGATGTCATAATCTCCCTCCAAATCACTACACAGAACCAGTTCGAAGTTTGTGAAGCATGACTTACACTGACTCACGACACAGATGGGAAGAGGGCTCTGTCAGACCTGCTGGCAGCACACCCAGCTGTGACCAGGCCTAGCTGCCCTCGCTGTGGGAGACGAGGGGAGGCCCCCAACACAGACATGGCGCTTGACCACGCAACCTGGGCGGGAACTGTAGCAGAACTCAGACTGTACTGGATGTTCAGTCGAGGGCGCTAACCTGGAACCCCGGCCCTTCAGAGATAGCACAGCACCATTTCCTGTAGAATCCTCAGCCTAGCAGTGATGCCTGACCGCCGCCGAAATCACAGGCTGCTCTGTTCTGAAGAATGCAATGCCACATGTGCGTGAGGGGACGCTCCCCCTGCCCCTCTGAGTTATTTACTACACAGTGCACCGCTATAGCCGTAAATGTTCGTTCATCCTGGGATCCACCACGTTACTGCAAGATCCTCCCGCCAGCAGTGTTTTTTCCTTGGTGAGGGCTAACCACAAATATTAGAGCTAGAGTGAGGTTTGTAAACATTAAAAGCAGTTTGAAGAGTGAAAACGCGACAAAACAATTTTTCCATAAAAGACATAATTAATCTCTAGTTTTAAAAAAAAAAAACAAACTACAGCATCAAAGGGGCTCGTTTAACTCATTCACCACAAGCAAAAATCCTCACTTTGTCAAGAGTCAATCAGACCTTAAGTAACTAGGATTTTCCCCAACAACTTCCAAGATTGATGTTCATGGTCATGACGCTGAGGCACCCGAAGTGGCAATTAATGCCTCCTGAAGGGACGTGTCCTGGTGCAAATTCAAGTATTTCCAAATCCTGACAAATCTACTGAGAATCACTTTAGAACTCTCCTCAGGCATTGAGGAAATGAGCACGCATCCCTAAACCAGAGGTGCCTGTGTGCGCTGATCTGGAACACACACACCTCCCACCTGCGGTCCACGGGGCCAGCAAGCGGGCAAGTGCTTTGGCTGGTGAAATGGACGTGTTTCTTTCATGGCTTTTACCTGAGAAGGTAAACTTATAGAAAATCTGCAAGTCAGCCTCAAAGTAATTACGGTAGGCAGGAAACTGAAAAACAAGATGGTCCCCATATTCTTGGGGAAGAATCTGGGATTCAGGAATGTGATTCATTTAAGGAAGAATCAAGTGATTTCTCAGCAGGGTAGGAAACAAAAGGTCACCCTCCCATGAGTCAGCAGTCCCATGGAGCAGTGCTCACAGGACACCAGCTTTCCCCAGCCCCGTAAAGTCCAGGCCCAGCAAAGGGCTCCACCGGTACATCCACCGCAAGGCCCTTAGGGTCATACGTGGCCTTCGGGCTGGTGCTGGCTGCCTCCCGGGCACAGAAGACGAGAGCAGCGTCGACCCGGCAGCCACACTCAGCACTGACCTAGAGCGTGTGGCGGGGCTGCCCGAGAACCGCCACTGACTGACCGTTCTAGCCCTGTACTTCATTCCTTGATATTTTCTCCCTCTTAGCAGCCCCGTTAAATCCAAAATCTCGTCACAAATACACATGACAGGGTGGCTCAGAGTCAGAAGCCTGTGCTCTGGAACAGTTAAGACCTGAGGTGGACCTGGGCAGTCAATGAGGCCAGCTGCTCCCACGGCCACCGAATGCTGGGGAATGTGGGCCTCCCCAGCCCACCAGGGACCCGCCCACTGGGCCACCCTGGAGACCCTTTCCCCAAATGAACTTTTACCAAAGAGGACAAAATTCAGCTGAATCACATGAAAATCTGACGTGATGAGGGAAAGAAAACTTGACGGAGAGACGGGTGCAGGGACGGGAGGGAGGAGGACCCTGGCAGGTCTTCACGTGTCCAGGCGCTGGATCTCAGGGCGACTGTCCACGTCTCTGGACTCCGTGCGGGCGCGGATGTAGTCGTTGGTGCTCTGCTGGCGGATGCTGACTCTCCATTTCTGCACTGCCAGGAATGTGTTCACCGCATACGCTGCAGTTGCCAAGAAGCCAAATATCTGAAACACACAAGCTCGGTTAGTCCTCAGGCACGTGACCCGGCCCTACGCGGCTTTCTTGGTGACACAAGCCATGTGCAGCCTCTCCAGCTCTGCCCTGTCCCCCAGCCCTGCTGGATGTGTGGCTGTCACACCACAGCTGACCCACAGAAATTCCTGCCTGACCTAAAGACAGCCTCAGGCTTCCTATGAAGTATTTTGGACCAATTAATTAAAAAATAAATCACAAAAGTACCTCTTTTACAGTACCTTCATGGCCTCTGGTCCCAGAAGAGAAAATATAATGTAGATAAACTATGATGTAGACAAAATTAGGGTCTCACATTTGCGTCCCAATCAGGCCACAGGGTGGACATTCCAAATCACAGCCCCCACCGCAACCTGCTGCCCGGCTGCCTCTCCCCTGGGCAGCTCCAGCGCGAGCAGCAGCAGGGTTTTCATTACTCGATAAGGATGGATGAAGCTACTGAGTAACACCTGGGAGAGCAGCTAGTTTAATATTTTTCATAAGCCTTTTAATCTCCCCCAATTACAGAACTGATACATGTTCTTTGTAAATCAAGAACAATACTGCCAGGTACTGTGGCACGTGCCTGTAATCCCAGCTACTCAGGAGGCCCAGGCAGGAGGATCACTTGAGCCCGGGAGCTCAAATCCAGCCGGGGCAACACAGTGAAACCCTGTCTCTAATTTCAAAACAACAATATAGAAATGCAGGGTATGGAGAGGGAACGTCTAACATTATCTTGTCCCTAAGCCCCATGGCATTTCACCTTGAAGAGTGGAAATGTCCTGTGGCTGCTAAATGGGGTCACGACTGCATTCTTCTTAAGATCCCCCCTTTCCCCACAGGGCTTTTAAAAGCAACATCATTCACAGACATTCAGAACTCTGCTGAAAACAAGACTAACAAGGGTTCTCGAACTTGAGTGTGCGTCTGAATCACCCAGAGGACTTGCAAAAATACATTTCTGATTCAGTAGCTCTGGGGTGGGGCCTAAGAACTGCCTTTCTAGCAGGTTCCTGGGTGATGCTGAGGCTGCTATTCAGGGGGCCACACTTTGACAACTGCAGCACTGAGGACCTGGGACCTCCACTGGCCTGGGAACGCCATCGTTAGCAGAGAAAAGGCTAGAGGAGGAGGATGAGCAGGACGCACACCAGGGGCAGAGGAGAGTAAGCCACAGGAGGTACATGACCAGCCTGTGTGTTAACCATCTGAGTTCACTTACCACGGCAGCAATTTCGGCTCCTGTTTTGTGGTTTAAAGCAGCCAGTACAATCGAAGCAATAAAGAAAAAGAAAGTGCTGAGTCCAGTGTTGACCAAATCCTAAAGAGAAAGATAAAATAAAACTGCGTGAACAGAACCATTCCATCCTTTGCTCTAAAGCAACTGAGGAACTTCCAAAATAAGAACCACAATACCCATCCCTGAGGGCGCCATAGTTCCATCTCAGTGACATGGGGGTATCGGTCATACAAAGGAGGGCAAATATGGTTAACAGTTTATGATGCTACTTAATAAACCACCACAGCAAAATCGACACCTCAACCAACATGTTACCATTTCTTGACTCAAATAGCAACCCAAACTGCTAATTACTGTTAGAGATCCAGTGTCATTTTAAAAACACACTCAGGCTGGGTGCAATGGCTCAAGCCTGTAATCCCACCACTTTGGGAGGCTAAGGCAGGAGGATTGCTTGAGGCCAGGAGTTCCAGACCAGCCTGGGCAACATAGAGACATCCCATCTCTACAAATTTTTTTTTTTTTAATTAGCTCAGTGTGGTAATAATATGGGCTTGTAGTCCCAACTACTTAGGAGGCTGAGGTAGGAAGATCGCTTGAGCCCAGGAGTTTGAGGCTGCAGTGAGCTATGATCGTACCACTCCACTCCAGCCTAGGCAACACAGTGAGACCCTGTCTCTTAAAAAAAAAAAAAATGCCACACGTGTCACACATGCAAAATCCTTCCAGCATTCCTCGCACTGCGTGCCATTTAAGTTTCACACATCGAGAACACACTTAGCCAAACTTTACACTCTTTCTCATGCAGTCTTTCAAGCCTCTATGTCACCAGATCCTGGAGGATTCTCTCCTAAGCTTCATGTAAAGCAGATCAGTTTATATACCCAATGTTTCACAGATTTAATTCTTGCCTTACTTGCAGAAAGGAACATAACACAGTGATTAAGTGTCACACAGCTAGACTAGGGTCCTAACCAACCATATGACTTTGGACAAGCTATTTTGTTTCTCTGTGTCTCATGGGGGAATAGTACCCTCTTCCTCCCAGAATTTAGGAATTAAATGGAACCATGCTTGTGAAGAGCCAAACATGGTGCCTGGCCCACAGGTAGGGTCCCCTATACGTTTATGGTTACTTTTGTCATTACTGCTTTGGCATTAGGCCCCCAATAGCCTGAGTCATACCAGAGTGCCTCTATGATCTCTACAGGGAAAGAAAATCCAGGAAAAAGCCCAAATTGCTTGAATGCCAGGTTGACTACACCATTAACACCGGGTGGGTCCTCTTGTCTGGCTGGCTTCAAGGTAGATTTCTTCTTTTTAAAGATGCAACAAGAAAATGTTCACATAAAAACAGTGCTGACCATGCAGCAGAAACCCAACCTGCTCCTGCTCACAGCTTCCGCGTGGGCTCATGGAAAGCTCTGTTCAGAAACGTCTGCCAGCAGGACAGGTTTCAGCTGTGACCCTCCTAAGTCAGGGCAAATTTTTCACAAATTCAAACCAGGAAGCATTTAGTTACACTCCAGCTCTGGGTAAGATCTGACAGGAGTCAAAAAGAATATAAAACATACCTCCCAAAGCAAAGGCTATTCAGATACAGGGAAAAATATTTTATGGTACAATGCTGAGGTCAAACATCGAACAAAATAGCATCTACATCAATGGTGACTATGTAAAAACATAGAAGAGGCAAAGGGCTGGAAAATAAACGGGCAAAAATCTAAAAAAGTATTAGAGGTTTTAAGTTTGTTTCAGGAATGATAATTAACAATAGTAAATGGATGAAATCATCACGGAAATGATGATTGTGATCAGAGTACAGTGCGAAAAATTTCAAAATGGTTATTTAAAAAAGACAAATCTCCCAACGTGACCTGTGGTTAAGGGACCAGAGTAAACCAGGGGAAACAGCAACTGCTATCAAGAGTATGACATGCCTGCCTCCTCAAATCTCACTGAATTATTTTTATTTTTTTAACTTTTAATTATTAATTCATGGCCTCTGGTCCCAGAAGAGAAAATATAATGTAGATAAACTATGATGTAGACAAAATTAGGGTCTCACATTTGAGTCCCAATCAGGCCAC